>NC_142391.1:28171197-28475483 GCF_059441095.1 Idiotropiscis lumnitzeri | reverse complement strand
AAGCCACCACCTTTAACTCCAACATACAGTATAAACAGGATGAACAATAGATATTTCATTTGGATAAGATTGAGAAAAAAAAATCACATTTGATTTTGACATTTATGCGTTGGTTATAGCCGTTTTTCTCCAAATTAAGCTGAGCTGAACTAAGCTAACTGAAATGTGGAATCAAACGGCCAGCAAAAAAAAGCAATTCTGTTCAGTATTCCCTAAAATGTAAAAATGATTCCTTTGCTTTCTCTCCTAAACAAGGGAGAGCTGGCTAACATAACCAGCTCGTTTCTGTAGTTTGAGACGCAACACCATGTGTGCTTCCTCTCTTCTGCAGACACAAAAACACACTGCCTCACTCCCTTTTTCGTCTGTTCACTTTCACTCCTGTATGTTCTGCATTACCCTCCTCCCCTACGGATGCACGGAGAAAAAAAAAAAGCACACCTCTGTTTCTTGTTTAAATCTTGACCAAATGCCTGTTCTGTGTACTGCCTGTCTTCTGTTTCTGCACTTTGAGGAATAGTTAGGTCAAAGGTGCAGTCAGATTTATACAAGTAGTATGATTGAACACGGGGAGAAGAAGTTATACAAGGAGGCTGAAGTCCTAATCGTACGAGAATAAAGTTAAATTTGTTGGAGGTAAAAGTCTTTTCTCATATCAAAGATGCGATAATATGAAATACAAAATTTGCATCATTTTGGGAATGAAGTCATTATATTACTAAAATTAAAGAAAATGTTTTGGCAAATTTATGTCAAAATATTATCGATATCAGGTCTTTGGTGACATTGATTAAATGACAACCATGAAACTCAAGGCCCAGGGGCCGGATCTGGCCCACTACATCATTCTTTGGGGTCCACTAAAGAAAATGAAGGAACTCATTCAGTTTTCTTGCTCATTTTGTGTCTTTTGGCTTTGAAGTACTGTTGCATTTGATCTTCACTTTTAACAGATATTACAAGTAACGGTAGTATTTTCTAACCAAAACCTTCTTAACCGCGCAATTAACAAGGACTTGAAAATATGCATGTTTTTTCTTATATCTCTAATATACTTACTTTTGTAGTCTTATGACTTTATTCTTCTAATATAGCAACTTTCACCTTGAAAATGTGTCTTTATTTCCTAAATATCATACCACTGCATTTGCCCATTTTAAACCTCGAATGACATTTCGATTCCCACATTGCTGGATTTATGGCTTGTTTTGTGGCAGTGAAGACCAACTTGCACAGCAAAGCTGTGACCCCAAATGCCTCCGCTTCCTAATTTTAGTTTCTGCATTAAATTCATCGAACCCCCTTCCAAAAAAGAAGACGGGAGAAGCGGAGACATGTGAAAACCTTTCTGCTCCATTGTGAACACAAGCACAAAGAGGGCTTTATTGATGACCCTGAATCAGCGGCCTTGCTCTGGGCTGCTTCACTAAACTGGACCATTGTGCGGCCTTTTTGCAGCCAAAAGTGGGGATTATTCATTATGTGCTTTGCTCATGTCTGATGCATCATGTTTGGTTTTTTTTGTGCCACTGAGACTCACAATTTAGGAAACAAAAGATGCAGACCTTGGAATTATTCTTGTTAAAGACCTAAGCAATTGTCCAGGTTTTTTTTCACGGACAAAAATGTTATTTTAGGGTGCATCTTAGCCACCTAAACCTTGCATAAAGCACGCATTTCTCTTGGCCTGGTCAGACTTTAAACAGAGACGTCATCCATGCACTCAGAGGTGAAGTGCAGCCTGCCGTCGGCCTTCGGCCGGGATGTGTTTGCTTTTGGGATTTCACTTGAAGATGTTTACAAATGCCACCGCAGGAGAACACAACAGGAAAGAACGTGACCTCGACCAGCCCAGTGAAAGGACTCAAGCTTACACAGATCAGGGGCTAATCTGCTGAATACACAGATCACTTACAATCGCTTTCAGACACAATTTATTTTGGTAGCTGAAATGCAGAAACATTGTTGTAGAGCTGCTCGTCGGCTTTATTTGTCATTGATCAGTATTTACATTGCTTGACTCTCACGTGCATTAAATGTATTTTCTTCTTCTTAGAGTGACTCCAACTACCACGGACAAATGCCATGTAGGTTTTCACAAAGGGCTCTGCTATCATGTACAATAACCTGTCCACAAAAGTGGAAATGTAGTAAAGATATTCACACTTTAAGAGAGAATACTGAGTTGATAGCCCCCACAGGTTTTCCTCCAACAAAGCCACTGCTCAGAAAAGTGGTTTCACATGTGGTGTCAGGGAACACTAACGCATTGACCCAACAGATAAGATCTGTTATTAAACATTTCAAAAGGTACAGGAGTCCAAGTAACCCGCACACTCGCACTAGAAAGAGACTTAACTCAGCTGAGTGTTGGCATTCAAAGCATCTTCTGTCCCACGCCTGCCTTTTCATTAATTACTTTGAAGGCGCCCGTTTGTGTTTGGCTTAACAAAGCCGCCCGAGCTCACACAGCATAGCCAACATATTTATGACCTACAGTCTGCGCAAGAGGCCGGCCTGCGTGAGCCCACGCTCCTGCCTGAGCTGCGCTCACACAGGCAGCATGAAAGGAGGAAATGAATGTGTGAGGGATGAATGCGTGGCCCTGGGGGTCAGCTTAATGGAGTGAGACCCCGGCCCCTATTGACTTCCACAGCCAAACTATTAACTCCCCGCAACTCCCAAGCTACGGCCTCATTATTCATTTGGGGCTGAAAGCACATTCCCATTTACATATTTAAGTTTGCCGACTTGTTGGCGTGATGCTGTGACAAGACTGGTGTCATTGGAACTCACGGGGATTCAATAGCATTGTAGCAGAACAAATAGTTTTGGGCTACTGATTTGAAGTTGGTGCAAGATGGGCTACTTAGAGGGAAATCGCTAATACTCATAATACTCACAATATACATATATATATATATATATCATCAAGTCCATCTACTAGTGTCTGTATGTGAGTTTAAAAACAAGCACACGAAGAAAAATCTCATTTTTATCGGTTGAACGTCAGACAAGGACTGTGACAATTTCAAGACACGGAGGAGGCTCTGCTGGAGATTCTTCCGAAAGGATTCTATTTGATTCGAAAAAAATGTTTACATGTTATTTGGTTATGATGTTATTTTGTATTGTGTTTTCTGTTTTATATTGTTTTATTTATGATTTACAGTAGTTTATTATCGCGTTGGTTGTTTTTAAAATGCTCTAGAAACACATTTGAGTTTAATTGAGTAGGGGAGCCTTTGTCAAAATTTGCTTTTTGTAAATACGGTATGTCCAAATGAAAACCACTTTGTGTTCGAATGAAATGACTGGCCAGCAATACAAAGGATGGCGGTGGATGCAAGATTTTGTGCTACAGTAGGGGTCTTCAATCCTATTCCTCGAGGTTCGCTATCCAACCTGTTTTCCATCTCTCCCTGCGGTAACACACCTGATTTAAGCCTGCTTTTACAACGCTGCAAATTAGAACTAGCGTCAACCGATTAGCTCTTTTAAAATGTAAAGAAATCAGATGGGATTTTTTTTTTAATCGCATTAAGTTTTCTTCGCAAGATTAAGATAACTATGTTCAAACAACCCCCCCCCTCCAAAAAAAAATTAAACTCGGCAAAAAAAATGGTTTCTCTCCGTTGTAAAGGTTAAATGATTTTACAACAGTCGAATGTTCTGCCTGTAATTCAGGTCTTTCTTATCGGAAGTCTTAGGGGACCAAAAAAGTTTCTAATTAATTAGATGATTAATCAATTATTTTCATTTTATTCTCACAAATATTGTAATTGGCATTGCTTCCAAAAATTCCATATCGGTCAGGGCCTAATTACAACCACAACAATAAACAGTGTTAGATTAAAGCACCACCGACAGTATCAATCAAATCTCAAAGTTATCTTTGCAGTGCAAAACAGACTCTTGTTATACAGTACTAGGGTAACCTATTCAGGAGGGGAGTTCGGGGAGACGAGAGGAAAAAAAAATGTTGCGTTAACTCCCCCAACTTTCCCCCTCCCTAAACTTTCCTCTAATTGGCCAACCTTTGTAAGCCTGAGGATGGGGGCTGTCCTTACACTATGCGGCTATATGAGTTAGATTAGCATAAAAATAATGTAGAGCTATCCATACAGTCATCTATTTTCTATAGCGCTTGTCCTCATTAGAGTCGTGGGTGAGCTGTCACCTACCCCGGCTGACTTGTGGCAAAAAGCGGACTACTCCGTGAACTCGTTGGCAGCCCAAAACAGTGCACTTAAATACAAAGCCATTGAAACTCTCACGCCATCACCGAGTGTGAACTGAACCCACGCACACACGACACGATCAGTGTGAGCCAATGTTGATCTAAGCATTGGAAGGAAAAGTGGTGATCTTCTCATGCCAGATTGGCTGAGAAATATTTTTCATCTGAAAACAACAATTAGTGCTTTTTTTACACCACGATCCGTGTATGGAGGAATGAGAGCCTCGCTGAGAGCGAAATTCATTAGCTGCATCGACCATTCAGGGAATATTATCTCAGTATCGGCTGGCAGAGGTTAGGTTTACATTTCACAGCGATTTCTTTTTTGATGCACATTTGTTTTTATTAACGGTTGGTGGTTCTGACAACATGACACAGATAAATCTTTGAGGAACACTGAGATATATCTTATTACAGAAAATGTTCATTCTTACCCGTGAAATTTACATTTCGAGCTTCTCCTCGACTTATTGGTTCATTTGTAGGCCACACATCGTGGCATTTGTGCGTTAGAGACAGATAAAAAAAACGTGAAACGCCGCAGAGATCTCAATGTATTCAAGTAAGGCGAGCTTGGACATTAGAAATATTAGATGGCCGCCGGTGGCTTCACTTCTCACAATAGTGAGTAAAGCGGCATTAGCAGGTAGAGAAGGTCTCAGAGATGGCAATAGGTTTAATAGTCGTCAGAACGGCGAGAATATACACCAGACGGTATAGCTGACGTATATTACTGATTGGGGCGTACAGTATTTGCTCCCCCCACCCCCAAAAAAGTGCAGCCTGGTGACAAATGGGCCACTTAATAGTTCATGGACAGGGAGAAATGTGCTTATTATCAACTGTATCTCATGTTGGATATACTGCACTGTAGTGTCTTGAGATACAAGTGACCATACTTAAAAGGTTTTGCAGATACAAGAAGTAACAGAAGAAGAAGAAGTTGTAACAATTACAACAGAATTACACGTGTATGTAAAAGAAACAAACTGAGCTAGCTTAATGGAAAATGGCATTGCCACGCTAATGGTTAGCACTGTTTAGAACCTTTTTAAGCAACGGACATTTGAACGTTAACGGTGGAGAAATGCATGTAGCCTGATCGAAGAAAAATACTCACAAGTATGTATTCTTAATCTCTGTGAAAAATGACTAGTATTACAGTGGCTACTGGGTCACTTTCAATCGTCGTAGAAACAAAGAAATTTTCATTTTTTATATTCAATTTAATTGTATTTTTATAAAGCTACAATTTTATATAGTGCTATTTTTACTCCCCCAAAAAGTTTGTTGGGTCGGGCTGATGGCATTTCCGTTCATTTTAAAGGGAAAGGATGATTTGACATACTTCAAAGCATCACAGTGCTGCATTTTACATGACCTCTGACTGCAGTATCATTCGACATTAATCCTGAAAAAAAATGAATACCATTTTGCCGCAATTTGTGGCAACTGGAGCGTTTTAAAATAGCTTTGTTAAGACTGTAATGTGATATTCATACATATTTTAAAGGCCTCTGGAGACGTCAGAGTTGTTAAGAAATTCCACAACCTTCCGTGTATGTGTGTGAGTGTGGTAGAGGGGTGTCATCAATAACAAGCCAGCGGGGGTATGTTTCTTTAAGACAAGCCCATAAATGGTGGCCCGGTCAGCACCTCCTTCAGTGGGAATGAGCTGGCTGTGCTTCCAGTTTTCCTTGGCGGGTCAAGCCTGCCATTGAAGTGTGAATGGGCTGCCATGGCAGATTACACCGCACAGCTGTCCCCCTACCGTGGAAATTAAGTTATGCCCCGTGTCAGCAAGTTTTGTGTTTTCCTCACTCTGTCTCTTTCTCTCATCCGCGCACCCCCACTGCCATTATCTCCTACTCCCTCCCCTCGTATTCCTTGAAAAGTGGGGGCCTCTCGCAAAGGGGTTAGAGTTAGGCTAGGCTTTGGGCTGCCGGGGTTGGAGGGGAAAAAAACACACCCTCTGTGACATTTTTTTCCTGAAGCAATCAGAACGTTGTGGTGACTGGCACAAACACACACACACACGCACACACACACAAAGTCAGCCGCGAATTGTTGTGTGTGCATCTTGTTGGACTGCTGCTCGGCGTGTGGCCCCAACCTCATGTTTTGTTTATCGGCGGGTGGAGCTGTTTGCCTTGTTTGCCAAGTAAAAGAAAAACACTCCAGCTCCTCTAGAGTGACGTATGTGAACATGCTGGGAATGTCCCCCTGAACTCGAGAAGCCCTGCGAGCAAACAAAACCTCATTTACACTTGATAGACAAACGTATGGGAAGACAATTTGAACAGTTTGAGGAAGGCCCTTTTCTGTTCCAACGTGATCTTCCAGTGCGCAAAGTAAGGTCTAAAAATGCAAGATTGGATGAGGAGGGGGTGAAAAAAGCCAATCAAAACAACGTTGGTGTGACCTAGAAGAGAATTTAAATCAGCATTGCTGGGGAGGACAATGCAATTTTCAAATCGCAAAGGCTAACTTTTTTTTTGGGTGGGGCGGAGCACCTCTGCTTCATTTTAGTCGGTCGGTAGGCTTAATTTTTTATACATATGTAGATTTTTATTGATCAATTTACAGAATATAGTGTCAAGACGAGTTCAGTTCCTAAGTGCAGTCCTTGTTTATGAAAAATGAGAAGACTAACTGACTTACAGCACGTTTACGCCACACTTGTTTGGCCGATGTTGTTTAGTGCCGCAATCAACAGACAGACTGATAATGTACGCATAGCTCGAAAAAAAAACAAGCAGTTTTGCGTCCAAGTTTGCAAGGCAGAATTAGCATTTTGCACCTCATTAGAACATAGCTAAGAATCAACCGTCGAGAACACTCTAGAGGACAGTGTCGCTCACGACACTTATCGCGGGTAGTTGGTGATTGAGGCACAACTCTGTGCTACTTAGGCTTCACCAGCTAGCTAACAACAAACTTCGACTGGCTGCTGCTCTGGCTAAACAGGTTTCAGAGTTGCTCCAAAGTCAGTAAT
This sequence comes from Idiotropiscis lumnitzeri, assembly GCF_059441095.1. NCBI lineage: Eukaryota > Metazoa > Chordata > Actinopteri > Syngnathiformes > Syngnathidae > Idiotropiscis > Idiotropiscis lumnitzeri. The sequence goes on along the minus strand of NC_142391.1, from coordinate 28,468,248 downwards.
CTTGTGCGTGGCAGCGAAAAAGCAACATTTCTGACAAGTATTCTTTTCAGTATTCTAAGACACCTGAAGACTTTCTTAGCTCGTTTGATTAATTAAGTGCTCGGGTTTTTTTTTTTTTTCATTCACCCAAAAACAAAACAAACTACATGCTATGCTATACTGAAGGAAAAATATTTGATTAAAAAAAACTACAAGGACCGTCTTCAGAAAACAAGCAGCGTGCTACCCTTTTAGCCCTCCGTTTTTGTCCAACTCTCCACAGCGACATTTTCAAACAGGGAGTATTAGAAATGGCTGCCACCGCCAGTCAGGTAGCAAAGCGTTCCTCCTCCTAGTGACAGTGGGATTAGTGCTGCAGGTTTTGTCTCAGGACCCGAGGAGTGGGCCTGCAGTTTGAGTAACTGGATTACAGGCCTTTTGCTCATTTCAAAGGGTTGCGAACCCAGCAGTGGTCTTGCCTGACGGAATCAAAGTGGCAGCTGAAATAGAGGGGAGAAAAACAACAAGGGTTGCTAGAAAGTCTTCTTGCAAAGCTGCTAATGAGCGCCAGGCCGAATCGACAGGCTTTCTTTGCTCTCTGAGTTTAATTGTGTAATAAGAGAGGTAACTATTTCTACTATTACTACTACAATCGAAAATCCCAGGAAACAAGACCAAACACTTTTGAAGCAGGAAGCACACGGGGGAGTCAAGTTGGAGCCTATTCCACCCTACACTGTGGTAACTTCAGGGGATTATTTCCAAATCCTTTCAAATGAACTTTCCATCTCAGTGCCGCCTCCTCCTCCTCCTTCTCCATCGACGTCTCAGCCATTCCAACTGTCCAACCTTTTCTACATCACTTTCTGCACACGAGCCTTCACGGAGCCACGACACATAAGCAGTGCCTGTGAGAAAGATGCCGAGCCACATGCTTCAAGGCAATGACAGCGGAACCACTGAGGACAAACACAATGGTTGACCTCTGATTTGTTTGTTTTTTGAAAGAAATTTACAATAGGAAAAAATGAAAACTGATTTAATCTATTCCAAGATTATACAGTCACCAACGTAAAAACTTCATGAATTGGTCAGGCAATGTTTTAAGTAGCATTTTAACTTAACACCATATCTAGAAATAACGGCTGATAAATCAATAGAAACCAAAGTCTTGGCTTGTATTCCCAACCCACTAGCTGTGGAGCGTTGGATTTTGATCAGATTGGGTTACTTTGACCCAAGGTTGGGTTAAATATTTTGAGACAGCAGATTGGGTCAAAGATTGGTCGCAATTTGACAGTTTTGCTGCGTACTGAAAAATAATTAAATTTAGTGAAAATAAAATGGTAAGAGTTGAACAAAACCCATGACGTAGACACACTTTAGTGGGTCCCGAAAAATGCGGGGGGCCGGACCAAGGCCCTGGGCATTGAGTTGGACACCTGGGACATGTTGCGTAACTTCCAGTATACTGTACATTTTTTCTGCTTCTCTTCCCATGTTCGTGTCTTAATCCTCCTTGTTGAAGCTGGACCCGTTTGAAAGTATTGCAGCGAGTTAATCCTTTGATGAACTGAGCTCTCATGCAGAGATGAGGGACTCGAGTCATATGACTTGACTCGAGTTGCCATTTTTAGGACTTGCGACCTGCTTGCCAAAAACTTGGGAAAGACTTGACTTTAACTACAATTCATGACTTGACAAGTCACTTTATTTAGATATGGAAATTTAGCCCAGATTTTATAGGAAAGAACTAACGAACGAAGGAAAAAAAATGCTTTTTCATTGCGTTCTCGCCAAACTGGCAACCCAGTCAATGTTTTTGCACAATTGCTGGTGTGAAGTGGCTAACTAAACAGTAACAGCGATTTGAGCAGCTCCAAAGAACATAACATTTGAATTCACCAAATTATCTTAAATAGGATGGAAAAACGTATGGTTTGCAACTCACACAAATGAGGACAACAACGTCTTCACTACGAGCGCAGGTGAAAAGAATGCACTTTCTGACTTCTATATCCGTCAATGGCAAATAGTTTGGTTTGGATTGCTGAAATTATCAAGACTATTAAATCATAGTCAGATTGAGAGTTGTACAATTTGTAGGTAACATTAAAGGTGGGGAAAAAAGTTTTGAATGAGACAGTCAGTTGGTGTTTAATGACATTAACTTGTTAATACTGTATACCGTTTAGTTTTAGGGAATATTTTTTTTTTTTTAATTATTATTATTATTACGCTAGTATTTCTTGGGACCGAGCAAGATTGTACGACTCAACTAGCCTGGCTTGATTTTTTTTCTCCTCATCAACTTGTGAAGTGCTTGAGACTTGAAGGTAACAACTTGAGACTTGCACATTTGTGACTTATTAGTCTCACTTATGATCTCATGTGACATCATGCTTGATCGCTAACTCATGTTTATATTTTTTTTCTAAATACAATTCAAATGCCATTTTTCTTTTACACTGTATAGTTTCAGCTGACCTTCCAATAAAGATTTATGAGTTTGGAAAAAACGCTCTGACCTTGTTATGGATTCTAGTCGAGGGATCCTAAAACTAAATATGCAAGCTACACTGTGGACGCAGGAATCATTTTAAGAGAACAAACTGGAACACTTTGGAGTTTTGGGAAGGTGGGGGTATGGTAAAAACTCCTGCTGAGATCACATTCCATGTCAGTTTTTCATTTACCTCAACAAGGGGAAAAAAACGTCACCCCAAACAGATGCCAAGACTTAAGTGAAAACACTGCAAGGAAAAGTGGGGCTAAGGTTAAACATTCCATGTGGTAGAGTATTCCTATGAGTAATAAATTCGTTGTAATTATTTTTGCCTTGTCCTCAGGCTAACTTATTGAGCCGAGAGCCAAACGAAAACATGAATTTGTGCTTGGACAAAATGGTTGCGGGGATTATTCGAGTTCTTTATTAGAAGCAGGCCGCATGTGGCTTCTAACCGCAGCATCGGCGGCGAGAGACCACTGTGGTTTTGTAACCATTGTCCTGCAATAGTGCGCTCGAGGTGAGGGGGCGAGGAGATCCGCACGGGGGGCACAGTGTGGCTCATTTTAGTCGGGGGCTGAAAGGTAGCAAAAAAGCTCATGTCAAAAATATATTAGTGTGGCGTCTCTCAACTCATACCCACCATCATAGCATACAGTGGATGCACGAAGTCTACACACCCCTTGATCAAACACAGCTTTTATTTTAACAAAAATGAGGCCTAGATAAATCATTTCAAAACTTTTCCCACCATTTTGTGACCTTTAATCCATCCATTAGCTCAGCCGCTTTTCCTCACAAGGATTGCAGGCGTGCCGGAGCCTATCAAAGCTGTCTACGGGCAGCAGCCGGGGTACACCTTGAATTGGTTGCCAGCCGATCGGAGGGCACACAAAGACAAACAACCATCTGCGCTCACACTCATACCGTTGGGCAATTCACGGTGTCCAATCAACCTGCCATGCATGTTTTGGAATGTGGGAGGAAACCGGAGTACGGAGGAAACCCACGCAGGCACGGGGAGAACATGCAAGCTCCACACAAGAAGGCCAGAGCCGTAATCAAACCCTGCACCTCTGAACTGTGAGGCCATCATGCTAACCAGTCCGCCCCATGTTGCAACCTACAACCTGTACAAGTCAAAAAGATTTTTAAAAAATTTTTTCAAGAGGGGAAGTTAAAGAAAAAAAGAGCACGGTTGCACAAGTGTGCACACCCTCCTATAACTGTATCTAGAATGAATCAGTCACTCATGTTAAATGTGAGTCAGCACACACCCGTCAATATTGAAAGTGCTTCTAATCAACCTTGAACAAACTGCAGCTGTTCTAGTGGGCTTTTCCTGACCTTTCCAAAATGTCTGGGAGACACCAAGATTGAACTTTTTGGACATTATTCCAAAAGGTATATTCAGTGCAAACATCACCAAAACAACACCAAACCTACAGTGATGCATGGTGGGTCGGGGTCCGACAATTTTTATGAAGGCGGGCGGGGGATGCCCGGCAAAAAAGGGTCAAGTACCCAGCTCTGCAAATGCACATACCAGGAAAGAGGAAAGAGGTTATTACAATATAGTAGATGAGTTGAAATCTCCAAAAATGTTTCCATTATTTTGCCTTGACACAACAAGCACAATAGATGTAAAAGAAAATGTGTAATGGAAGTGTCGGCTTTCATAATCAAAATTCCCCCCCCAAAAAATCTGACAAGCCAAAGGGGGTGGGTGTCCACCGGAGTATTAACAAAATCCAAATACATTTGCCCTCTAAAACTGGAAGCACCTTGCTGAAACTCCCAAATACTAATTGACATGTTTGTGAAACCCCTAAAATGAAATGTTTAAAGCCTTCGCTCCAAATTGAATATTGATTATTTTTGTTCAGATGGTGTATAAAGGCGCTAAATGTAACAGCTTGCGACTTAACCAAACTGCAAGTTCATTTCCCTCACATTTCCATTTTCATGACAAGAACCAGGCCAGTTTTTGGAGTTTTTTTTCCTCTTTCCACATTCATTTACACCCTACACATTATTATGTGCATGCTGTGCTCCCCCCCCCCCCCTCCCCGGGTGTTGAATCTGCCTGTGCGAGTGTGAGAGGCTAAAGAAAGACGAGGAGGAGGAGGAGTAGAATGGAGGAGGAGGGGAAGACATGCTGGGCTCCTGAGCTTTTCCTGCGACTGGAACGCTGCACGCTGATACTGCATGACGCCGGGGAAACTTTTTGCGAGGGGACTTTTTGAGGGACACAACATTGGCGGACGATAAAGAACGCATTGGTGACGAAAACAGGCTTTTTCCCTGAGTTTTTGCTGCGCCGTCTCATGGAGGCAGAGGCGACAATTAATCATGGAAAAAGATCATTTTACAAAAAGCATCTCTTGCCAGGATTTCGAGGAGCCAGGAGCCTGGCGGCGGCTGAGGCAAGATCGTTCCCACATGCTTCCCTGCCGCTTGCCTCTCCAGAGGTGTCAAGCCCGCCTGAAAGAATGAAGTGCCTCGCCATTGTCCCGCTCAACTATTATGTGCTTAACATTTCCATGACAAAGATGCCACTCGACTTCTCCTCCATCCATTCACTTAGAAGGCCCTTAACCCCCCCGACCAACCCTCTAAAAATAAAACATTTTGATGCAAATCATTGACCAAGGAAATCAACAAAAAAATTCTACACATGCGTTATAGCTGCATGTAAACACTCAACAAAAACGCGTTTTATATGACTAGGGGAGTAAGAAGAGAGTTTTAATTGGAAGGAAAATGAAACCACAGACTGTCGATCAGAGGTCACCAACTTGTATGAAATCGAAAAGTTACTACATGGGCACTAATTATTGCAAAGGGCTAACAGTTTAACAGACACTTCTGAAATGATGCAGTTGCTCAAATCGATTCCGTGAATGCTGGAAGAAGAACTTCCCTCATCATTCACTTTCTGTATCAGTCCACAACACTTCATTCAACATCATTTAATATCATTCCATAATTCCATATTAATTCATTCAGCATGCACATTCCCCAGAAAGTGTATTTTCAAGTTACAGCAAACACTAGCATTAAAATTCAATGATATCCGTCTATGTAAAGACAATGATCATGTTAATGATTTCTCGCAAAAATGATCACCAATGAGTAGGTAGGAAATAATCACTTCTACAAATCGCAATTTCCATCGCTGTTTCAGCAGGCTACTCGTGTAGTCCCTGTGGGCTACCTGGGATCTTGGTTTTTGGAAAGACCAAAGACCAGATTCATTAAAAGAAAATGATGACGAGCAAATATTATTTTTTGGATGTTAGTGGCATTCGGGAGTTAAATGATTTTTCCTTTACATTGGCCTAATTGCATGATTGCCAGAGACAATTGTAACTGCTTTTCTTTTCATCTTTATTCACACGCTTAAAACAAAACAAAATGCTTCATCTATCATGATTATTTTAACTTCCTTTCTTACGTAATGAACTGTTTCTCTTACTGCCCGTGCGCAGATTTGAAAATGAAGGAGCGATACATCAGTGGAACAGAGAAGGCCCGAGGAACAAGCAATTGTTGTTTTGTTTTAAATGCAAACAGACGCTCCTGCCCATAGCCGTCGCTCTGCTGTCAGCGTCAGCCAAGAAGGAAAAAAAATACCAATATGCTTGAGTGTAGATTCTATATCATCCAGAGTAAAGTTTGAGTCATTCTTGTTTTTCTTTTTTTTTCACGAAAATGTAAAAAAAATAAGAAAAAAACAAAAAAAGAAAACCTGACTTAGCCAGTTACGCTATTAGGCTAACATTTTGCATGATTTTTGCGGTGACTCATGGTTGGCATGCTTACCACACAGTCAAAAGGATCCAAGTTCTGTTCTCATCATTTTAATAGTTTATGTTCTGTGTGAATGGTTTTCAATTATTAGATCAACATTGGGTCACTGATTCTGTCGTGGTTCCCGCAACACTGATAGTGTAGCGTTTCACTGTGCCGGCAGCACGAGTTGGGTTCACACTCAGTGACGGCGTGAATGCTTGCCTGACTATATGTGACCTGTGATTGGCTGTCAACCAGTCCAGGGCGTACCCCGCCTCTCGGGCCAAAATCAGCTGGGTTGGGATCAAGCTGAGGCGTGACCCTTCTGAGGACAAGTGCTGTTGAAAAATGGCTTTCCCACAATGATTAAAATATACCTTAAGTAAGTTGCTGAAATCTTGACTTTCCTTGTGAATTAAAACACATACTATAAGTTTGCCAAGGCCGATTGCGGAATGCAGTCGAGGGGAACGGGGGACGTTTTGTTGATTTATGGTGGCAGTTGTGTTTGACAACAGCTGGCTAAATCAAGACATAGCGGGTCATTACGCTATCCTGCAACATAAAGGGAGTGTTCATAACACTGTGATTGCATCACATTCACGTCCATTGAGGATATCAAACAAATACACAAAGAAGTTTGACTTTTTCTCACCTCCCAAAAATTCAAGACCAATCATTTGCTTCAATCGTATTTCGGAAAAGTCCCCCTACATTCAGATGAAACCAATTTTTTTCGGAAATAGGAATCTATCAATAAGTGTTAAATCCCTCTACAAAAACAAATCACAGTCAAGGTTGATGTATTCAAGTTCTTCTTTATGCCTTCTATAAAAGTATATCATTAAGGCAACCATACAGTGGATTTAGACATTTCTTTCTATAGGCTACACACAGTCAATAAATCATCACATAGCCTGCACCATAGAGGATTCTCTGAGGGAGGGGACAAATCTATATGGGCTGTACACATATATACAATGTACAAGAGAATGCAGGCAATAACTTCCCTTTAAAGCTGGAATACTCAGTCTTTTATTCACACAACGAACATTTGGATGTGACTAGTTGGCAACTTGGCATGTAATAAATTATTTTCTCTATAACCCTTCTTATATGTACATTTTTTTAGATTCCAGCATTAAATACTTGTAAATCAGATGCCCAAAAAGACAACAGTCAGTCATATAAAAATAGCTCATATCTTTTGTTTTTAAGAGTTAAAAAAAAAAAGAGCAGTGCACAGCATTATGTGGATTGGAACACTGCTTGCTGGACTCTATCAGGCTCTGTGTGAAAAGTGAACAAACTCATGAAGTTTATCACATGTATGAGCCGAGCATCTGGTGAATGTGAGGTACAAAAGTATCCCTCTGGTGTCATTTGCATAGAAAATATAATCCACTAAAGTCTGTATATCAAACGTCCATGCCGCCCTCCGATTGATGATCAAAAGATGGGCGTGAGAGTCAAAATGGATGCCAGCAGCAGGGTCAAAACCCAGCGGATCTCGGTTTGAGAAGCTCCATTCTCCTGCTCTTCGATGTTGTCAGAGTCCGCGTAGTCCTCGTCGTCCTCGGCGTCGTAGTCGTCGTGGGAGCCGCTGCTCTCCTCCGTCACCGGTGCATCGAAGCACCGGAGCTTCATGTTGCTCTTGACAAATTCGCAGATGGGCCTTTCGTCGCCGTCGCACATGCAAGTGTCCAGCTGCTGGCCCTTGGGGATTTTGCGCATGTTGGCGATCACGTTACGGCACGCGTCGGTGCACACCGTCGTGCTGAAAAGTTTGCCGCAGTGTTTCATATAGTCGCTCAAGGTGGAGCTGCACTGCTGGTCGTCCAGGCACTGCAACCGGGCCGCCGTGCAGCCCGAGCTGGTAGTCCGGGGCAAGCAGGGCTCGATGGCCCGCTTGGTGCGCGTGCACAACGTGTCGTGGCCGCAGCTGCAGTCCTCCAGCGCGGGTCCGTTGCGGGTTAAATTGAGCTGCACCAGGGACGAGATGCAATGGCTGGGACACTTCTTCCTGTCCCCGTTCAGCACCGGCGCGCAGGCGCGCAGGTAGTGATCGTACGCGTAATTGCACTCGGGCTCCGTTTGGCAGTTGAGGATGGCCTGCCAGCAGATAAGTCTCCGGCCATGGGGCGGCGAGGCGACGGATAACGTCGCAAGTAAAAGCACGCAGGTTAGTGTGCCGAGTGAGCCGCAGAGGGTCCGTGCCAGCCCGCCGAAGGTTGCCATGGTGGTGGTGGTGGTGGACGCTAAAACTCACAGCACAGTCATAAGGCAAACTTGAACGCCACTTCCAAGAACGTTAATCCGAAAATCTGAGCCTTGTTCAACAGGCTGCCGTGGAATCCCGGCTCCGTCAACACTTCGCGTGCCCATTTATCCAAAACGCGAGACGCCCAAAGTTGTTTGCGGGACTTTTTAATGGACAAATCTTTCCATTTCAGCGCTCCATTGCACACCCTCGCTTCCCCTCCACCACCTTGGACCGGATCTCAGCGAACAACAAAAAAAATGAACGGTTTAAGTCCCCCAAAAAGTCCTCCAAGTGGATCGCGCCCGATCCTTTCGGAGTCCGGCCGCTGACTGGAGTGCAAACAAACTTATGCAAAGGAGGAGAAGACAACAACAAGATTTATATGTCGCAAAGTGGTCCAGCGCTCTCTCGCCTTTGGGCATTTTGTGCGCGAGTTCCCCGGCCCCTTTCCACTCGGGAGCCCGGAGCAGCTCATTGGTTGGCCCCCCTTGTTGTGGCTTTGACGTGTGGAGGGCGGGAGTTCGGCCCAAGTGGAGAAGGTGGTGGAGGAGTGAGGGTGAAGAACAACACAATTTAAGCATTGAGGTTACTACTCTTTAAATTGATAGTCTGGACCAGTACTTGTGCACTCTATTATTCAATTCATTTACTTTTTTCAAATCCAAAGTTTATTCTGTCCGGATCACAAATGGCAGCTACACTGTGCAATATTTTTCTTTGGTGATTTTGCCCCCTTTAATGTTCGCACTGCACAATGCAGGGGCACCAAGTTGGTGACTCATGAACTAGTCTAATGTGACAAACAAAATAAAATACACTATCCTTTTTTTTTTTTTAGCTTTGCATTCAATGGCTGATTACGTTTCATAAAGTATTGTAAAATACATAAAAATAAAAACAATTAAAAATTGAATTGGTGACGCAAAGTTTGTGTATGCTGAGGCTATTTCTTCTCTACGGGCTTAACATCAATTATTTCATACATCTCTTATATTGAATCTAATTCGATTTTTGTACCTGCCTTTGGATGTGATTTTGGCCAAATTACAGAAGTGCTCTCCATTGCGGTCTGGGGAGGCCTGAGATGACAGTGTCAACGAAATTGAAATGCACACCCAACCTCAAGCTGACAGGGCGTTCCGATCATCAGAACTTTGTCTAGAGTAGACCACAATGGCTAATTGACAACGACACGGCAAATGTGCCGCTGTCCACTAAACTCGGCAGCAGCATCATGTAATGATGAGTGAATCATCCACATCCAATTAGCTCAATCCACAGTGCAAATTAATTATGGTGCAGCATATCCTTCCCTTAATCGCTCATTAAGGATCATCGTTACATAAAAGAGGATACATCAATTGTCCAGTCCAGAATAGGCTGCCTGTTAGCTAAATCTTTACACTTAATATTCTGACGGTTATAAGTCTACAGTAGATATAAAAAGTTTGCACACCACAGGTTAAACACCCTAAACCTATTAAAAATCAAAATATAATTTAAAAACTACTTTCTACCACTGTGACCTATAAACTTTTTGAAATAAAAAAAAAAAAATCTTTTTAAAATAGTTTTTTTGACAGTGTCATTTAAAAAAAACTGTGCTGTTGCAGACACATAACTAGGAGGTGGCTGTGTTCAGCTAACCAGTCACGTTCAAATTTATGCTAAATGAGTCAGCACACAAGTGGTTAAGTGCTTCTGATTAACCTTTAATTTCAGATGTTCTAGTAGGCTTTTGCTGACTTCTTTTTTTGTTTTTTTGTTTTGCATTCTCGCCAAAATGAAATTTCACATTGGTGGGTGCACTGAAAATGTTGATTAATAAAGACAAATAAAGACACCTGGGAACTGCAATTCTCCTAAATGTGTATGCTTAATAACAGCTCTTTCAAATTTGAGAACCATAAATCAGCGTTTCATCTCTTTGATGATAATATCAATAACGAAACCCTGAGGGGCATGCGTTTTGAATATTCAAAACTTCCTCGAAATAAAAATGATCAAGATGCCCTCGTAGAGGACCCGTGTAAAAATGCATATTTCAAACTCCAGAGTGAAATAAATCGCTGTTTCCCTACTAAATGACTGACTACTTTTAATTGAAAGAAGCCTTCTCTGACATGTATCCTTGTTTCCCTCCGACAAAAGGTCAATAAAACTTGAATGCTATTTGTTTTAGAAAGTGTCTTGATTTCACAGTCTCTCTCAAAGAGGCCGACACTGTCACCATCCACATGACAAACGAGTGGGTAGTGCGTATGCATGTGTGTGTGTCTGTTGGATGAGAGTAAAACGATAGCCCACATGTTGACACACGAGCCGGAGGAGGCCGTTTAGCTGCGGAGGCTTGATGTGGATGAGGGAGTCGGAGAAAGAGAGCAGCGAGGGCACAAAGACTGTTTGTGTTTCTGATCTCTGGAATGTACCTTTAGGCCACAGCACTGAGCTTCCCGCTGGAAACAATGCACTCAATGTCAGTTACGGCTGGCGAGCGGAGACGCTGCTGGCGCTCCTCCAAGGTCCCAACTCGTCCAAAATGATGGATACTGGGAACCCAATACCTCACGAGTCCCTCCAGCACAAAGAACGGAACCTCGGGCAGCGTCGGAAGAAGATTTCCAAACATCAACACGGTCGCTGTTTCAAGTGGTTTTAAGGCAAGAGTGGCGACTCCATTCAAATGAATTTGATTGATCCATTCATTTGTTGTTGTTTTGTTTTTGTTTTTTTAACAGTCCAGATGACTTTGTAAACAATGCTGCACATTTTGAAAATATATTTAAAGGGGACACATTATGGGAATTAGCCTTTCTGTTTGCTAGGTAAATGCTCATGCCTTCTATAGCAAGGTTTACACGGAGCCGTATATTCAAACACCACATGGCCCACTGTGGAAACCAGCTTGATCAGGACCGAGCAGTCTGAACCACACTGACCTTGACAGCTTGGTGGAAACATTGTTAAAAGGGTGCTGAAGTGTTTGCGCGTACGAGTAACGTACAGAACAGAAGCGAATGCTACAACATGGGTGAAAACAGTTTTGGAGGAGAAAAGGCCTCCATAAACACCCGCCGACTGGCTACAAATCTTTCATCCCGAAGTTAAAGGGTGGACAGAGAGATGATGGAATCTTCCAATGCCAACATCTGTATGAATAAACCAGATGTGTTGCAGAACCTTGCGCCGCTACCCTGAGAGCTCAGGAAAATCAAAATATTTGCTAAAAATCCAATTGAGGGGTGGGTATAATAACTATTAAAAGTCAGATTTTAGATCATGTTGCAGGTTAGAGCTATTTTTGAAAATGTGGCAGGATCATATTCAGGTAACACGAACATTGGGAGACCTTATAGGTGTCCTCATCGTTTAAGAATAAGCATACTTCACTATTTTAATTCAAGGGCTGCCCGTGTCGTGAGGAGCTTATCAGTCATCGAACAGCGGCGTCCCGTCACGATGCGGAAATATACAAATACAGGAAATGACTTTGCAGGAACTATCCATTTAAATTGCTTCCGCTGAGGGATTTCAAGGAGGTGATAAGTTATTTGGAACACAACCAAGAAAGATTAAGCTTTCATTTCCTTCCTCATGTCTGCCGGTTAATTTGCCTCTGCATGTTCCGTCCTCTTCCGGAGATTTCCGCTGAGCTGTTCGGCTTGGAAATGCAGAAGTATGCGTCAGAGATTAAAAGTTTCTATGTGGTAGATGTCGCCAGGGAGACTACAACTGATTGAAGGAGAGTCCAAATCATGATTCTACACCTCCATTTTTGCATCCAACAGACTTGGCATCTCTGATTATTTCCCAAGTTGATTGCAAACCTTAAATTCAAAGTGTCCCTTCTCGATAATCCTACTCAATGAGGTTAGTGTTAAATGAAGTGTTATAACGATTGTGTGTGTGTTTAATCAGTATGATTAAAGTCATCCATCATGCCAAACGGGCACCACTTCAGCCGACCCATAATAATATAGTCCATTGAACAATGTTGCGCACGGATACTTTAAGACTGCACCAAAATAACACATGGTGTGGGTGATTTCAGAAAGCCCATTTTCAACGACCCAGGATTCACTGACTAAAATAAAAGCTCATTAAAATAAATGGCCTATGTGTGAGCGCCAAGTCAAACAGGCTGAAGGGAGAACTGTAAGTGAGAAACCACAAAACCACTCCTATCATCTGGAGTCCAAATGAAGAATGGGAAGATACTGAAAAGCATTTCCGCTCCAAGTTATAGCGCCAGCTTCAATAACAAAAGCCATGAGGTCAAAGGAGCAATTCATCAAACAAAGAACGTTAAGGCTTGATCCCAACCGGTCAGCTCTACAAAGAGGGTCAATTTTCGGTATAGGTTGGAATCAAGTACTGTAGTTTAGATTTGAGGCGAAACTCAACTTACAGTGAAAGAGAACAGAAATCTTGTGTCTTCTCAAAAGTTGATTGCAAGAAGAAAATTTACACTATAACGGTACTTGACTAAACACATGGCATCTTGAAAGTTGGAGGATAACGTGAAACGAATCAATACAATTTCGAGGTTATACATGTTGGGTTTCTTACAAACTGTCTCATCTCACAGTTCTGTCTGGTCAATTTTCAAATTGTCGAGCACTTGCTGGCAATGTCTCATTCAATAACACAGAATTGAACACACTTTAAGACTGTATTTTTGTCATTAAACGCGACAAACTTACTAGGAAAACATTGTCCTGTAATAAGAATTCAATCAATTGATGTTGATCTCTAAAAAAAAAAAAAAACAAATAAAATAAATCATTACACCACGGTTCAAATGCTTTGTGAAAAATATGACCCACAACTTGTATAGTTCAGTTGAATATTGGTTTGAATCTTTTCGCGAGACCAATTAAAAATAATCAACTACAATAACGAACATACGTCATAACTTGGGAAGCGGCTGTGTTCAGAATAAACAAATGTGTTCAATGTCAGCTGTTCTAGTAGTCTTTTTTCTGACATGGTTTTACTAGATGAGTTTGCCTCAAACATACCTTTTATGCATGTCATTATGTTTTGCTATTTTTTTTTTAATATAAGTATACAGGCTATAGGCCACAATTATGGTGGAAAAAGTTTGGAAAAAATTGATCCTCGTATAATTTTGTACTTTTCGCTAAAACCCAGCATATGAATAGGGGTGTGTAGACTTTTAATATACCCTATGCATTGATTATCAGCAGACCACAATTATACCATCTTAACTCATTCAATACCAATGACGGCTAAATACGTCAAAATCTTTTTTTTTTTTTTTACTGTGCTGGTAGTGAATAAGTTAATAAGTGCAGCATTTTATTCCGACAACTGAAGACCCAATACAAATTGATCTGTGACCCATTTTTGGAAACCCTTCTTTAAATGATCATTACAAAGCTCCTGCCCATAATCCAACAATTCTTCTCCTCGCACTGAAATTGTGTATTAAGTCTCATGGAAACACCCGATCGGCTTTCCATGAGTTGAACGTCCTGTTAAGTGTCCAAGCAAACATCCAACAAAACGTCATTACTTTGTAACTCACGACTGAAATGTTTTGGCTCCCAGATTTTTTTCCAGTCTGGGTGCCAGGTGGACTAAAGAATGGGGGCAGCACTTTTTGAAGCAGGTAACTTACACAAAGCAAGACCGCTCCAATCTGCTTTTCAGTCTCTGGCCACTCCAACCAGCTGTTGTGGCCATTAGCCTCTGTGACCTCACTGACCACATGACCTCCGACAAAAAGAACCGCTCAATATAAAATGGAGGGAATGCTTTAAAAGCTTCAAGCAGACAACCTAAAACTTGGACTTGAGGCAAGAATCTCAAGTCTTTCCATGATGCAACGCAGCCACCGTACTTTCACTTGAAAGGAACTCAACACAGCAAATCCCACAGGATACACTCGTTCTTCTGGCCGTCCTCAAAGAACCAAAAGTACCAGCGTAAAACGGATCAGACCCAAAACAAGCACACAAGTGCAAAACAAATGGGCCCGAACGAGCCCCAATAGATCTCTCCCCAGCCAACCTTTGGCATGGCAGTCGGTTATAGAGACGTCAAGTAGTGCAGGCGGGAATGTGAAACCCAAGCATGTTCCCCCATTTGGCACGTTCGACGCAGTTATGAGGCCACTTCATACGAGTGTAAACTGTGTATTTAAAAAGCCGTCATTGTGGGACTAACACTGGCCCTGAAGTAGGTTGTTAGAATAACTCAATGACACAATGGCTTCTTTTCTAAATAAACAGATGTGGGTAGGCTGTTAAAACCGTCAGCTTTTTTCTCTTTCCCCGACGTCCTTCTCCCCTCCTCCATCCCATCGGTAAGTGCACACACACACACACACACACACACACAGTTGCGTCCACCCTCTGTCCACATGTCTAAGAAAGGCAAAAGGCCGCTCTTCCTGCAGCTGTTCTGTACAGACAGGCCTCTATTCCAGCTCCAGCCCCCTCAGAGCAAAAATGCTGGTGATCGAGCCAATTAATGAGGATTTAAAAATACACAAATAAATAAATGAATAAATAGTCTTAATCTTCCAAGACCACTGTCCGATTACAGACCTCCGCACAACAACTGTGCATGGCCTCTGTTGCTAAAAATGCTGCCTGCAGCGTTACAGAGCAAATGAACTTGACAAAATCCTGCTGGCATTGGATTTTGTAGTCTAATGGTCAAAAGATTACTGCGTTGTTTCACAATAACTTGGCTTAGCCTTATACTGTTAACCCTTGTAAGTCTTGAGTTGACATTTTTTAAACTAAATATGGAAAAGAATTGGAACTCAAAACACTAGTATCTGAAACCATCTTTCCTCAATAAAAACAAATACCATTAAACCGTTCAAGAAAAAAAAAATGCAGTTTTTTTTTTGTTTGTTTTTTTAATGCAAGCCAAGGCAATTTTTATATTTATTCATATTGCAGATTTCATACACAAGCAGGGTTGTGGTGGCCATCTGAAAGTGCGGGAGTTTCCCGAACTGCGCCCGATGTCCGGGCATGTTCTGCCTATAAGTCAAGAGAATAAATAATACATTATACTGTCTACATGTGTTGCTGCAACCTTTGTGTTCAAATATCTGTTGTTTAAAGGGCTCAAAAACCACGATTATTGATGCTAACTATTAGCATGTCAGTGGCATTTTTAATTTTAGGTTAGCATTATGCTGTTGGGCAATGTGCAATTGTCTTTGTTTGTAAGTTTGACTGGCATTAAACAGGTTGAAACCACTTTTTTCATCAATTGTTCACCATTTGCTGCTCACTGAAAAGTGAGTTGAATTTATTTGACTGTCGTCAGACAACGCTTGTATCTCAAGTTTTCACACGCAAGTCACAAGAGAAAAAAATTCAGCCAAATGACAGCTTGTATCTTGAAAAAGTCGTAAGTGACTCATATCTGAAGGCAACGCTGTACTTGAGAAAGATTCAATGCCATTAAAAAAAATAAATAAACAGAGAAACACTCAACCAAGCTTCCCTTATATTCAAAAGCGGTCTGTTGCATTTGTGACATTCCGAATGGCACAAGAACTTCAGATCCAAACAGTCTTCTATTGTTTGAGAAGCTCTAAGTGTGAAATTTTGAAGGCAAGAAGTGTTATTTCGCAAGTCTGTTGTTTGACAGTCAGCAGGATTTCGCAAAAATATCACTCACATGTATTGAGGACTTCAACGTCTATGCGCAGTCATGATGGAACGTTTCCCCCGTATCCAAGAAGCAAATGATAGACTTTCATTCATATTGCGTCATTCACCATGGACACGAAAGTAGCCTGCCAACAAATATAAAGACACAATACAAAGAAACAAAAGCTTGTGGTTGAGGAATTTATCGTCTCTTCCTCCCATTGGAGCCGTGATAAAAGTGTTGCCCCGAATCAAAAACGGTACAGCCTGTTCCATCGTGATACATGTACTACTGAAATGATCGTATTATGAACTAATAAAGCTGTATTCTATTGTATTATTGAATTAGGCTTTCTGTTGAAGTTTCATGAGAATATTTGATATTATACCACCGTCAAATACGAACATCAGTCTTTTAAGTTTTGTGGAGCCACACAATTACTGCTTACATTTTGTCAGACCGCACGATGGTGATTGGAGAAATTCCAGTTTGCCCCAAGGAAGTTGGACAAGCACATACAGTGATGTCTTAAGACAAAACTTTAATTAGTCCCTTGCCCACGCTGGTAACTTAAAACACTAGTGTCTTAATAAATCTTGCCCAGTTTAAATGAATGAACATGACATAAAATACTGTACGTTATAAAACACACAGAGAAATTACAGAATTACATTCGTGCAAGGATGGGCTGCTGGTGGCTCAGGACCACACATAATTCTTCTCTCTTTTTTTTGTTTTTTTTTGTTAAACAGACCCAAAGAGTTCTTAAAAAAAATGCTATAAAAATACATGTTTTCTACAAAAAAGGGGGAAATGGGAGAAAACAATTCTGGGGAGAAAAATGGAAAGAAGCACAATTGTAAAAAAAAAAAATTATTGAAAAAAAATGCATTGGCTGTATAGTTTTAGGTTTCAATATTCAGCGACATTCACTCCATAGTCCAGACATAGTTGGGCTCAGTTGCGCATACATCGGGTCATATCTTGCCCTATCCTACAAGTATGAGTTGGCCGGATATTTCTATGCAGATTAGGAAGGATATGCAGGACAAACATAGTACCGCAATAATATAAAATTGAGCAAAATGAGTTCTTGCACTTAATGTTGGTTTGTTGTTTTGTGCTCTTCTTGAATGGTAAATTTTACATAAGAGAGCCCTTTGCACTGGAAAAGAAAAACACAAATCACAGGATGTGGTTACTATGCTGTTTGCTTTAAACCCGTGCTGAGTTGTCCATTCTTCAGCGTTTAACAACTGACTCAGTGAGCCTCAGAAATATTTAGTGGTGCTCCAAACAATCGCCTACCAATCACAATCAGCCGAGAAGGTTCGAGAACCACTGCTCTATTGGTTGTGAGGGTTAAGGTGTGAACTAAATGTCAGCATTTGCTGAACAGCTATTAAGAAAAAACACAGAACACGAGAGAGAATTCCTTTTAAAAGTCAGCCACAAGTCGCTATTGCGGGGGCCCCTTTCGAACAGCGCTGATAAGGCTGCCTGGCGATTAAATAAAAAGCACATGTCTAACATAAGCGGGATGCATCATTCCTCTATGAACTCTTGACTCAGGCTGGATTACTGTGACCAACGCACATGTTACACACTCAAAACAAATCACTTTGCGAGGAAGGTTCGTAATCAGTCACATGAAGACATGGTGACGTGGCAGTGCCTGACATTTTTAGGAAGGGTTGCCTATTGACGACAGTCAGAATTGTCCATTTTTTTCTCCTCTTTTTGGGCAAGACGTCAGCTTCGCAAAGTCAAATACTGAAATTTTACCGCAACAACTTGTTTTTAGCTGATAACAGCCCGGCAATAACTCTGCCTCAACCCCAGATGACTTTGGACAGATTCATCGCAGTCAACACCCCAGGTCAAACGCAGGTAATCCATCAGCGCGCAGGGCTAATTCAGCATTGTCAGGTAGGAGCAAAGGAAGTCACTTCAAGTCACAAGGTTACGACTCCTTGGCGGAAATTTATGACTCCTTCCCAACGGGTAGCCGCATCGCTAAGGTTGGGCTGAGCACACGTCATACTGGGTTTGAGCACAGATAAACAAACGAGAAGATAATATTCCTCCCCGTGTAAAGATAAATAAAAGCTTGGTTATGAGTGAGCGATTCTTCTATAAACTCTCGGGAAGAAAAGTTTTCACTGTGTGCTAAATGACGTGATGCTTATAACACAGGAACAACTGACAAAAATAAACAAGTCGAATCCCTCGCTGCAACTCCCTCGGCCTGTTGCACTCCTAACATGGCAGCGGGAGCGAGGATGTCGCCACAATGAGTGTCGGCTGGTTGCTCAGCACCACAGCTTGCAGAGACTTTTGTACGAAGGAAACAAGGTGTAACTGTAATCAAGAGAGGATCCTGTGAATCCCTACGGGGACTCAATTTAGCTTATATTTCTCAAGATGCAGGTTTATATTTGGAATCAGTCAAGCTTTGTTATTGGACAAACACTAATTATTGGACAAAGACGGTCCAATTTTGTAGTGATTTAGATTCCAATTATTAAACCTCAATATGTGTGAATTAGGCTTCTGGTGAGTAAAAATCAAGACAATTAATGAGTCCACATCATTATTTTTTTGTTTGCTGAACAATTCCTCAAGCACAAAAGTGACAAGAGACACCAAGTCTTTCAAATTAAGGCAAAAAATCTCAAATGGTCTATTAAGACGAAAAAGGAAATCACACTCCATATAAAACCTGCTTCTGGACTGAGATGGGCTGAAGGAATGTGTTTAGTCTTGATCTAAATGTCAGAATCTACCCACACGTGTTCACTGCAACAACAGAAGAGAAAAATGCGCTTGCTTAAGTCATTTGAAATGAACACATTCAAGTGAATGACACCCTTTCAATTGTTTGATTCATAGTTTATGCCAATGGTGGGCAATGTATTCGGTACCTGGATCTTCTTGGGGAGTTAGCTGACAAAATATAGTCAGTATGGCATCACAATTGTTGTGTAACGGATATCATTTAGCAGTCTAAAAATGACAAAAATTTTTAGCGAGACGTGTACATATGTACAAAGTTAAATGTTGAACTTAAGGTTTTATGCGGGTGTTTTGTCAACGCTGAAGAAATACTGTTTTAGATATTAGATATTGATGCCATTTTATTTGGAAATATCCAGTGTATATTTTCTGATACAATTCAATGATCATATTTGTTACCATGGGCATTGGTTGACTTAACATCAGATCGGACCATCTGCGCCAGCATTTCAACATGGTCTGACCAGGTAACTTTAGACTGATGTTCTGACACCAAATTTTCACACTGCCGGGCACGTGCTCAGCCTTTGCTGCACCGGAACACACAATTTGGCAAACACATGCCTTGGGTTAAACCAAGAATCAAGATATTCGCGACATGCCGCAGGAGTGAGATCTACGAAAATAGTTTATTCGTCTTTTATCTGCTATATATATGAACAAAAATATAACAATGACCCCATTATTGGATTGTTCAGTTTCCTCATAAGGAGGTCTGGTCAAATTTTCCAACCCTAAAATGAACAATGGTTTCAGTTAAAACCGGCTTTTCGTAAACGGCCCGTCACATTCGATCAAAATGGTGGCGTTTAAGCCTCGACTCCATTACATACCGTATCAATCACCATGTGGTGAAAAAAAAAAATGAGTGGACATCTGGCATAATGGCAGTAATTTCCTGGACTTGGGCTGTCTATGTATGGAGCCTGGCAGTCTGGGCCCACATAGACAAACCCTTAGCAAACACACTCATCCACCAGGACAAGGGAGACCTCTGATCCATCTACGAGCCAACAATCTAGCCCTTCTTCTGTCCAGACATACTTTCTGTCACAATCTGTCCACCGTGAATGAAGATAAAGGAGCAGACCATCAGTCAGCACCGGGATATCAGAAATACGGAGATGGCTGGATAATACCAATTTAAAGACCTTTCTCCTCCCCCGACGAGTCCCTCCAGAGAGAATACTCAGGAGCCCTAATGATACGCATTTAGCTTCAAACTTAGATGTCAGGGATTAAGAAAGAGGCCTTCTGCGACTCTGGAGACTGCAGCCGCAAATGGAGAGAACTGCCAGACAAGAAGTCAGGCAAGAGTAGCCGTTAAAGTAAGCGGGCAGTTTCCTCTCATTAGAAGCCTGTGGTGACATTCGGGTCTAAAATGGCCAACCCTCACGAAATGGAGCTGATAAAATTAGGAAAGGATCGAGAAGGCGACAGCTGCAGCCCTCGGCTTCATGTAATAAAGTCTCGAGCGGTGTCGCTTACGAACCTGGCTTTTGTCAACATGGTTGTTTCAAAGGTAGAGGCAATGACACTAATCACAGGGGTTTACGCGATGCGTTTGTCTGGTGCTAGTTTACCATTACAGCAGCTAGTAAAGGTAACCTCATAAATGTCCGTAAGGTGATATTTACGGGACTTTTTCATGGACTGCAGCTTTTGATAAAACAACTGAGGCAAAATAAGGCTAGAATGTAAAACCTAAAATTCATATCACCGTATGAATTCAGCCTCCTCACGATAACGGTATAGCGGGGTATATTGCGATATAAACATAAGAGTAAAAATGTTAATGGAAGTAGAGAGCAGCCTCAGTTTCACCGCCAAACTGGGGGAAGGGCTCGTCCGTTCGAGCCACTTATTTGTTACATCGAAGTACTTTTTTCCATGCCTTAAAAACAAAATACAATCTAAAATGATTGGTTTGTACTTTTTTACCCGAAAAATTCCCACTATAGTACAAAATAATTGTAAATAAATATTTTAAAAACCTTTAAACATTTTTTTTTAGCTTATCCAAATTTAACTTGTTAGTGCTTGGAGGGAGGATAATGGCATGCATTTGCCATGATATTTGAGGCCATGATATTAGCGCTACCTTCTTTCACCTCCGTTACGATTTAAGACCTAGTGTGAAGTTCACACAATAGCAAATTAAATCTTTTTCTGTCACAAGTAAAATAATTACAGAAAATTAAAATAATAAAGCAGAAAAAAAAATATTTGGTATATTTGACAAAGTAATAGTTTTCCCAAAGTTAGATTCTGCCGAGCGACAAACCCGGAAGTGTGACGTCATTCCAAAGGAACTAGCAGAGCTCAACATAGAAAGTGTACTAAGCCAGTCAGAAATCGACTCACAGAGCGAAATATTTGTAAATGATGCATGGTGACATTATTCTGCTAGTACGGAGACCACACTTTATCGAGGGTTGGTTTCCTATGTTGTCATTGGTAAAGTATTTAAGGTATATCAAGTCAAAAACATCACATACGGACTTGAGAAAACTTTGGCGTCGACAAACATGTTGGTGTATTGAAAAGTTGGGAGTACTACCGGCATGAACAACAACAGTTGCAGTGCAGTTGATTACATTAAGTTTCATCACTTTACTTGTCTTTCAGCGCACCTCATTCCAAAGAGAGGTGATGAAAACCATGAGAGGTATTATCTGACTGGCCTTTACCGTTGGAGGTGTTATAATCACCCACTTTTGAAATAGTTTCAAACCAGACATGGTTCAGATTTTGGTTCATTCGGAAACGTGAAAGATTTGTGCATTTAAAAGTCAAATGCCGAGACTTCATATCAATATTCTTGTGTTTTCACACTTATACTCAAATGGTGACCAATCCTTCATGGAGAGCCGTTTTTAGATCACCTATTTTGTGGTTGTGTTTTAAATTCATTTATTCATACTTTCTGGTCTACTATCTTGCAAAAAAAAAACAAAAAAACATGATATTATTTGGCCTATGTTTTGTCTTTATTATTGGAAGGTTATTTTTAAGATTCCTATTTGTTATTGTCTTTATAACTAAGAGCCCAAATGTTTCAGTTCTTAAAAATAGTGCTACAATTCCCAGCACCAGGAAAAGGTCAGCGTGATTAGGTCTTAAATGTCTGATCTCAATCACACCAACACAATTAGCTCTTATCATAAAAGCATTTTCTAAGGGTTGGCTAAGGCTCTTCACAGAAGAAGAGAGACAGCCGGGCTTTGCTTTGAACTTAAGATAACAAGTCTCAGTATAGTCGGTGTTAGGGAAATGGATTTGTGGGTGTGTTTGCGTGTATCTGTGTGCACGTATTTGCATTTTCGCATCAAAGTCAAAATAGAAGCAAGAGGTGTTACTGGACATTAGCATCGGCATACAGTGGGACCGCTAAGGTCAAACATTCTGCATCCTGGGCTGCAGATTAAAGGAAGATCTTTTCCTCTATGCTATCCTTTAATTCATCCATTCATTTTCTGTACCGCTATTTTCTGTACTTCCTATCCCAGCTGACTCAGGGGTTCACCCTGAATTGGTTGTCAGCCAGATTGGAAAACAGAATTAATCAGTTCCAAGGTTAATCTTGCCATCATTGCACTATCATCAACAATTTTACATTCTTAATGGACTTGCAGGTTTAACAAAAGAAATGCCAAACTTAAATGTTGCCTACTTTTTTGATAGAAATTTTACATGTAAAAGTGGCACTGGAATCGGTTACTTGTTCTCTCCGATAAAATGGAATACACATCTAGAGTAAGTGCTTTAGTGTTTGTTTTATTGGCATGCCAGTCCCCATACATACAGAAAATACATTTTGTATGTAATAAATGATACAGATAGGACTGGGCGATAATTCAATAAGTATCACAATAGACACGTGATATCAATCAAAAATGACTACGATAAAATCGTAAATAGAAAAAAAAAAACAGAACGCAAACCCCAACTGAATCATCGTGCATGTAGTAAGCAGTGCGCAGTCGCCTCCAAACACGTTGAAGAAGCAGTTAAAGCATAGAAGAAGAAGCCGCTGAACCAACGAAGAAGTCCGCAGCATACTCACGCGGCCCTGATAAACACATCATTCTGTTCTCCCACTGCTTCCCCCTCCCTTACCTGACAGGAGCAGCTGCACCTCATGACAGATAGGCCATGTCATCTCCAAAAATTCCACCAGTGCTGCCCTCCTCTACATTTATTTCCTGTCAGCACTCAGAGTGATGTTCTAATTTTACCAAGGCTGACAGGCTTGTGCACATACACTCACGCAGAGATACATATGCGTTGTCAATACTCTCCTTGTGTAAACAAGTGTGATGAACAAACAAAAACCTATGAAGTCGTAAAAATGGAATGATCCCCCTGATGGATCCCGAGAGAAAATTGTGAACGTTTATCACACTTAAAGCCCACTGCATGACCACATACAATCCTATTTGAGCTCGTTAAGACCATCGAATGAGCCACGCAGCCTTCTGGGTCATCGAGTGGGGATGAACTGGACGGAAACCCGAGCCGCCTTACCATTCTGGGCAAAATGCCACTGCAGTAGCAGCCTCGTTCCCTGTATCGATGACAAAAACAAGGCGACGACGAGCACTGATGGGTAAAACATGAGCCTGAGAAGGTTTGAGGCAATTATAACTTGGATATGTAATAATACTTTCGGCTAAATGAGAGCTTGCAAAACCACACAGACACTAAAGTAGATTGCTATGACTTGGATGCTAGTGAATTGTGAATGAGGCTAATGAGTGTTTCGTCAAACAAATGCTAATATAACGGGGGTTCTCAACCATTTTCGGTCATTCAGCCGTTTCCTAGTTTCCAAGCAGAATCAGTTGCACCTCTTCCAGTGCGTAAGCCAAACGCAAGAGTAAAGATAATGAATGTTCCCTTTTCTTTTTAATTACCCTTCTTTTCATTTGGTAATTTTAGGCAGTGACAGTGAGGCCAACTCAACTCACCTTACAAAGCAGCACTTTGTCGTATAGTGAAAAATTCTTTAAAAAAGCTGTTTAGTGCCATTTTTAGTTCAGGTTCAGCATCAAACTAAACATTAAACAAAGATAATTACATCTGTTGGCTCTAAAAGAGACACTTAGCTTAGCCTTTCAGACGGCTAGTTAAATGCTAAGGCTAAATAGCATCTATATTACGGTGCTGTAATCCTTTAAGCAACGGTCTGAAAACAAACTGTGCAGCAATACATGTAGACAGACAATATAACAGAGTCATAACTAATAATAATAAAACTAATAGTTCCAGGGAACTCCCATTTTTCACGTATGCGTTGTATATTTCAGATCTACCAGCAATAGGTCAAAATCTGTGATATAGAGACAACATACAAAAACATTTTTAATATAGCTTTACGTCTGCCGAAAGAGAACACCACGTCATTTGTCTTAACGAACGTCTGCTAGCTTAATGCCAACATATAGTGTAATCCAGAACGCAACTGCTCGACCAATGAAAATTAGCATACATGCTGCAAACAACGTACTTCATCACACACAGAGCTGAAACATAAACTGCACAGAACAAGAAATTCAGAGGCATAATTCTCTCTCATGTAAGGGAACAGTGACAATTAAACTGACAAAACGTGATATGGTTTTTAGGCTGAACATTTTTTTAGTGATTTCAACAAGGTTCGAGAAGATTCCAGAGCTGCCGTTGCGGCTCTGATGCAGTCAATTTTGCCTGATCGCTCGGTGAAAAAGAAACGGCTGCATCAAGGACGGGTGTCAAAGCATGTAACAATCACACAGTGAACGATGGCTTCGTTAGGATGCGTTAAACGCTAAAACAAACACGTTTAAACAAACATCAAGTCAGACTACTGTGCAGTCGGCAAGGATGCAGCGGTTCTGTATAAATTCAGGCGAGTTGTTTTGCTTGAAACCATATGGGACTCATTTGCGAGGGAACTTCTGGCCTCGGTTCCAGGCATGGTTTTGATGTTCTTGATAGTCACGGCGCACATTATGGCCGGCATCAAAACTATTCCAAGATAATTGTGGCCCTGCGACCATAATGCTGAGGGGAAAATTCTACACCTCAAATTCAATCGGTTATGTAAAAAACTGCCTTCGAAAAGCAATGAAAGTTTTTGCCTTAACAGTTGGGCCTTTTATGGACACATTACAGTAATTGAGGGGGGTGGGGGGTGTCAACATATTTGTGCCTCTTGAGTTACAGTTTTTCTGTATAAGGTTCAACTGGCAAATTTGGCGTTTCGGTCCGTCCAGTTTAGATGAAATTGGATGGAAATTTGAGGGAGAACTTTGGGCACTGCAGCTCTCAGTGTAACTCACTTGAATAGTAAACCTATAAATGTTCATTTTCTTACGAATAAATTTCCAAAGAATAACAAATGTAATTACTATAGATTACAGGTAATCTGGGTCATCATACATACAGTATAATGCAGCTCATTGACGACCGAGCAATAAATTCAATGTTGCAAATGAGTCAGCCATGCTGTGATTACAATCTGACAACATCATTTGCTGGGTTTGGTCTTGCATCGCGTGGACAATTGCAAAAAAAACACATACAGCATAGTAAAACGCAGACGTGCAATGCCAAAAATAACTCATTCGGTACCATCATGCAGCACCAGAACAGTACTTGCATTATATCGCTTTCAGGCACTAATCGGGTAAACGCAACACTTAACATGACGGTGTCGTTTGCGGAGGAACCTCAGCGGGTCACCTTAAGTGCTTTCTTGGCAAACGGAGAGAAACCTTAGCGAGAGCAATCTTGTGCTTTTCTCTGGAAACCTGACCCTGAATGCTGGGATTTGTTGAGCAAGCGGCGAGTACCAGACGGCAGGATTTGTCCATCTCCACAAATGATCAACACCAAGTCTTATTTTATGTGTGGCTGTATGACATGACACATACAATGGTCATCCAGCTAACTAATAAACCAACAGTGGATGGATACAACTCTTGCCTTTATGCTTTTTATGTTGGATAAGCTGGTTTTGATAACAAGAAACAGACGGACAGACAGAAATTTGTTAGAGTTGAATTCTCACTCTGTAAGTCATATTTCAAATGCAACGCGGTCAAAGATGACATGATTTGGTAGTTTTTCATTTGGAAGTCAACATTTTATGTTGAAGAAAATATTTGAAATGATTAAATGTGATTAAAGGGTATCATGCATAATAAATATTCTTTAGCCAGTAACGTTGGATCAAAACATGTTCTCTCTTTGTTCATTTTGTGACTTTTCATAATAAGTCAAATATCAGAATTGGAACCAGCCATGAAAAATCAGTTGGTCCCCAATACTTTGGATAGCGGAGTGTATTAGACTTTAGCAGAATGTGACAGGCTCAAGTGCCTCCATAGGATTTCGGTGTGCGTTTAAGCGCATAGACAAGACAACCAGTCTTGGTCTTTGAAATGTGAAGCAAGTCCCAATTCTTTCAAGCGGCAAGTTCAGTCCACCAGCAGCTGCACACCCGCATCAAGCTACCTCTATGAGACAGCCCACTGCCTGCATCCGCCAAAGAGCCAGACGCAGGATGAAGAGACAGGTTAGGTTTCATCTTCACATCACAAGGTTCCTAACAGATACTGACACTTTCGAAAAAAATGCAGCGGGTCGCAAACGCTGCAAGAGACTTTCAGGATGATACTGCTAGGTGCTAGAACTACGTTACAAAAATGGCAAAACTCAAAAACTGTGGCAGAAAATCTGTGTTGCAATACATACATACTGGCAGAAAACAGTGGAAGCCTTGTCAAAAATTGAAAATGATACGTTAATCAGATTTGGAAATAGAGCCCTATAGGATTCTCAGTCTTTGCACCTGTTATTATCTTCAAACATCCTTCCATCCCTTCTCTGTTCCACTTCTCCTCACCAGGGTTGCAGGCGTGCTGGAGCCTATCCCAGCTGTCTTCGGGCAGTAGGCGGGCTATACCCTGAACTGGTTGCCAGCCAATCGCAGGGCACACTCACGCTCACACCAAAGGACAATTTAGAGAGTTCAATCAACCTGCCATGCATGTCTTTGGAATGTGGGAGTAAATCAGAGTACCCCGAGAAAAGCCACAGAGGCACGGGGAGAACGTGCAAACTCCACACAGGAAGCAATGGAGCCAGAATCGAACCCATGACCTCTGCACTGTGAGACCAACGTGCTAATCAGTCATCCTTATCTTCAAACAAGTCCAGTATTCATCACTACATATCGCTAAAATCACTTTACAGGGTCTTTTATTTTTTTTTAGGTAACATAGTTATTGTCATACAAGCAAGGTATAAATGGTTTATTATTCAAAAGAGCTGATCCTGGAGCAAATTACTGTTCATGATTTTGGGGAAACCATGTTTTCAAATCAGTTTCAATCATCTGATTTGATATATTTTTTTCAAACTGACGATTTGAAGTGAAATGGAGACAGCTGCTCAGAGAGATAATGTGCAGTGTAGTGTGTGTAGTATGTGTGTGTGGGGGTGCGCGTGTGTGTATTTGAGAATGCAGCTGCAGCCTGATGACATGATGGTTGGAGTCCATCACACCAGTTGAGGGTTTGAGAGTGCACAGAAACTCGATAGCTATTCAGAAGTACCCACATACAGTATATTAAACAATAAATAACATCACTATGTTTTTAAGTTGTTGGCAATCGCTTTTCTCTCGCGTCACTGCAAAACCACTAATGGCTGGTAACATTACTAATAAGGAGGATTTATGCCACATAAGCACAGTTACTCCCATTATATTTATGGTTCTGCGTCTTCTACAAAGAAAGCTTTTTTTTTTGTCTTCATGTAGCTCAAGGCGCCAGCTGATTATGCAGCCCGGGGGTTGGAATCCAGATTTCAGTCCAAAGACAACAGGCTTGAAATGACTCATGCGCTTCGGCATCCGAACTAATGGAAACCTAATATTCGGAATGCTTCCCAAGTCCCCCTTTGCTCTGCCCTTACGGCTTTCAGCTTGTAACCTCCAGGAATACTGGCTAATGATACCAGTAAATTTGGTTCACTAACAAGGGTGTATGAAATGTATGTGGGGGGGGGGCAATGTGAGAAGGAGGGGAAAACAAACTGTGGTGACTGGAAATTCTTCATTTATTTATATCAACTGGAAAGTCAAACAGAGTAATACTGAGGGGGAATGGTTAACGTTTATGATTCGCAATTGTATAACATAAATATGGTAAAACCTCAGTTTTAGATTTGTTTCATGACGATTTATTCGCCAAAACGTCAGCCTGGTTTTTATAGTTTTGTCGGTTCGAAAATGGTCGGTGCAAATTCATGCTTCAGGCATTTCCTGGAATCAAGTATGCATATAAAGCATCCGGTGCAAGTGTTTTGCTGTCGGGCTTTTCATATAGGGGCTTGTGAATCTGTCATCATTGCCAAACAAATAATAATAATCAACTGAACAACGGCTGGTATCTTGATTTGTCCAGGTATCATTGTACATTTAAAAATAATGAAACCTGTTCAAATTGTTTGTTTAATCCTATACAGTATTTTTTTTACTTTTCATTTACAGTACTTTTTTTATAGGAGAGTTAAGATTTTAAGTAAATGTGCTTTTATTCTATTCTAAGACTTGTTTTTATCAAAAATGTAAGTACAGTTTTCATTTAACTTGCATGGAAGAAATTTTCATCTATTCATTAAGAAGTTTGCCCTCTAAAGTTAAACACAGTGTTAATGTTCAATCTGTGAATCATATTAGAGTGGTTTACAACAATTATTGCACCTTTTTGGCATAAAACCTCTTCCTCCTTTTTTGATGAACACACAGGCCTACTATGTTGCTGTATGTTAATCTTGGTCATTATGTTCGTACTACATACACACTTAGTATGTATGCAAGTAAAGTACTTATTTCAATGGTTTAGGTGAATTAATGCAGTGGCTAACTTATTTTCGCAAAAACGTGACAGTTAAGAACGTCAATAAATGGTTTGATAATAGCGACAGTTTGAAATTGGAGGCCGGCAATTGAATGAGCAGAAGGTGTTTAATCTCGGTTGATCCATAAAAATAAACACTGATTGAATATTTCCCGAGTCCAACTTCGACTACAGAGACCAGAACAGTTCTAGCACGACACTGCTGGTCGTCATAATTGATAGTAGTCCTAGTAAAGAGGACCCCATGAGGCCGAGGCCCCAGAAGCTCATTGGAATGTCATCAGTCTTCCGCCAAAGTCTCCGAGATTGCTTCTAGCTTTCTCATGTTTATCTCGCGTGACAGCTCTGGGAAAAATAAAAATAACCCTGCCTCCACCAAAACCCAGAATGATTTTTATATTCAGAGGAGCAAATGCAGCCAGATGATTGATCATGATGCTAAGCCCAGTTATCATTTGCTTTCCATTAATAATGTTGATAAAACTAATATTTTGATCGCAGTCAAGTCATATGGTGGCTCAATCTTGAAAATTGTTTTTTTAGGGTGGAGGGTGGAACATATTAATGGGGTATTTCTATTCTTTTCCATTATGATTATTAGTGTTTTGAGGTACAATCGGGGTATAGGAACGAACCAAGAGCATGTGCAAGCAGCTATGATCCCCAAGCCCAGACATGAGTTACAGCAGCTTTAATGCGCTAGCAGTTGCCATTTTATCACGCCAATTATAGTTAAAAACATGACGCCCGCAAAAGAGCCCTTTTCAGCAGCCATGGGGGAGTGGAGGAAAAATGTGCACTCGGAATCAAGTAAAAAAAAAAAAGGTCTATGAAGCGCCTATCCCCCCAGCAGGAGATGTTTTATTAGCACTGTTTAAAAGGCCGGCTTGTTAAACATCAAGCAGCAGGCGAGCGGCTGCTCGGCTTTGGCCTCGGGATCTGCGGCACGACGACGACGCTGGCTATTTTCACCTTCTTCACGGCTTTATTTGCCGTGCTAGCGTGTAGAAAGGCTTGTTTCAAGACACAATAATCACTTCTAACTTGAGATTCAAGTCTGGAGTTCCACCTGCGAGGGGGAGTCAAGATTAGGGTGGCCCCGGCTTCGTTTGGTGTCAAAGAGATGAAGAGACGGCCCAAACGGAAGAGGTTAGGTAAATAAGAAGTATTGGACGATGTCAACACCTCAATGTGGTGCAAAATTGACTTGCAGACCCAGCGTGGATTCATACACACAACACCCTTTTCCCACACGAGTAAAAAGACCCATTTGGACATTTCTTACAGATGTTATTGCTCGGCCTCAGAACAAAAAAATAATTTCAGGCGGATGAGGAAGCTTAAGATAAATCATGTTGGTGAACGGTTTAGCACTCACTATGCAGACTGAACTGAGCAAAAATGCGTCAAGCCTGTCCATTTTTTGTGAGTTTTAATTCCTGTGGTGACGGTGGATCTGTCGCTGCCATAGCAATTTATATGTTGAAAAAGATTATTACACTATAACCACACTTTTATCCAGATCCTCATCCGTACACGTTAGTGAGGATCTACAGCAAGAGTGTCAAGCTTTTAATTTGGTACTGCATTTAAACAGGCGTGTATAGACTTTTTTTTTTTAAACTAAACTCCAAATGGACTTGGCACAATGACATGGTTATCATTGCAGTAATTTGAACACACGAGTTGTTGCAACGTTATCCCCATAAATCCACCTGCAAAGTCAAATAGAGCTGCGTTGGAAGAGTCACAGAGATGCTGTGCAACACTCGTCTACAAACAGTGAGCGCCGAAGGGTGGTCTGCTGTGTTTATCATGGTTTACCATGTCCTCCTCGTCTGTGTTAACTCCACGCTGTCAGTGTGGGTGTTCTTCATTTACGCCTTGGACCGCAAGACCCAGGGACGTTTTGCTTTGGCGAGGACACTCGTCTGACCTTGTGTTTGAAAACAGACAGAAAGATGGCGTTCAGTATGCTGCCAAGGAGAATTTTGGAGAAATAAAAAAAAAATGTACTCTCTTTTCGAGTTTCACTGTTTAGGAGAAAAAAAAAAAAAACCTAAAAATATTGGCCCCAAATTTTAAAGTGATTGATTCCTGCCTCTGTGTGAAACAGACTATTTTTTTTTTTTTTTAACGAGAGAGTTTGCAGTTTCTAAGTCGAATTTGTTAAATCTCTCAGTATAAACATCTAAGTATAGCAGCAGGTTGTCATATATGGACATAAACATAATACCTCACAAAATTCAGTGTTAAATCAATTTCATTTGTTGGTGACAATGGTTGCAATAACAGTGACTTTAACAGTTTATTTCCTATTTTTTTTAAATGCTTGACTTAAACTTAATAGCATTATTCAAGTTTTCATTTTTATATACAGATAACAGAAATAATCCCAATTGAGCTGTACCAAGAAAATGTAAAAAAAAAAAAAAAAAATGCTATATATAGGCAATGCATGTCATTCGAGTGCTTGACCATGCTACTGTGAGGAAACACTTCCCACATGCGAAACAACTACTTGCACACAAACAGTAATGCGATACTGTAATTTGGAACTGTGGCCTTTGACAATGTAGATGGAAGTATGAAGCGTTCCAAATAGCAGTAGGAGTGAGCACAAAATGTTCAGCTAGAAAGCAAAAAAAAAAAAAAAGTCAGGAAAAGCTTACTAGAGCAGCTGAACTTTATTTGGGGTTAATCAGAGGAACGTCAACTAGGAGCAGGTGTGTTCCAAGTCCCACTTTAATATGTCAGTCCTGTGCCACAGCATTGAAATGCTTCGCTTAGATAAAAACAGTAAGGCTATATACTATCATTAGTCTTAACAGGCTACAAAATGTCGTTGTCTCACCAAAGGAGCAAAGTTTCATCTGTCTTGGGTTCAATTCTGTCTCGTGTAAACAGGCTCTTATTTGTAGCAAATGTCAAATTTATGGTCATCCCAGTGTGTGGTGACAATTGTTACGTAAGGGCCACCTCACAAATCTGCATTTGTACGTGCACATCAGCACCAGGTGGGCTCCTGCTCCAGCTCATTGTTTATTCTCAATTTGGGGGGTCAACCTCCTTCGAGCGACACCAGTTCCAGTCAGAGAGAGACAACCACCACACGAGAGCAGTCTCTTACTGTAAATATTTTCTTAGCTGTACATTTGTCCGGCTCCCTCTTGGTCTTTTAAGAAGGTGTGAATTTGGACACCACTTAGACAGCTGCGCTTCATGTCTAGAGTACGTGACATGTTGATGAAGACGACTAGAGCAAATTCCTTAGCGTTGTTGTCATACCCTGGTCAGCGAGACTCTTAGGCGTGTGTGTGTGTGTGTGGGGGGGTGTGCGTGTGTGTGTATGTATGTATGTATGTATGTATGTATGTATGTGTATATATATATATATATATATATATATATATATATATATAGATATATAGATATATATATGTATATAGATATATATATATATTAGCTTAGCATCTCATGCTCTCATGCTACGGCCCCCTAATAAAATTCACACTCACACATTTTATTGAAAATGATCTAGTTTTTACTATGACCATCAACCGTGGATGATGCTGTCTGGACAGAACGAGAAATTAGGCCTGGGCGATAAAATTTACCGTTACCGAAATGTATTACAATGACCGACATCATTTTGCCCATGTCGGTAAATTCGGTGCTTAAAAAAAAAAAAAAAGAAAAGAAAAGTCATTTCTGTCTGCGGCAATGTTCATGCCCTTTTAAGACGGCTACAGCGCGTCGAGTCACGTGACTCCACCCATTTGAACAAGAAAGAAAACAGACGACGCGGTCATAGCTGGCGATTCAAATCCAGAAGCGGCTGACACGGCTGAAGACGAAGTAACGTTATTTGAAGTTGTTCCTGTTGCGCTTGTGCCAAAAAGAAATTTGACATCTGTCGTTTGGAAATGTTTTGGGTTCCATAAAGACGATGTTTGAGCAAAAGAAATTTATCGTGCATTTATCGTTATCGAGGTAAAATTGCTCAATTTATCGCAATATTGATTTGAGGTCATATCGCCCAGCCCTACGAGAAATCAAAAGACAAATGAAAGGATATTTTTAAACATCCTTTACTTGCCTCATCCTAACCTAAAAGACAAAGAGTGGACACATCAGGTTTTAAGATTAAGCTTCTCTGGGATAAATAATTATTTGCAATAGCTAAACTAAAGGGAAAATGTGATCTTGCACGATTGGAATGCCTCGGTTGTGTACTGCCAAAGCTGAGCTGGAAGCATTTAGCAGAGAACCTGTACTCGGAACCACTAATAATTTGCAAAGGGGAACACACATCTGGTCGGACGTCTGAAGCAAGAGGAGTTGAGATTATTGAAACCGGGCCACCGATCACTGCTATTCGCAGCCTGAGAATGAGGCCTAATGCTCAAGAAAAATCTTAAGTACAGGAAATAGGCCTGTTATCATAATACAGCCATGTGCCTTGGCAGACAACCAAACGAAAATTGCTTTGTGTTTACTATTTTTGAGTTGGGCCAAACGTTAATGGATGGATAAATCCTAAATCCGCAGCAAAGAAACTGCCGTCACCGAGGTGTTTATTTTCTTTTGTGTTGCCAAAAAGTGTAGCCCATAGATAGAACAAGAAGGAGTTTATTTATGCAGCTATCAGCTTTGTTAGAGGTTTCACATGATAATCCAAAGAGTTTCACCCTCTAAGCTACTGGAGAGGATCTTGTGAAACTACTTCTAGAGACAGAAACAAATTTCACCTGTTTCATGCCCTTCACAAAGAGAATATAACTTAAATCCAACTAGAATACGACTAAAAAAATCGCATTCTTGACTCTTTAGCCAAACTTTTTGTTTAAACAGGCTATATCCGCACATGCCACAATATTAATGTAATATTGAGCCAGTTTGTCTTGAATGCATTACATCATATATTTTTGACTGAAGAAATTCAAGAGGAAAATGTTGCGAAATATTTATAATCTTAATTCTTGATCTACGTTAAATGTTATCGAGATGTGACGTGAAGAAGAACAAAAGTACGTCAATTCTGGGGTGGCTCAATTTCTCAGGGCGGAATTCTTGAACTCAAAAATGAGAATCAAACAGACATTTATGTTTATAGTGATAGATACAGACAAAAAATGTCACCTACATAAAAACACGTTTGAGTAAAAAAAAAAAAAAAAGGTCAAAGACAACTTGGTTATTGTCTTTGCAGTCACACATCCACTTTGTAAAGACCATTGCGGCAGGTTATAATTAATGTCTCAGACCAACAAAAAACAGATGTAATTCTCTTCATATAAGCCACCATGCAGCGTGCAGCCAGGTATTAGTGCACAACTATTTGCTTTAAGCACCGCTGCACATTTTATTTCCTTTAACGAGCATTTATAGACTCATGTTCCTCTCATATTTTGGCAGTAAAAATACACATACATGCTTAACAACATGGCTACAATGCAGTTGTTGAAACCGATTAACAATGTGCAGTCAAACGTATCAAGTTGTGATGCAAGTAACTGTTGTTGGGTTGAGCATATACCAGTGATTACATCTTTAATAATGCTAGCTTGATTAATGTCATTATGTACCCATATTGTATGTTTGTAAAAGGATAAGAAACTCATTCCATCTTATTGTATCAAACGGAGCCATGACATAAACGTACCTGCCTTGCATCGAATCGCGCCCCATATATCGACATAGGCAATGAATCGTTTCATATTGGACTGATGTGCAACCCTAATAAAAATATGTATATATAATATTGATATATACATACATTCTAATGAAAAAATATCACATTTAATTATTGTATTTAAAACAAAATCACCAACTCACCAAATGCTTTATTGTATGGATCATGCAGACAAGATTAATACAGTAAAGTAAAAAAGAGTAATCACGCAGCTTCCTGGTGGGTTTTAGTACAAGTAACTAACTTTTCTACCATTTAATTAACTTGAAGGGCCAATGTAATGACAGACATTTACATATATTTCAAAAGAGTCAATAGAATCCAAATGTAATGCGACTAAGACTGGAGGCAAGCTGTGAGCTGATTGCAGGTGGACCAAGTCAGGCAAAAAAAAAAATCGATTTTTTTTTTTTAAACTTAAAATAATGTTCATCAATACAGTCGGAGTTTGTATTAAACAAAAGCAGAATTGTTCCACCACTCTCACAACAAGAGGAAGCAAAAGTCTTTTTAAGACGTCAAATCAGAAGGTTTCTTTTGAGGGAACCTAAAGTCAGGGGCTGTGTCCAAATCCTCAGACTCTTTTTGGAGTTCATTACCCCCTCCCCCCTCTCAAAACCTCCTCCTTCTCCAAATGAATTCCAGATGTTTTAAAGACGAAAGTGAATTTTAGGGGGAGGGTTGCTGGCAGTTGGTCTTTTTCTATGATGTGTATGTCTAATATATGTATGGACGCCTGACAAAAAAAAAAAAAAAAAAAGCAGTTGGGCCCTAATGTATGGTGACTCTCCAGGATCATATGGAAATATGAACCCATTAGTGGTGGACCTAAGCCAAACAGATGAAATGCAAATCTGTCTCATTGAAATGCTTGTGACAAAGACTAAGCATTCTTTTAAGATCAAGGAAGCACAGAAAGGATTCCAAGTGTAATGAAGTCCTGACTTGCATATATTAGGAACCAAAATTCAAATAGTAGGTCAGGTAAACATGCAGCGGAGGTGTTCCAGATCCAGTCGCGGTGTGTGGTCTGCCTCACTGACATAACCCGAGGTTATGGAGTCAGAACTCCAGGAAATGCACTGTTCTCTATTTTTTAATAAATATCAAATCCTCCTTGCCCGAGGGCCAGATGAAGAGAGGCCTCAACGGAGTGTTCCTCTTGGCGGCTAATAAAGTCTTCTCGTTCCTTTGGTAGGGTCAGTGCTTATATCGGTCGGTTACTTCGAAAACGGAGAGCAGTGAATGAGTTAAGGATTTGCGTTTCAGTATTGATCTAAAAAAGTTTTTTTTTTTTTTTTTAAATGGTGATAAAAGATATAATTAGCATGAACTTCAATGCCCCTTTTTACATTCCTAATAAAATTATTCCAAGCATCCTTAAGAAGTCTGACCTCTAGCTACACAAAACGCTTTTCCGGCCCCACTCGAGTTACTCAAGCGGGATCTCGCACGTTCATTGTTTGCTTTGCTTCCTGCTAGCGGCACACGTCTGCTACCGCGCATGACGCTGGCAGCAGATGTGTGCCGGGTTGCAGAATAAATAAACTGAGCCAAGATGATGCTGTCCGCAGAAGCTAAATATTGACTTAACGACCTGTAATCAGATTCACTCACATGACAGAATGGAAATAAACAGCGAGACTGGCCCACGTCGACCCTCCCACCACAACACAAGAACACTTGCCGCAAACTGGGGAGTAAAAAAAAAAAAAAAAAAAAAGTAGTCGTGCAGAGGGAACTTGCCTGAAAAGCTGCACTTGAAGTGTCATTTCGGTGTGGCATCTTTGGCCTCAACTCTTAAAAAAACCTGTGTTCTGTATTTTACTAAAAAAGATTGCACCTTGCGTAAAAGATAACTAACCTCCACATCTGGTTCCAAAATAAAAGTTATTGCAAGCATCGAGATGGCTGCTCTGCCACAAAGTCACTACAACGTTAAACGTGGATTCTTTCGGGTTCTGTAAATGAGTGCTCTAAAAGAAAGAAAAAGGTCTTCATGTGGCTGGAATTTGGAGATTAAACAATAGTTGTAAATCAGCAGCATCTGGGGGGCCATAAAGCCGCCGTCCTATCTTTGGGTTCATCTCTCCAGAGAGTCATGTGAGCAGAATGCGAAGTGCAGTCATTCGCTCTGGGAATCACTCCTGGAGATCTCTATATTGAAGCCATGGATTCGTTCCTAAAGGTCACATTGAACACTACAAGGTTCAGTCTGATTCTCAGCGAAATTCAAGTGTGAAGAGGGAAAAACACCAGGCCAAGACATTCAGTAAAATACACCAATCAACGTACAAAATACAGAAAAATACGGACAATAAATTGTTAAAAGACCATTAATCTTCATGGACTAAAAATAGTACATTACATTGGTCAACATATTTTTAATTATTTTTTTTTATAGAAATCAGAAAATCAAAGAAAGTATTTTTCTTTTTGGGCGCTGATTCCAAATCTGCCCTTGTTTTTTTTCTATGGTGCATCAGGTTGCAATAATAATAATAATAATAAAACAAATGTAGATATATGTGCAATATTGCAATATATTTAGCAATGTTCATATATTAAGGGTTAGGTTTGGCGACAGGTGGATTTTTAGCTAGAAATGACAACGCATGGTAAAATCCATATTGCGCAAGTGTAAACTTAAAAACAAAATAAGGAAAATGTCAAAAACCTGATGTGATAGGCATAAAAACCAAAAACAGCTGTTGTTTCAAGTATTCTCACACATTTGCACAAAATGTTTTAACTGCCAATGTCATTTAATTTAACTGTTTCAATATTGATATTTTTAAAAAGCTCAACAGTAACACATCACCTTTTTTGCTGAGCTCATTCGACAGGTATACTTGATATTTTGGCAGGTGACGGTATACTAAACCACTGCTCGCAAGTTCCGATATTAACTACTACCCCAAAAAGCTTTACGTCATACCCCGCTTTTATCATAAATCACACAAAAAAATATATGTCATTTTGTAAACATATGCACAACCATGCACTGCGGAGTTACGTTATGTGACGTCCATGGACACAAATTGTCTATGAGCTCATCCTATTTCTGACAAGAGCATTTTATCAACAGAACAATCATATGATTCACATGTTGGAAGACGATGGTGAGGATGATATTAAAAAGTGCCATCTCTCTTTTGTTCCGACGGAAACAGTCTCCATATGTTTGCTTTTGTAAAAGCAGGAGACTGTAATCATGGGCTGTTCTCACTTTAAAACAATTATTATTTATTTTCCCCACAGCCATCTGGACCATTAGTCCTCTTCCATCTGTGAACATTTTTGGCCTCACTACACAGAAGACGAGATAGCAGTTGAAAGGCAATCACACAAACTTGAATAATGTTTTTGCCTTTGGCGCAAAAGACCAAACTGATAGGTCTAACGCCACGTATGATCAAAGCCGGGATGGAGATTTGAATCAGTGCCTGCGGACGGCTTCTGACCGCATGTTGGTCAAGTCAGAAAAAAATGTGAACAAAGCCTGACAAATGCATGAAATAATTCAACGAATATCAATAAAAGTTTAAAAAATGTCAAAACACCATGAACCGCTCTACACGTCTTGCTTTTCATATATAATTACGCGACATCTTCTGCGGATTCATCTGAGGTGAAAATGGACTGGACTGGGAAATATATACACTACTGAGTGACCATCATCAAACAGGTATAAAGTTATCGTCCCTGGAAACTCAGATTAATATGATGAGGGGGGGGGGGGGTCAATCTGTTTTGTTCTGTTAATTCAGAGGAGTGCGACAATCACTCTAATAATGTGCTGTGAAAGAAACCGCTGCCAAGTGACCTTACTGCTCCCTCATGAATCAAATGTTGATTGTTATTTCATGGGCCTTGATGCCATTAGCTCATTTATCACTCACAGCTGCGAAAAGACTGATTAACACTAATGTGTCACATCATCTGCAGAGGTGGCAGCAAGAGGTCGTAAATCCTCGGCGGCTCACGGCGGTTGTTTCCTTGGTGACATGTTTTCAAAGACGACCCCCCCCCCCCCCCGACTTCAAATACGCCTGTTGTCTTCGCAGACGCTTCTTTGGCTTTTACAGCTGGCAGGAGAACGTGTGCGTGTGCGTCTTCCCCTTCAACTCTTCAAGTGCCGATCAATGAAACAATGAAACAAATGTCAGATGTTTTTCTCATAAAAAAAAAGGCGATCTTCAGATTAGATTAAAAGGAAAAGTTGTCCAAAATTAAATACATGAGTTTGGTTTCACTGAAGGCCCATTGCAAACCGTGCAAAGCAACCCCAAAAAACCCCATTTATTTATATACATTATGTATACATTACAGCTCAGACTTGCACCAAAAATCAGTCAGCACGTTTTTCGTTAATTTACTTGAACCTAAAGGATCCCACAGCATACACTGGCCGACTGCAGAATCAAGGATAATTTTCTTTCTTTATTAAATCCATCTATATTGCTACTAGCCTCATCCTAGCTAGCACTAAGCTAGTTTGTCTCCCAGGTTTGTAATCAGACTGTGAAAATTTTCGTTTGTTTATTGCTAGCACGGCATTAGCCGGGTAAATATTCCTGTTGCTATGACGTAGCTGACGGTGTCTAAACAAAATCAAGGAATTAGTCGTCCAAAATATACTTCCGGGCATCCGTTGGAATAAAGCGCATACGCAGCTTTCATGCATGTGCACTTCCCCACGTTGATACATCAGCCAGAGAGAGACGTGCCACGCAAGCACACCTATCTGATGACAATATGATAATGGTGCGTTCAGACTCTAATAGGAAAATTCAGATTTGGAGTTCAATCTCAAATTGGATATATACTGCACTAAGGAGAAGGCCAACAACGTTTCCATTGTGAGAAAAGAGACATCCTTTGTCTGGTCTGCCGCAGAATTCTGTGCCCACATCTCTGAGCGCTCCACCTTTTAAATCACAGAATATTCCTGAATCACAATGACAAGTGCCGGCTAGGGTTTCCCCTTCTCAGACGTTTCTGTCAGAGAGTCTTAAAGAGTTTGGTCTCGGTCCAGCCCCACCCCCCCTTAACAGGAGGCCCAGCATACTGACTGATGGGTCCTTTGGTGATTTAATGGTGTCGTGTAAAATCAAGAAAATGGCATTTCCTTCTTTGTTTTGTTTCAACCATAATTTGTGGGTTCTACATCTCCTCAAGAATGCATGAAGGAGTGCACAAGCAAAATTATCATCCTAAAGCCTAGTGTGTTTGAGAAATTAATCAAGAACTAGTCTGTGCATTCCTTGCCATTTCCTGTCTCCTTCTACTCTCTGCCGTCCTCCGCGCACCTCCCTTCCAACCCTTCCGCGCTGGCCTTTTATTGGCTGCCAGCGGCACGTCATGCGGTTCTGCGGGATCCTCCCATGTAAACAGGCATGTTTTACCGCCAGCTGACTGCCAAAACCCCTCAATTTGTCACTCCCCGGAGTCACTTAGTGTTTTGCGGCTTGCAAGGTGCAAGCAAAGGTAATGAGGAGG
This sequence comes from Idiotropiscis lumnitzeri, assembly GCF_059441095.1. NCBI lineage: Eukaryota > Metazoa > Chordata > Actinopteri > Syngnathiformes > Syngnathidae > Idiotropiscis > Idiotropiscis lumnitzeri. Next base: position 28,428,157 of record NC_142391.1, on the reverse strand, counting down.
AAACCGCAGGCAAACTAGAAACCGCCAAAATGCCTCAAAGAAGAACCAAAGTAACCTTCGTCTGTTCACACATCAAATTAGAGTTTGACAGATGCTACGTGTTTTAGCATATTCCCTCATTGTCAAGTTACTCTCGGGGTACGCTGATCGTAACCAGCGGGCTGCAGACGCTTGGCAGAACTTGGCATGTGTCTGCAGTGAGCCACATTCATTAAGCGCACATGGCTGAGCAAGGTCGCGTTGCTCGGCGATGCAATTTGGTATGACAGATTCTTCAGCTCACAAGTCAAGAGCATGACCGCAAAATATCAATATGATGTGCCGTCTCTCATTGGACTCTGTTAACGATGGTGCAGAATCAAAGTTTCCAGGTTAATTTGTACTCGAGCACACGGCAGTTTGCTTGCTGACTGATTCAAATGTTTGACCAGAGCGGTTCTTGGGATTCAGTTTTTTTATTTATTTATTTGAGCAGTATATGGGAACTTACGTTTCCTATCTGAGCAAGTACAGTACTGGAGGAAACGATCTAATTCCATAAATCCTTAAAGAGGTGTTGTCGATGCAACGTTGAACGCACCATTAGCCGAAGTTGCGATACTCCTGACCAGCCTTCCCATATAATGAAGCAATTTCTGTCTGGGTTGTCACGTCACACAGCAAGTCTATCCATGTCTGTCATGTCACACATGCCAAAATCCGCCACCGTGTGCCTCTTTGAAATCGGCAAGAAGACAACCGGTTTAAAAATGTGCATAAATCAGCAAAAAAATATGTGCGCGATGTTGGTCGGTGTTTCTTTTCTGTTTGAAGCTACGTGACTTTGAGGCAATAAAGATAAGGGATTTACGTGTACTTTTGATCTCTTAGAAAGCCTCTGGCAATTAGCAAAAACGGGGTCAGCGGCCCAAGAAAGCTCAGTTACTGCTGTACTTACCATTTTTCATTTGATGTTTTTCTGTATTTGCCATAGAATTGCTTTTCTTACAAAAACTAACGATAATTATGACTTCTAAGCGACTGCGCATTATGACGCGTACGACATTTGATTATATTGGTGCCCTCAACACAACGATGAGTCCTCATGGTCCTGAAAATGAAAAATGCATATAATAGGGCCTGATTGAAGCGGATTTTTAATTTATTTTTATACGGTCAATGCTTCCTTTCTAGTCTTTTTACACTTTGAACAACACAGATATGACTTGCTTGGCTTACAGGCACACCATTTTACTGTTTACAATAATTTGTCCTTTCGTATTTGGTTCAGGGAGAAAAATTGACCCCCAAAAATTGTTTTTTGTTTTTTTTCCAATTTTTAAGTCATTATCTTCGTTTTGTTTTTAAATCTATTAATGTGGAAAAAATGGCAAAGAAAATAGTTGTGACGATTATAAAATAGCTAAGATTTTCCGATCAATCGGTCGGACCCAAATATATAATAATTTTCCCAACCATCTATTAAATACAGTTCTTTGAATAGCCATCCTAATTCTTATGTCAATAGTTATTGATACGTCATGACACATTTCAGCAGTCTTTTTCAGATGGGTTTGAGACGCATGCGGTTTTTGTGGGTGAGAAGCAAAAGTTCATCTGAAATAATACGTTCATATGGGATTTAGCTGACAAAGGCATCCAGCTGCCTTTGTCGTCTGCGCACGTGCGCATTCATGTGCGCGACCCCCACACGCCAACACACTTCTCCCATTACTTGTCTGCTGTCTTTGCACGCCTCATGTAGGCCAGATGTACACACACACGCACACACACACAAGACATCCTGAATTCTAACCACGAGGAGACAACTGGAAAAGCAATGGAGATGGAAGTGAGGGAGGAATTTGGATAGATAGGCGGATGTCTGACAGTTCACGGCTGCAAGGTGAGGGAGCACAAGGGTCAAGGGGACGAAGGCTAAAGAAGACGATGGGAAGGAAGGCGGGGGTTGCAAAATGGAGGCTTTCTGCGAGTGTCCTACATTGCTTGACTTTCTACTCACGTTTTATTTTCACACACACACTGTCACGTGCACACACGCCATTTGCTTCACCGATCATCCTCATCCACTTGACCCCCTGGCTGGTCTGTTTCTTTTCGGAGAGTGGGACCACGCTTGTAAAATGCCCATTTTAGGTTTTCTGTTTTTTGTTTTTTTTAGCTGGTACTTTGCAATATGAAGTTTTTCATTTGTTAATCAGGAGTAGCTGCAATTCAGCTGCATGAATTCTGCCTGGCAACACGCGGAGGCACAAACCAGCCAGGAAAAAGAATCAGAACAACTTTATTGATTTAGTTTGCTGCGTCTGCTTGATAGTTAAAGTTTTATTCCAGTCGTCAAGTTTTAGAATGAAGCGCAAATGATTTGTGTTGTCGGAGAGATTTAACATTGTTGGAAAAGAAATTAAAATTTATACACGCACATCAGACAGTATGGGGGAAAACTGTGGTTTTCTTGGTAGGGAGCCTACCTACAACTAAGTTTTGATGTGCTAGCATAAAAAAAAAAAATACATGAAAACACCACTGAAGCAAAAACAAATGTGAAAGTGGGGCCCACTTTGCTTCCACTCACTTCCCAGTGTGATAGTAGTAGCAGTGGGGGTCAGAGGCCAGAAGCCCCTGCCAGATATGGACAGAATGTCAAACAAGGTGGACATATGAAGAGACAACTGCACACGTCCAAGAGCTCCCGTTCTCTCTCAAGAATGTCAAGTTACGAAGTTTCACGCACACACACCTCTGTTTATTTCGTCTGTTACATAGAAAACAACTGAATAAGCGATGGTGATGGAAGGAAGTGGCGGTCGGACCCAAGGTTCCAGGTTAGCCCAGTAAATCCAAAGATACAGATTGAACAATAAAATAAGACAAAGATGCTTATTAGCAGTTTTAATTTGATTCACGGAAGGGGTATGAGGCTGTGATGATACCTTTGAGTCTTAGTTGAATAGTTGATTTAAGTTTCAGTTATAATTATCAGAATCGTCCAACCCTACTACTACTTATGAGTACCACCACCGTATTGAGAAAAATATAACGAAATTTTACTGTATACATACATAGTAAAACACTGGAGATTTGTTGTTGTTGAGCTGGAGTCTTTCCCAAGTGAGTTTGGGCACGAGGCAGGGAAGACTCTTGACTGGTCTAACTAGAGACAATTTAAAGTCTTCAATGAACCAAACATGTATATGTTTGACAGGGCTGAACGATTTATTGTTTTGGGATGGAACTCGCGATCTCAGACGACACGATTTCGAGATCGTCAAAACTACGGTTTGTGCACCACGATCACAAAGCAGGTCACGCAGTACTAATTAAAAAAATAAAGAAAGAAAAGCGTAGCGCTGTCACTCGTAGTGCCTTAAGTAATATATTTCGCCGCTGCTTGGATGCAGGGTGTTAAGCCGTCTCGCGCCACAGCAGTATGGACTTTATTTGTTCTATATGCAAGTCCATGCACAGCAGCAGCAACAATCTGCGTGATGACAAATAAACGACCCCACTTACAAGTATCATTTTTAAACGAGGAGGCGAACGAGGGGTCGCGAAGCGTGCTGATCGCTCAAATGAAATGCAACGTCGGGAAGCCAAGATTCAATCCCAGAACCTCAGAACTGTGAACGAGACGTGCTAACCACAGCTTCACCCTGCTACCTTTTTTTCTCGTATCATCTTTGAAATACATAATTAGGCTGAAATTAAAGATGTGATAACTGTGATGACGAGATAGACAGACAGACAGTAGCCATATGGAGCAGTGTAAAGTTGATATGATTTACAAGAAGCAAAAGATAATAATAAAAAAAAACAGTTACTCATTTATTTATTTTTAAAGAAAAAAAACACATGCATTTGGCCCAGCTGGCCCAGCTGAGACTGTCTAAGTAAAGTTCATTTGAAGACTAGGGGTGGGGGTGGCGTAAGGTGGGGGTCTCTTTTGAAGTGGTGTCACTGGGTCAGTGAGCCAACACCATCGCTGGCTGAGGAAGATTGACTAGCTCATCTTCCTCCCAGCTGCTTTTACACTCTGTGCTGGGGAGAGGCCAGCCACAGATGTGAGAAAGGCCCACGTAAAGTCAAAACCAAAAAGATGCATCTGACCAAATGTGAAGAATAACATATCGGTTATTAACATTTTAAGTAGTATGTGCATACCGTGTTAATGCGCCGCTGGAAAATATACATAGGATTTTTTTTTTTGCAGCTAAAGAGCTTTTCAGTGTCTTTTTAGTCATTAATTTGTCACGTCAGCAGATTTGGTTGTTTCTCTCTTGTTTCCTATAATATGCTTGAAGTGTGAATTCGAATCAAATTCTTAACACTTTATTACAAAGCTTAGCGCATTCGGCAATAGCTGCACTGAATCTGTTGAAATTGAAAGCTGGGATGTAGTCGCCCCCTGCTGGCAAAAGCAGGTACATTATCATCAACGTTCACAAGATTTCTAAATGAGTTTAACTACTTTTCGACACCATTCACTTTATTATTAAAGATAAATAAGCTAATAAATTATTTAATAAAAGAAGTGAAACAAAGTAAATAAACAATTACATTACAATGAACCAATATCAGGGGAAAATAGGTAAATGAATACAACAAGTATTGTTGGACTCTTGATAATGAAAATGCTTGGTGGGCTGGATTAAAGAACAGAACAGGCCATTTTTTTAATGGTATTCTAGTATTGAATGTTTAATCAATCTGAACCCTTTTAGCAAATTCATATAAGACTACAAACGGTGTAGCAAAACATGTAGACAGATATATAACAATACTGGAATATGATACCATCTATGAAAAACGACCAATATTATTGTAGAAAAGGTAAGGCGAGCATCTTCAATTCAGAAATTCAATGTGCTTAACACAAAAGTACCAAATTTAAAAGCATTTACAAATGAAACACTCAAAGATATTCGAATGCAAAGAGAGGAAAAAAAGTACCCCACCAAAATTGTTAAAAGAACATACAGTGACAAACATACAAACAACAAAGTCAAAAACTTTCAAAAACAAATAAGTAGTTTTCTCACATCACTAAAAGAACAGAAAGCGAAATTGAATTTAAAATGCTTTATAAGAGCTTGATCATATGAACGGGAAGTGGGGCATAGTTTTTAACTTAGATTTAAAAGTATTTACACTTGGGACTGACTTCACATCTGTTGGCAGCTTATTCCATTTGCGTGAAGCAAACAACTAAATGCTGCTTCACCGTGTTTTCTTTCAACTCTGAACTCCACTGGTTAAATACTTCAGAGCTCTCTGAGCTTATATTCAATTAACATTTCTCAAATGTATTCAGGACCTACAACTTTAAGTTATCTATAGACCAGGTGTGGACAAATTACGGCCCGGGGGCCACACACGGCCCATTAAACGTTTTAATCGGGCCCGCCAAACTTGAAAAAACTAAATGAACAAACTTTGTTATTGTTTTATTTTCTAAATACTGTGGTTTTTTAAAGACATATATATTGTTGTAATGCTTTTGTTCACTGTCATTTAAAATTAAATGTATTTATTTTCTCCGATGAGGTGAGGTCACCAAAACACTCCATCCATCTGCTCCCGGTCCGGCCCCTTTGTCAACTTTTAGAACCCATTGTGGCCCGACAACAAAAAGTTTGTTCACCCCTGCTATAGACCAATAGCAGAATCTTTAAATCTATTCAATAAATGGTAATAGTGTATCTGTAAGACTATTATACTGCCCCCGGTGGTCAAGGGGGCACACCACAAGTAAGAGCACAATGAACTGAAGCATTCAATCCTTTGAACGTCGTTTTTTACCCCAATACATGTTATTTCATTCTGTTACTAATCGATGTTTTGACAAAGTAATATATTATAAAATGCTATTTCCCACTGTTTTTTTAGGGGGCGGGGCGTTGATGGCACTTGGATTCATTTCAGCAGGCTAAGATGACTTCAGATACAAGTGGCTTGGGTTACATGCATGGCCATGGAACAATTAGTACCACTGTATATACAGTAAGACGATTGCTGTAAAGTTGAGTAGTTTAAAAGAAAAAAAGGGAAAGAATTCAAAAGTCAACCCAAGTACAGTGCTTAGTAAAAATCATACAGTTAGCCTTTTCCGAGCAATCACTTAGTAAAAGGGCAAAAGAAACGAAACAAACAAACATTCATTTTCACCATTTGCGTCACTGTGTCGTCAGTCAACCCGGCAACGTTGGACAAACAAAATCAAATGTGACACTCCACAAATGTTTTCCACTTGTTCACTTTGACTTCAACTATTCAGGCGTCCACTGAAAGAGCTCTATGAAACTCAGTTTTATGCGGTTATTCTAGTAAACAACACGTTTAATGGTGGCTAAGCTTCTGCAAGAAACGATATTATAAATTGTCAGGAAAAAAAGAGAAGTAGTGAAATCTGCAATACAGTAGGGGGCATTTTTGCAAGAGAAATAAAAGGGAAGAAATGCTTCATCACACTTTGCCCCCCCCCCACCTTCCTTACAAAGTAAGATTTTTAAATCCATAAACGGACCTTTTTTTCTTCTCGTTGGGAAGGTGGTCAATATTTCACATTAACAGCACATTGATGAATGCTTCCTCCCCGCTGCAGCCAGAGTAGCTTTAAGGGCACCATTACCTCTGTGAGACATATTCTCACTGCAGGCCAAGTAAATTATTGCCACATTTTCGCTGCTCGCACTCAAACTGCTCCGCTGAGAGGAGAACATCCATCTTCGTCCGTCCTGGGAGCTGGAAGAGTCATTAAGTTCTACAGCCTGTCTAACCTTGATCAGCTTCGGCCACAAAACTCATCTTTTCAAATGGACCTTCAAGGGATGACCTTGAAGTAAACACATTAGTCACTGCTTGTATTCTATTACGTATCTTGCCTGTGTACTTCATTGGGAGTTTTTGTCTGTTTTTTTTCTTTACACTGAACATTTAAACACTCAACTCAGATAAGAATACATAATCTAGGAAAATCAATAACGTATGTTTATGAATAAATAATAATAATATACATCATATAATAATACTAATAAATAATTAATGTTTTACAGTGCAGCTCCAACTATAGATTTGTTTTCTGCAATTAAAGGTTACGCTTGCACCAAATTTACCTGCCTTAAAGTACACCCCAAAAAAAAAATCAGATGTAATCAAGGGGCAAAAAGTGAATCGCCATAACTGTTGGACGGAGAGTTTTAACTTAGTTACGAAGGGAAATTTCTATCCAAGCAGTAGTAATAAATTAAAAATTGATTGAACACTGCAAAATCATTTGTTTCGTGTTGCTATGAAGAAACTGCAAAGATCTTATTTTTTACAATATAAACAAATCGGAGTTTGCCCAGCATCATAGAAAAGGATCATGTGTCCCACCTTGAATGTTCCATTGTATGACATCTACACACCAGTTCACTTTTTCACTAAAAAACCTGAAATGTGTTAGAAGAAGTAACTGTGAAAGTACAAAAAGTGAGGATGTGACTATACCGCCAAACAGGGAAATAAAAGGAAGCCAAATCAAACTTGGGGTCTGCAAATTGCTATGTTTGCAACCATCAAATTACAAGGCAGCAATACAGTTTATACAGCTATAAAAGCATAATTAGGTACAGCAGCTTTATGAATCTTGCGGTTTTCAAACGCCAGGTCCCTTTAAAAAAAGAATACCTTTCTGGTAATTTGTGCCTTTGCCCCCTGGCCATCGGTTATGACTGGCTCACTGTGGTGACTTTACCATTTGGAAATGACAGGGTTGGCCAAGCAGCACACGCTGAGGGCGTTGAGCGTGTCGGGGGCCACAATGGATTTGGTTGGGATTTCATGCGTTTGCCAGCCAACGCTAATCATCAGGGAAAGCTTGTAAAAAGACTGATGGCTCAGATGTGGCCTTGACGGCTCTGGCTTTGATCCCATATTTGTTTCAGTTGTTCGATTAAATAAACAGACTCCTTTTTTATGCTTTTTGGGGATGTTTTACTGAGGTGAATATAAGCGAAATGTAGAACGGGGCTAAAATAAGGCTGATGGGGAGTAACAAATATTAGTTTTGCAGTTAAGATAAAACACTATTGTGTATACATATATGCAGTACCGGGTATGCTCCCACTCAAGAAGTCAAGAAACTATTTGGTTGACCAAACACGCAACCATTATTTTGATTACTATATTTAGTAGTTTAGTTATTTAAAATACAATTTGGACAATTATAGCAAACAATTGCCGTTATGCAAAAGGTTATGTGTTTGCAACAGTTAATTTTAGACCTGCACGATATGCGTTTTTAACATCGCGATTGCGATGTGCGCTAGCGCAATAGTCACATTGTAGGACGGGCGATGTTTCTATCTTTTTTTTTTAGAACACGGAAACTTTTGGTTTGTTTCATAAAAGCAGCACGCTACAAGGAGGAGAAACGCAAACGTTCCACTGCTGTGTGGCAGCGGCTTCCCGGGGGCATAGGCGGAAGTGATAAGGCAGCTGACCCGGCAACGTGGCGGGCATGCAGTGATTTTGTTTTATTTTTGTATTTAGCGAATCAAAATATGCAAATAGAACAGCCAGGGGTTAAAACAAACACAGTGGCAAAGAAATATATTTGAAAAATACGTTCTTAGCGTGACGTCATTAGCAAGCGCGCAGCCTCCGAAAGACCCCGTCCACATCTAGCAACCCGTCTAATACCGACAACGGCAGCAGAAGCGGCGAAATATGGAGTTATTTCGGCCATAAAAAGGAATATACAACACACAAAAAACCCTCTGCTGACAGTGCCTCACCGTTGTTGTTACAACTCGAGGTAATACAACAAACCTGTCCGACCATTTGAATGCTATTACGAGCTCCTTTACAACCAGTTCAGACCCATTAGTGGAACCCGATGCAAAACCATCTACTCAAAAAACAATGACAGACGCCTTTATTATAACACCTTATGAAGAAGTCCAGACAGCATCGACAAATCACGAATGCAATAACTTTTTACGGGGCGAAAGTGAAAGTGAAACTCAATGCCGTCACGAAAGAGAGGTTTAAAAAAAATGATCCGCATGCTCAACAAAAGGTATAAAATGCCGTGGCGCACGTATTTCTATCAAGTGGCCATCCCAGAGCTGTATAATAAACAAAGCAAAGTCTTCCCAAACAGAGCTATTTGAGTCATCTGGTGAATATTTTTCTAGTTTTAATATCACAATGTACATTGCAGCCTCTCCAAATATCGCAATGTAATTTTTTTGCAATATCTTGCAGCCCTAGTTAATTTTTAACATGGGTATTTTTACACTGGTTCCACTATCGTTAAGATCGTCACATGCTACAAAATACTTTAAGAATTGTATTTTGTATCATTTTGATAAGATCCTACAGCAATAACATCAAAACATCATCTGAAGGAACTACATTAATTAATTAATTGCATCAATATGCCACAACATAGCGGCCAAGGACTACAAACAAAGAGGATCATAAACCACCTGCACCATTCATCTAGATTGTACACATCGTGAACCTATTTTACATAAACAACTGTATATCCATCCATTTTCTGTACCGCTTCTCCTCACTAGGGTCACGGGGGTGCTAAAGCCTATCCCAGCTATCTTCGGGCAGTAGACGGGGTACACCCTGAACTGGTTGCCAGCCAATTGCAGGGCACAAAGAGACGAACAACCATCCGCGCTCACACTCATACCTCGGGGCAATTTAGAGTGTTCAATCGGCCTGCCATGCATGTTTTTGGAATGTGGGAGGAAACCGGAGTACCCGGAGGAAACCCACGCAAGCACAGGGAGAACATGCAAACTCCACACAGGATGGCCGGAGCCGGGATTGAACCCACGCCCGATGCTGTCTCTCACTGTGAGGTCATCGTGCTAACCAGTCGGCCACCGTGCCCCCCATAAACAACTGTATATTTTAAAGTATTCGACAAAAAAAAAAAAAAACACTCACGTGAAGCTCATCATTAGTAGCAGGTAGCCTACTAGCCTCAATATAACACAAGCACAAATTGATGTGACATTACACAATGCGCAAACATATCACTCACCTTTGGGGATTTACTCGTAATCATAAATTACGGATTATAGGCAAATTGTAATAGCAAATTTGACCACAAGGGCTATTAATAGAAAGACCAATATTCTACCAGATGGCGCCAAAGTGATACAGGATTATTTTTTAAAAAATCTGTGAACGCTGTTATGCATATACAAAATATTATTAAAATGAACCTGCATATCATAGAAAATAAAGTTGATCTGAGCTGTATCGAAGTTGTGAATTTTTGAGCCTGATGGCATATTTGAATCCTCGGTCTTTAATGTCACCGTTGACGTGTCATTTTAAGTCACATCACTGGGTCACAATACATCATACTTTTGTCAAGAGATGCACACTTAAACTTGTAAACACATTATTGTTGACAGTCCCTGCCAAAACGCGTTAACAAGCAGAGGGAAGATCAGAGCAAAACGTGGGGCCCGGCGGGGCCCCTCACCTGCTGGGGATCACAACCTCAGATATTCATGTCAGCTGTGTCACTGTGCCCCCTTAAACTCACATAATGAACTGTGCTACTTCCAAATTCCAACATCTTTTAGTGTCGTGATCTATTACCGTTGTAAAAAGTATCCATCTACACGACTCTGAAGCACCCAGCGGGAGTACTCACTCGGGTCAGAGGACGTGCTGGTGAGGTCCGTGATCTTGGTTTATATCTTTGCATAGCAATAATTAGAGCAAATTGGCGGTTGAAAATGATACAAACCATACAGAAGTGTTTTTTTTAACATAAACTTCTAATTATTCAACTTGGCTCAATTTCGCCAGTGTACTTCAATGTTGGACTTTATGATAGTACTTGGAGCTCTAAGTACTTTTTGGGGATTTGCTGCATTAGATTGTGCCGCTGTTGTCCTAATAATGTGGCAAAATTTACAACATTCATGAAACCAACCCCACTTCAAACAACATGCCTTGGGCCCACCAAATCACAAAACAAGTTAGACTCAATAGAAGCAGTAGTTTAAAAAAAAGTAAGGCAAAGAATGAAGGAATGAGGAAAAAAAAGATGAGCACATATATGTTGTCAAGCAGACAAAATGGCTACCAACAAAAATCATCAGTACCATAGATTCTTACCTTACTGCAGAACAGAGAACCTCACACAAGATGTCCTTCATTTATTATGCTGTAAACTCATTCGGAGTTTTTAGGGGAGCACTCAAACGTGTTAACTATTAAATGTTACACTTTTAATCTGACACGCAGTGGAGTGGAAATGACATTTCCCGCCAGAAATCTGAGTTGAAGGTGACGTCAAACGAAATGGCGTCTGGACCAATTACATATTGAGGTTTAATCACGTAACTAAATAGCGGCAGCCGTGTGTATGAAACAGATCGAGCGGATTTTATTCAAACGTTATGTACGGGGAAAGTTGTGGGGTTTTTTCTTTTAATAGAGTTCAATTTCATTTAAAGCAATACATATATAAAGAAAACCTTGGAACAGAAATGGCTGTAACTGTTTTAAAATCCCACTAGATGGCGACAGTTAATCTGATGTAATCCGAATTTGAAACAGGAGCTGGTGAACCGTTGCGAGCTGTGCTTTGATAATTGTCGACATGCACACAACTAATGAGCTATAAATCACAATTAACGCCCTTACTTTTAACCCTCTGTTGAATTTTCACTTTATACATTTTTTTGTATCCCTAAAATAGTAATGTATACATCACTTCTCCATTCACATGCAAATACTCGGAAAGTCGTTCAAAATGTACATGTACTGAATTTAAATTAAACACAACTGAACAGCACTTGCACAGTAATTCTTTCATGAACCAATAGAGCAAGCCCACACTTTTGAGAACAAGAACTAGAACAAGAAAGTCACTATTTTAGTTTTACATTTTATTTGTTCCAACTTTGACTGTTACACTTCGTTTAGCGATTGCACCTTTATTGTGTCTTCATTACATATAAATAAACAAAATTTAAATGCAGAATTGGAGAGTATCCAGAAGCTTGGTGACTTCTGTGATTTGCAACCTAATGTCAGAAAAGCAACATCATTGAGGTAGTTTATTTGAACAGAAAATAAATAATTTTTCAGGTGTCTGAAACCAAATGAACCATAAACAATTGTAATGTCTTCACAACATTAAATATTTTCACAGTTCAACTATTTACAAAGATGTAGCTTATCTCAGCTGGCGAAAATATGATCAGTCTTGTCTCAGTGGTGACAATAAACATAAACAAAAATCCATCCATCCATGCATTTTCCATAGCGCGTGTCCTCAAGAGGGTCACAGATGAGCTGCATCTATCTCAGTGAGACACGTTATCCATCATAAAAATATGATTACACCACACAGAACTTAATATTTAGAGGACAAAAAGTGTAACTGCCTTGCACTTTAGCCAAAAGCACAGTCCATAAACAGCTCAGCACAGTTTCTGTCTCCCGCACATCGTGAGAAGAGATTTGCTTTTGCCAGAAGTTCAAACTTGTCAACTCATTTGAAACGACAACACATGAAAGTGGATATCAGTGCAGGAGAGGGGGGAAAACTGACAAAAACAACTTTCAGTGGCATTAGAACAGCCCTTCATATGCAGCTAAAGCAATTCGGATGCCTTTATTAGTGCTTTTATGGCACAAGTCACCCCGTTAAAACTGTTAATGTTGCACTTGTCTCCAGCCTTCAATTCATACAAAGACAAACGTTTCACTTAACTTAAAAAAAGCTTATGTTTCATGTGTAATGTGAATAAATCTGTTCCTGTTTACAAAAATGATGGAAAATGTCGAACCAAGACTTTTGGAGTCTTCGATTACTCTAACGCCCATTTTGGGAGCGGGGGTCTGATTATCTGAAGAGAAAAAAGAAAACATGCAATCATCACATAGGGGAAAAGGGCCGAGATTTGAACTCAGAAGCATAACCACACCATGCTGCCCTGAAAATAAATATAAGACAGTATATACTTCTGGATGACTGCACTTGGAGGCCAGAAAAGCCTCAGAAAATCCCTCGCATATTGTCAGTCGACTTGTCACTAATTCACCTCATGACTCTTTGAGAAACTCAATGCAACATTAAAGGGAATGGCAAGTCAAAAAATGTGTTCTATGCACCCCTCACTAGTCTAAACACGGAATTCTGATTAATATTGCGTTTGTGCAATATGAATTATGCAGCATTCATCCATTTTAAGGAACAGCCATGTTGCCTCGTACTGCCACTTGCTGTTGACTGAAAATGACATCACTGCGCCGAAGGCCTCAGCTTGCGAACATCACCTGTTTTCTAGGTTTGGTCACGTGACCTTGACAATGCGACCCTGTGGGTATTTTACCGTCAATTTCAGTAAACCCTATTTGGCAATTCGGGACAAATTGGCCGCCTCCTGAGATGGATAAAAACATGATTTTTTTCTGTTTAATTCTTATTCCACAAACAATATATTTTCCTAAATATCTTGTTTAAACTAGACCGGGAAGATGCTAAAACTGCAATTCATGGCAACAACTAGGCATGGGCCGATATTAGATTATATGGGTAAATAAAAACAGCATTTGTTACCATTGAACACAATCTATTTTATGCTGAAACAAAATACAGAATATTTGGCACATTAAGAAAGTTATCCCGTGCTTTTAATTGTTCTTAGCAAGACACAGTGTCCCATCACTGGTTACCTATTTTCAGAACAGACCGGAAGATTGTTCATGTTATTCCTAGGGGCTATCGAGGACCCGCTGGCATCATGCCCCCCCCCCCTCTGACTTTTTAAAAATCACAGTAAACCATCAAACCATTAATCAGCCCATGCCTACACTGTTTAAAAAATCTGGATGAATTTCAAATTTTAAAGCAACAAATGTTTGCCCTAAATGTCAATAATATATATTTTAAAGTTGTTCCAACTTGTTTTAGCCCAAAAAAGTACAAGCTGAGTTTTTTTTTTTTACAATGTAGTTTCAACTTCAAATTTGTTTACTACAAGTACAAGTTAATTTTGCACCAAAATTACCTGCATAAAAATACAGTTATATATCACATGTGTAACGACACTTTAATTGGGCCATACAACAGAGTTCCTCTCGAGGGGTGAGGTAACGTACAGCATGTTGTTGCCATGGACCCTCACGATGTGGTTCCTGAGCACCGGCAGGCTACTGAATCCGGTCCCGCATGTGGTGCATGAATACGGCTTCTCCCCCGTGTGGACTCTCATATGAACCCTGAGTGAGGAACTCTGACAGAATCTCTTCCCACAGGTTTTGCAGAAATACGGCTTCTCACCCGTGTGGCACCGCATGTGTATCTGCAAACCCTGCATGCGCCGGAAAGTCTTGCGACACCTGCCGCAAGAGTAGGGCTTCTCCGCCGAATGGGTGATCATGTGCTGCGCTAGGTATCGCTTAAAGCCGAATCCCTTTCCGCAGACGTCGCAAACAAAAGGCTTGGCTTGCGAATACACGTCTGAGTCGGTGTGGAAGACGCTGCCCTGGAAAGGCTGCTCAAAAAGTTGAGCCTGAGAGTTGATGGCTGACATGGCGTCCTCCAGGTTGTACGTCCTGTCCTCCTGGTCGTGATGTTCCGTTTTAATACTCCGAGCAGATGTAGAAGCCACGTTGTCGTCTAGGTAATCTTGGTTGTTTTCTGGATAATAGCCACGGAAGACGATTTGATTATCGCTGCTCAGTTCAGACACATCAAAGTCGCCATTTTCCGTTGCATCTGTGGCGTCTTTGTCCGCTTCGCTTTCGTTCTGGTCACAATCCAAAACCAGCGGCCAGACTGCACAGTTGGAGAAATGCTCCTCTTGTTTCACTTTAATGTGCGAAGGCTCTTGCTGCTCCTGCGCCACACTGGAGATGCTAACCTGGGTACACAAACCTCCCGCTGGGAGGTGATAAAATAAGTGATAAAATAATTGAAACAAAAATAACTCTTACTTAAGAACGTTCTGTACATTCAATAAAGATTTTATGATGGTGACAGTCAACTTTATTTTAGGAAATATAACCAACACTCTTTCCATTTATTTGCTTTGCATTGCCCTGTATTTATTGTGTATGTATATGAATCAAAATCCAATTGAATTGGAAATGAATAGTGCTGTAGCAGATGTGTTTGAACATACGTGTGAATAATTTGCAAACGTAAATGTATTACAAACCTGTCCGTTGTGAATGATCGGCGGGTTTGCAGACGGCGTCCAGGAGCCTGCGCTGACGGTCCATCTCTTCTTCGTAGGCGACGATGGTTTTCTCAAAAACACCAAATATTTCTTCCGCGGCAGCAGTCAAGCGCTCGTTGACGAACGTCCTCAAATGATGGAATTTGGACGTGGC
This sequence comes from Idiotropiscis lumnitzeri, assembly GCF_059441095.1. Lineage (NCBI taxonomy): Eukaryota > Metazoa > Chordata > Actinopteri > Syngnathiformes > Syngnathidae > Idiotropiscis > Idiotropiscis lumnitzeri. Next base: position 28,412,782 of record NC_142391.1, on the reverse strand, counting down.
CAACTGCGTCACCGACATGGCAAACGGGACTGTTGTTTAGCCTTACGAAGGAGAATCGAAATGGCTAACGTAAATTTCGGCTCGGGTTTGTTTAACTTCCGGTAGACGTCACACTGCTCGGTTCCGACCGTGCACGTGAGGCAATAAAGAATCCCTCTTTTTGTGTTTTATTTTAAAATTCCGCTTACTCTTGAAAAATTAAGATTTTGATCACATATATATATAAAAAAAAAAAGAAAATCAATAATAATAAGATGTTTTTTTCCCAATAAAACACAACTTCTTTTTTCCCCATCTAAAAGACATTTAGGATATCTTTCTTATAGATTATATTATTGCCTAAATATATATTTTTTAAAAACGTACTTTTTGTAAATATAACAGTTTTTCTTGAACATTTTTTAACTTTTCTCATTAAAAAATACTTTAATCTTGGCAATAAATGTTTTTATAAATAAATAACTGAATAAATAGTCATGTTCGTCGCGAAAATGCAATTGATATTGAAAATCACAACTTGTTCATTTCTAAAACGACTTTCACGTGTTTTTGCTAACATTACAGCATCCATCAATCCATTGGAGAAAAAAAAGAAAGAAAAAATTTAATATGAGAGTTTATTGACGTAATAAACTGACATAAATGTTGGAATTTTATGATTTGTTATTTTCAAAATATGGGATTTCATTCTCGTAAAATTAAGAGTTTAATCTCCTAATGTATTTTTAAGTGTGGCACCATGGTCAAACTCTCCTGCGTACAACTTCAACTGTGTAAGGTCAAGAGTTTGTTCAGGATGTGTAAAATTGTTTGCGCACGATGGGTTTATAAACATCGTTAGTTTTTTTTGCCTCCATATGCCTTAAGTACTAATTTTTATTGCCATTAATACCCATACAAGTATTTCCTTTTTAAGTTTATTCCACTTGTTTCCCAAGAAAGTGTGCAACACAAGTAAATCGAAATTAAAACAAATTACAAACTCAGTAAAGGCGTCAGTGAAATTTTTGCGATTTTGAATGAACTTGTTTGAGATTTGTAACCAAAACTAGCGTCCCAACAGTACTTCTCATATGTGTCACGCTTTTTACTTTCCGACCACAACCGGAAAGAAGGTTTAGTATTGCATTAACTCAATTTGATTATCTAGTAAATACCCTTTCATTGAAAATTCTACATATTTTTTGTATGACGTGAAAGCCAGCTTCTGGTAGATATTTTATGGTATAATGATTATTAACAAAAACAGTTCCACCTATTGTTTCTAGGAGGATCCATATCGAGACGGCATTTCCTCTTTTGGCAATTTAGTACTTTGCGTTCTTTGCTGTTTAGACAAGTATAATTCCATTGTCATAAGCGCAAACTAAAAAGTGTTGTCTCTATATTATTCTTATTCGCCTAGATGGGCGCATATTACTGCGCCATATGCAAACAAACGGCGTTCAACGGGAAAGGACATATCTTTGGGAAGTATCACCAAAGCAGACTTAGGCTCGTGTTACTAAAATTCATTGAAAAGGTGAGTAATTAATGCCTTGGAGGAGCGAAGAGTTCTGTATTTTTGTTTTCCACCGTGTGCGTATTAATAATATTTCACATATCACCCAATGTAACATTGTTAAGTTTGAACGTTATCACTTACTGGAAATTAAAAGGCAATATTTAAGTATTTTATCAATTTTCGATTGCACAAAAAGGACTCTTTTGCCTATATACATTTTTAAGAATATCGCATGTGTTGCCATTAAACACAACTGAACTTTTTTATATCAATATGAACGATCCCGGCTCCGGCCTTCCTGTGTGGAGTTTGCATGTTCTCCCCGTGCCTGCGTGGGTTTCCTCCGGGTTTCCTCCCACATTCCAAAAACATGCATGGCAGGTCGATTGAACACTCTAAATTGCTCCTAGGTTTGAGTGTGAGCGCCATGGTTGTTTGCCTACGTGTGCCCTGCCATTGGCTTTCAACCAGTTCAGGTTGTACCCCGCCTACTGCCCGAAGACTGCTGGGATAGGCTCCAGTGCACTGGAGTTATAGTAGAATAGGCAAAAGACAGAAACGCATTGGTGATCCGTGATTTGGTTCTCTGAAATCGAAAGAACTAGAAAACTTGAGTCAAAATATATAGTTTTTAGTTTATTTTTTAACATATTACAAAGGTGCTTGGACAGCTGTTCATCATGTCTTCCAGGTGAAGGAAGCTCGGCGAACACTTAAAAAACCCGAAGTTGAAAAGTTTGATTGCGCTCAGCACAAGAAAACCTTTTGGTGTTACTGCTGTGGCCATGAAGTGGAACGAAATGTTTCGGATGGCAACATGACCGTGTTACATGGAGGATTGTTGGAGCACATGGCCACGTGAGTGACAACTTTTCCTAAAGGGTTCCTAAATACACAGCATCAAAAATTGTTGTAGGATGTCAGATAGGATAACTTCTAAGATTTTTTTATGCAAGAAGCGGGCACAGTGTGTAGTGTGTTTGACCTTTGTAATCGATCTGATTTTAGGCCAGAACACAGAAAAAGTACCCACAAGTTCTGGTGGGAAAACAAGGCAGACCCCAAGTTGAAAGACAAAGTCATCATCACGCAGGAAGAGACTCAGCGGTGAGCCTGGTGAATCTCATGGAAAGATGAAGAGAGATGTTTTCTCAAGTCAACAACAAGGTGAAAATGATGTTAAACATGCTTTTTTTCCCCACCCTGTAGGTTCAAATTTGAGGTGGCCAAAGTGTTGGAAACATTTGTGGAGAAGGAGGATGAATTCATCAAACAGGTAATATTACATTTTATTTTATGGTGACTCACACATGAACCTTTTTTTTTCTATAGGAAGTAATAGAGGGTCAAAATGTCAGTAGCTCTGTACTTTTTCAACATCAACAAGTTAACCACTGTTAATACAACAATAAAGCACTCTGTCTTTGGGTGGTTCTCAGAAAACATGTTCCATGGAAGACTGCGAATGGTGACCCACGCAGTTCAAGAGTCAACATTTTAGTCCTTCACCAATTTTGACTGTTTGCAATATTGCATATACACTGCAGAGATAAAATGAACAACTTTACTGACATAAATTTGTGCTGTTGTTTTTTTTGAGCAGTGAAGAAAGCTGATTCCTGTTTGTGACTTGCCAACACTACTATGTAAACAATGTACCTTTATACCCTTAAAATGCATCAGTTTCACAAACAGTTGTCGCTAATAAAATGGTACGATGTAAATACAACACAATACAGCTTAGTTGAGTGGCACGCTGTCCAGCATGTTACATCACATTGGCCGTTAAAATTCTGTTCCGGTTGCTACAGTTTGAGTCCACGAGGCACGTCTGATGTTTTGCAACTTTTGCTGTGGCTGGAAGTATTTTTGAAAGCACGTGCACATGTGTGTGTGTGTGTGTGTGTATTCTAGTACGTGAGTCAGCAGGATTTGAAAAGGGCACGGTCCCGCTGCAGGCATTTGATATTTTGCGACACCAACAGCTAATAAGTTCAACGTGAGCCTCAATTTTAACGACCTTGAATGGCAGCATTTTCAACGTAATTTTTTTTTTTTCGACTGAATAACTTTGTATGAAGGTAGAGAAGTTATTTTGCCCTTGAGCGCTCAGTGTTTGGTGTCCATCAACCACAACATTGCAACAACTCCTAGCAACAAAAGGCTGACTGACCTACCTTTTCATTATTTATTGCACACTACAGGAAGGTTTGATTTAAAGCATGTATGATTTTTTTTTTTTTTTGGTTATGTTTGCACAAGTTCAGTTTTGGGCCCACGTCGCACTTCTGGATCATGTTTTCTGAGAACCACCTCTTTATTGACTAATGCCATATTGTTTTCGAGCACAATTTTCAAGATTTCATATTTGCTGTTCTGCTTGTGTCCTTGTCTTCAGCAAGCCGAGTTGATCCGGGCCCAGGAGAAACAACGCCAACAGCTCCTTGAGTCTCTTCTAGAGGTTTGTTTCCAAGGATGCAATGGCGGTATCCATAACTGTGGTCTTGACTGTCAACTGTCAGCTTTCACACGCACAGCAGAGAAGTTGAGTAGATTGTAGCAACAACAACCTTTGTGAAAGAAAGTGTGCATGTATCAGGAACAATGGTGTTCCTGTGGAGTGGTTTTAAGGTCAAACTCACTGACCAAAAATAGTTGCCAAATAGATAAACAATTATTGGATAGTAAGGGGTGATTAGCGGCGATACTTCCTATGTGAACCGCTGTTGGCTTTTCCTGAATCAAAATCAGCATGAAGCGGAGCCGGGGTCGATTAACGGACCAAACGGAACAGAAAAGGCAGCAGAGGCCAGTGTCAGGTAACACCGTCTCCTCAAATGCATTCAAGAGTCTTTTAACATGGTTTGTGCTCATGCTCTTACCCGGGGGTGCGAAATAGCTTTCAAGGGACGTCATGGGGAGGCCACCAGCAGACGGCGAGCAGCATTTTCGACTCTATGGTCGACGCGCGGCAGCCGGGCCTGACGTTCATTGGTTATCAGGTACATGAAATGCCTTTTAACCCACCCAACACAAGCACAGCATTCACTGGTGTTGTTTTCTTTGTCGTAGGATTCATCAAACAGCGGAAACGTGCACACAGGTACATTAGTAAGAGCAGCAATAAGGAACAAAGCTAATATTGTCACAAATTTGTCAAGAGAGATTAGCTTAATGCTGACGAACAATGCAAAACGCCATGGACATGCTAACGTTTAGCATTAGTTGATTTTAGAAGCTACGGACACAGCAGCACGTGTAGACATAATATAGCAATACTAACAGGCATATATTCTTTATCCTCTTCAATAAATGACTATTACAGTCATTAGTCTTGGTATTCCCCTCATTTAAGCCTACAAGGCAGGCACACCAGAAGAAGCAGCACAATTAATTGGAGTGCAGCATTAAATTGTGATGCATTACTGTTGACATCTTTGCATTCTATTTAATGATAATAATATTGCCTTTATTAGTCCCACAATGGGGAAATTCGAGATTCGAACCCAGGCCTCCTGGGGAGACTGGGTCCTGAACGCGGCGCCTTAGACCACTCGGCCATCCTGGCAGCCAAATACACTGGGCGCGCCGCCTTAGTGCTAGCTCAGCTGCTTTTAGCATAGCAATAGCTCGGCTGCTCGCGCTGACTCAGCCCATGGCAATTCACTTTGCCTCAATACCATAAGCAATCGCCACATTTCAAAGATTACTGTTTAGCAAGTACAATGTTCTAGTATTTGTTGTCCAGATTAGAAATATATTTTGGGTAGAGTGGAGAGGTTGGAACGGATTATTGGCATTTCTGAATTTCAAAAGGCTGCTCCATGTAAAGGCACAACACACAAAAGTTGTACTGTGATGTTTTTCTATATTAAAAAACATGAAATTAAAAAAAAAAAAGGTTTTTGGAACAAGCTCATCAAAATTAAGGTCTAACCACCTCATTGAAGGCGTATGTGTAGTGTCCCCACTGTAGTGCATGTGCTAGTATTTTTCAGTAACTGACACAGCTGTATTGATAACTTATTGCAAACTCTTGGCATTGCAGGTGCTGTCCCTCCTTGGCTCCAGGATGATGATCCTCTAGAGGGGACGTCTACGAGCGTGGCACCTCCCGAGATTGGCCCGTCGGCCCACGAGTTCCTCAGACAGAGTAGCATATGTTTTTGTTTTTTAACTCGTCTTGGGTGGGGACAAAATATCTTCGGCCTTGATGACTTTTTTTATGATGTATTACGGTGCTTCTTCGTGGCACCACACAGGAAGGACATTCACAATTGATTGCCAACGTACACTAACAGGAATTCTGTGTATTTCTCCCAGAGGAGCAAGAGAAATTGAAGAAGCTCCCCCCTAACAGAGTGGGTGCCAACTTTGATCACAGCTCAAACACAGACGCCAACTGGTTGCCCTCTTTTGGTCGCGTGTGGAACAGCGGCAGACGCTGGCAGTCCAGGTGAGATTCCAGCATGCTACTCTTCATCCTGAGACTAACTCATTTGTTGCCGATTTGATTTGACTGAGGTGGACATTTTTTTGTCCAGACACCAGTTTAGACAGGAGGAAGGCCAGAAGAACAAAGTGAAGAGGAGGATGAGGCAAGGTGCAGAAGGGTCCAAGAAAGATTAATACCAACATTTCAAAACTTCCAAGTATTTGTTGGCCTAAAACTGAAATTTAAGTTGGACAAAAAGGTAGCTCAACAAAGCAAGCAATTTGTTTGCGTCTAATCAATTTACCTAGTTGTTCTTATAGCTCTAAGTTGGGTTTCTCTTGTTCTGGAAACTATTATTTCTTGGTTGTGAAATGTGGGAACGCCAACTTTCAACAAAGCAAAAGTTACATTGACATTTAATCAAGTTTGTTACCATGACATCTGGAGTTCATTCAACTTTTTTTGTTGAGTGTAATTTACATGTCATTCATCACCTCCAAACCTTGTATATTGATATTGATGACCCTTCCCTGTATCTGAAAACTGCATAGCTTCACCATACTAGTTCCTAAATTATTTCCAACTAGGGTCATACATTAACAGTAGCCTGGTGGCCCAAACTTCCAGTGGCAATTTTATAAATAAATATGATGAAATAACACCATTTTACCACGCTGGGCACATTATTGGGGTGTCAGGTTAAATATTTTTCAAAAAGAATGGCTTGCGCAAGATATAAACCCCAGTTATGTCAATTGTTAGATTTTATACTGCAAAAAAGTTAACTACACCAATAATTAGTCACCATCATCCCACAGGGCAAGATCTGGCAAGGTACTCCAAACTAAAGGCAATTGGTAATTCTGTTGGTCATTTTCATTTTACACCACCCAGTGCAAACAGCACAAATACTTAACTGGAAGATTTCTCAAGTACTGTGTTTGTGCTTTATTTGCAATTTTTAACTTTTTACTCCCTGCACACAACAGTGTACTAATATGAGTGCATCAAATCGAATGATTCTACTTTAAAATGTACCATCCTTTAATCTTATCGCACTCCACGAATCACATGTCGTATTGGAGCTGCACATGCCTAAACTATACATAGAAAACTCTGATAAACTGTATTATATTGAATTGAATCAAACCCACCAAGTGAAACTAAATTGCATTGCTCCACTTTAAGATGAACCGAAACCTAATCGTATCACGCACCATGTATCGAGATACGCATCAAATCATCTTTTATTGGAGAGACGCACACTCCATAGAAAAAGAAAAATTGTACACTTAAATTCTTTTCAAGTGAACAAACTAACAAGTGTCCAAACAAGCGGCTTCCTCAAGAGAATTCTCCGCCGCATGCACCCTCCTCCTGTGGATGCTCAAGTTGCTGTTGGCGCGGAACCTTCTGCCGCAGACGTTGCAAACGTACGGCTTCTCTCCCGTATGCACCATTACGTGCCTTTTCAGCACCGACAGGTCGCCAAAACTTCTGCCGCACGTGTTGCAGAGGAACGGCTTCTCACCCGTGTGGACCATGATGTGTCTCTTGAGGATAGACAGCTGCGCGAACCTCTTACCACACGTGTTGCAGGGGTACGGCTTCTCGCCCGTGTGTGTTCTGGCGTGCGTGATGACTTCGTGAGTGTTCCTGAATTGCTTCCCGCACGTTTTGCAAGCGTGCGGCTTCTCGTCCGTGTGGATCATCAAGTGTCTTTTCAGGTTGGATGTCTGGTTAAATCCTTTGCCACACGTCTTGCAAGAGTAGGGCTTCACTCCCGTGTGGGTCATCATGTGTCTTTTCAGCTTGCACCTGAAGCCAAACGCTTTACTGCAATAGTCACATCGGAATGACTTTATGTTCATCTCATTGTGTACATTCACGTCCTCCGACGGACTTTCAATGGGACTCGAATACAGGACGGCATTCCCTCTCTGGTAATGGTCGTCGACAACAGGAATGGATAGGATATTATTTAGCTCTTCTCCCTCGTGACTGGAACCCGGTTCCTCTTTAATTTGCAGAGGTGCCGGCTCTTCTTGGTCCACAAATGGATTTTGCTCCGGCCAACAAAGCTGCTCGTCACGAAGAAGCTGCGGCTCCTTGATGTGTTGTATTTCTGAAGATCAAAAAACGACCAAGAAGAAAGGGTTATTGTGTTGAGGGTTTGAAGCTTTAAAGTAAACTGAGGAGAGCTGATGGGAACTCAGGGTAAGATGACGGAAGATAGCATATTCAAGCATAAATATAAACATTTACATTCTGTCTTGTCATAAACATCTATCTATATATCTACTAGTGTTTGATCAATTTATAGATCTGGGGGGGGGGCATTTGACACTCGAGATCATTGTATACCACTGAAAATAATTATAGTGATATGGTATAAGAGGGTTGTCACATAAATGGATGCAGACAAAAATTAAAACCAGTGTAAATTAAATTCAGATAAAAAGAGTATACTTCCCCAAATCTATTGGAATTATCCTTTGATGCCAAGCTTTGTTGGAAGCCACATGTTAAAAACACAACGTTGAAGGTTATAACTATTCTTTGTAAAATTAAGGATGTCCTGAACAATATATACTATCTTAATTTATAGCAGACTATTAATTCCATACATCACATGGTATTGGGGCAAAACAAAGGAACCATAATTGCTAACAATTGAAGTGAATGCCACAACCATGAAGTTGAATTTCTACTACTTAAATCATCAAAGAAATGTAAAGAAGATTACGTAAGCATGACTGGTATGTCATGCTATCACGTATCCATGGATTTTACTTCATTAACGGGTGAGGTACGCAGAGTCTATTCTGTTTTACACACCTAAATGTAATTCATGCCTGGACACCCCATCCAGTAGAGGTTCTGGTTCTCTTTGGTCCGCACACGAGTCCGCTTCCTGTTTATAAAGCTGCTGCTCAGTGCAAATTTGTTGATTGTCTTCATGTTGGACCTCTGAAGGTAAAGATAACAGCGCAGCTGAAAACAATTCAATAGTCTTCTCTTTGTCAGTGGTGCTAACGTGACAGTGAATGAAGGGTTTGACGCACCTATTCTGTGTAACTTGATTTGGGGGCTACAGAGTGTGTCCACCATTCGACGCTGACGCTGAAGCTCCTCCTGATACTCGACGATGGTTCTTTCGAAGACGCCAAATATTTCCTCAGCGGCAGCAGTGAGTCGCTCGTTAACAAAGTGCCTTAAATATTGAACAGACGCCATCGTTGCTTTTATGCTTTGAGCAAGGCCGGGCAACGGAGTCGATCATGTACGTTGTTTATTTCCGCTGGGTGTCACACTGAAGTACTTCCGGCACGCATGGGAATGGTTCCGGTTTTTCCTTGTGACGTAAAGAGAGAGAGGGAGAGAGAAATATAAAACTCCTCCTATGTCTTGAATTTTTGTGTCCAAAACATGCGGTCGCAAATTCTATGACACGACAACAAAGTCTATCATCATCGAACTGCAGCCAATGGTGTCCTGGTGCCAAGTGCACATATGGACAGGCTTATTTTTGAACATGGTGCAATTATGGTCAATCCGTGACCAGCACAGAAGTCCAATAACAGAAGACCATTTGCGTTCTGATCAGGGGGGCCGTTCCTCCCGATCACGTCATTCATTCCAGGTCTCACTTTTACCCCAAACTACATTTTGCCTCGCAACTATAATTTAACGACTAATGAATGTTTATGTTTTTCGTGCATGAATTTTGTGAAGTTTCATGAGGGAGGCAGTTGAGTGTCAGAAAAAGACATTTAAATTCTGGAATGACCCTCACTTCTGATTGCTCTTGTGGTTTACTGTTTCGTAAATACACCAGCAGATGGCGCCATACACAGCTTTTCCAAATTTAACATGACCTCAAGTTGTTGAGGGAGTTAACTTGTACACTCAAAAAAAGGAAACGTACGAGTAAGTTTCTTCTCATTGTGCTCGAAAAGGTACAAGCCGACACTGATTTACAATGTACATACAATTAAAATTTAGATGAACAAAAAATAAAAAATGGAACTATATTAATTGAAGATTTATGTTTGTAAAAAACATAGTTAGTTTTTCGCCTTGTAATTTTATTGTAAACTATTAAAAATATATTTTTAAAAATGCATGCACATTAGTTGTTATTGTTTTATTGACACTTTGTCAATACATTGAATATTCCATGTATAACTTTGAGTCTTACTACTCCACGTTCCCCCCATTCTGTTGCTATAAACTGTAATTTCCCATTCCCACACTGTAATATAATATCATTGCATGCCATGTGTGTGATTCTTGGAACGTATGCGCTATAGTATTCTGCAATGCAGGCTATAAAAAACACTTTTTGTTTAAAAGGCAAATTTAGTTGTTTTGTGTTTTATGTCCTGGTTAATGGCCTTCTGGGAAATATTTATGCTAATTTCATCATAATTTTAACATATGATATGAGCACTATGTTCACAGGGTCTCAAGCAAATTATAGGAATAGGCACAATACATATAATTAGGCATACAATTGGTCCTCTGTGGTGGCTCTATCGTTTTGTAGGTCATTAATTTGAGGTTCTGAAAATAGAGGAGGTCACCAGTGTGTCATTATTTCTGGATGTAGACCACAGTAAGAACAAATAGAGTTGCAATATTAATAAAGCATTCTAGATTGCACTCCCAGGCCCTTGTGTTATCTGCACAAGTCATTTCCACAGTGCACTGTTATCAGTTTGCTTGGGTGCAGTGCACACTACAGCTGCAAATGGGGATATAACGTCTATTTTTAGCTCAGTGACAACATGGCTATGGCCTATTCAGTCCAAAATGAGGAAAGGAAGAGCGTCACCGCGTTCCCGTGACGAATGATTAAATGATTGACGTACGTGTTTTGACCGGAGCTTGAAATCAGACAGTGCAAATCTGACGTTTCACGTTTTATCAAAACGCGGATGATTATTTTGTCATATTTGTTGATGGTCTTCTTGGATTTTATTGACCACAGTGATGAAGTAAAGACTTGAGGCTGGGAGGCTAGAACAAACGCACGTGTACTGGGCGTTTCTTTAGTGAATCAAACGTCCAATCACAGGGCACTATTTCTGAATAGATCTGCATATTTTGAGCCAGGCATACACTCGAGTGCTGATTGGCTACAAGGACTGCAAACAGCCAATCGAGTAAATGACAAGCGCTCAGCTGGCACCGAAGCCCCGCCTTTTATGTATTAAGTAGTAAACCCCGGAAACGTCGTCGTTTAAAGGCACAGGGGAGAAATCACAGGCAAAAGGTTGGAACAACGAAAACAGCTGCGAGCACTCATAAAAACAGACAGCACTCGTGAAGACGAGTATTATGCTAGTAGAGAGTCGGAGAATGACCTTAACATCCTCGGGACAAAGAGATAAGATTCGTCTTTAGGACATTTGACGATGATTTTGTAGCTTGGAAGTCGATTTAGTCCCTGCAAGATTCTCGAACCTACCTGGAATCCGTCAAAGCGAGCAACACGACAAAAAGCTATCTAAAGGGCCACGCGACACGTCAGTGCAGGTCGCCTGGCTGGGATTTTCCTTTCTGAGAGGACATTTTCCCCCCTGGTAAGTACCCTGAATCAAAATTTTAACCAGCTAGTTGTCTCATCTTTGTGTGTGCGTGGGTATGTGCGTGTGTATGTGGCAACTTTAAATATAGAATTGTATGGTGCAAACATCCTGACGTTCTTGGGTGGTTGTTTCTGCACTCTTGACACGCTGCTCATCAGTTTGCCATGTATATATGGTCGATTAATTTAAATATGGTGTATAAGAATGCGTGGAATCCAGCCTGAACCAGTTGATGGCCCTGACAGCAGCTTGCTGGGCGGAGGGGGCGTTCCCCTGCTTTGTCTGCCTCACTGTGCCTTTATGTGTGCAGTCTGCGGTGGATTGGGATAAAGTGGTTGTAATCCCAGTGTATTCAATTTTGTTCCCATTTCACCCAATAGTACTTCGGGATTCCTACACAAACAGCGCAAGCACCTGCTATTTTACACATTTTCTTAGCTAAAACAGACAGATGAAGCAATTATCCCTAGCATGTAATATACCTCATTGGGTCGAGTCGTGGTGATGACTGTGAGGGGGATATTGCACATGGGGATTACATGCAGTGCTCAGATGCATTGGTGCAATAGAGAGCAGAAAGTCCCGGCAGTGATATAATGCTCACATGCTCTGCAGGGTCATCCCTTGTCCTGACAAGCAGGGCATGATGGCATTGACATGTACATGAGCTCAATGCAGTGCCACTCAGCACTCTGCATCAGCCATACTGTTACACCACATGCACAAAGAGGGTGGATTTCATCTTGCATCTTCAAGTCGACATCTTTCCCACCCTCCTTTAAAGCCCCCTCTCCCCACCTTTTTCTCTGGGAGAAACCGGTGGGCTTTGTCCTCAGCTGAGTGTGACGTCATGTGCGTCTTAGCCATCAGCCTGAAAGCGAGGTGAATGTTGATCAGTAGGGTTAGGGGGGTCTGGCCTGTGCACAATTGCCTTTACAAAAAATGCATTTATCGTAAAATGCGGGACATCAGTGAGTTAAATGTGAAAGGAAGCTCATACAAAGAAGAATCCATCATTGCATCCACTTGTCCTCATTATGCTTTCAGGTGAGCTGCAGCCTAACCCAACTGATTTTGGGTAAAAAGGTAATCTACACCCTGGACTGACAGCACATAGCGGATAACCATGCACATTCATCGATATGGACAATTTAGAGTCTTCCAGAACCCCGTTGTGGCAGGAGGTGCCAGAATGCAACGACAAAACTCTGGCAAGCACATGGAGAGCATGCACCATGAAGCTTTGAAAGCTGAATCTTAGAACAGTGAGGCAGAGGTGCTATAATAACCACTAGATGCTAACAAAAGAGTCTTCATTTAAAGTACAATGGGACATTAAAGGTTGCTGTCTACTCCAGGATTCCGATTTGATCTGAGGAAGGAAATCTTTATATGAAAATGTATTCCCAGGTTAGTTCAGATTAGGTTAGTGCTGTCCTTCTCAAAGAGTGGGTTTAACCCCCCCTCGGGGGGTGCGGTGCAATGCTAGTGGGTGGGCATGTGTTACCCTAGGGAAATGCTTTTTTTTTTTGTTACCTGTGACCCAAATGAGGAAAAGCGCTATTGTGTCTTTGTGCAAGCCTGGTAGAGTCCTCTGGCACTCTATGAAGAATAGACAAACGTCTTGCCTGCGATTAAGCTGCGGCACATTGATCCACGTGCAGGTCAGATGCAGTCTGATTTGAAGCCCATCATTCAACCACTGTCCAGAACACACTCACAGCTAAATGTATCCGGCATTCGAAAATGCCGGTGCTTATTGTATGTGTGGTCCTCGATTAAAACACTCTGAGCTGCGCAGGATTTGATGTCAGAGATTACGCATGATTATACGCGTTAGATCCAGTACTCATCGCTTCTGTGGGGCTATATTGATCCCCTCAGTATGTGTATGAAAGAGAGTGTCGTGTGCTCATTGTACTTGCACTGTAATTACAGCTTTAATACCTCAGACAATAAAGAGAGATGAATCAATAAGGTGCCTCTGTTACATTCAGATAAGGGAATGTCTAGCCAGATTTTTTCCTCTTTCAGTCTTTGTTAATCAATGGATTCCTAATGATCTCTCTCGAATGCTACTTTGCTACTACTGTAATTGGGACTGTTGACTTTCCACTTTAAAATAGCACAACGATAAAACTATAAAAAACATGTATTTATTGATGGCGTGACTCCTGATTAAAAAAACAAAAACAGCAGGATGAATTCTGAAGTCTTTGGGTCACATTTGCTCATATTCAGCCAAACGCTTTTTGGATGGCACTTCACAGTGCAGATGGACTATGACCTGATGTATGTGGCGCAAGCAACCAGAATTTTCTTTTCAGGCAAATAATTTATCTGAATCTGAGCGCAGATGCGTTTCAATTGCTGGCGATAAAACCCAAGTGAATTTGCCTTAACATGCAGAAATTGAAGATCGCTGCGTGATGATCAAAGTCTGCAGTTGAAGCACATAGCAATGTTTATGGAGCTGACTTTATGCTTATTTCGATCATTTCTACCTGTGCACCCTCAAATGACATGGTGATGATAAATATGCTCTACCCGTGAGTACCCACATTGATGTATGAGGGCTGAATTTTGAACTTGGGATGCATGGTGTTGTGCAGGCTCCTGTTTGACCTTCGATACATTCTCCAATACGAGAACATCGATACAACTTTACCTGCCTGACATCACTTCCTGTTTCAGTTGCATGGGAATACTTTACAGTAAACATGGATGGATGACAACAATTCGAATTAACTGCACACTTGGTTATCGTACTGATTCGTCGCTATTTTCACTCAGTAGAATAATGGATCCTTAGGACCAGCCATTCATATACTGAACCACTTATCCTCACCAATCATCCTTAATTCTAATCAGTAATCCTAATACTGATGCCGATTATTTGAACAGTGTCTCATACTGAGGCGCAGTAAAAACTAGCTGCAAAGATTACCGGACAGATTAACAACGCCCACTCCGTCTCCTCAAATGTCTTTTGTTCTCCAATGTCACCCAATGCAGAATGTGTGGGTCGAGATGAAAATCTATGCATTATATAGGTCACCGTGGCGCTTATCGAGATCAGACATGTTCGCTCTCCGGCCATGTCCCAATCATCCTGTGCCTCCTCCCTCTGTCCATTCTCGCATACTCTGCCTTTCTCAATTGCGACTATTATTCAGAATCATAATCTTATTCATTGTCCTCCATCTTGACTGACTGTCCTTCCACAGAACACCGATTGAGATCCAGTATCTTTATTTCTCAATTATTTTGACACTGCTCTTAACATTAACAACATGAAATGCTATGAAACATATGAACACGACGCCATGTTCTTCTTCGGACTAAGATGAGATCCTTCAACGCCTCTGATGGTGCGCTTCATTTTTGGGTCAGCAGTTAAAGGGACAGAATTATTAATGATCAATAAACCGGCAGCTATTAGCATCCCTAATTTTGTAATGCGGATTAGTAGAAGAAAATAGCAGAAGCGTCGATGTAAAGGGAGAAAATATTCATGGCAACCATTCAGCCTTTTTCATTAAAATACATTTTGTCCAGAATGTAAGGTTATTATTTTGGCTACAAGGCATTACCAAAGCTCACAAAAGAGTTGAAAAGCCGTGTTGGTGTATGCGTGTTCCTTTTCCATACCTAAAGCCAAAGTGAAGTGAGTGCCGCTGGGATGGGTTGCACAATCCAAAAAGAAAAGCAAGCAGCCTTTGAGTTGTTTATTTGTATGCTTGTCTTTTGCGGTGCATTAGTGTATTTTTGTACAAATGTTTGCATTTGTGTCCTTTGCCGGTGCATCAACATCAACATTCGCATTCAGAAAGCAACTCAGCTCTTACTTTGCTGTCTGAACTGCTGCTGCGTATCAGTTCTTGGCAGGCAAGGGACATCTGCACTTTGGCGAAAAATGTGTTCAGAGGACAATTATAGATTGTTAGACGTCACAAAATACTTACAAGTGTTTGTTTTGTAATTAGTGGGCTGAATATACGTCAATGTAAGCACAGTGGTGGACGGTCAAGGCCTTTTCTGCTGGCCTACCATACACAAGAAAATGATTCATATTTGTTTTTATCAAATGATCATATTTTTCACATTGATGTCATATTATATCCTTGTGTTAGGTGAGATTTTTTTATCCAATCAGAATTCAACTAGCTCATGTTGCCAGGCAGATTTCACAATACCAGCCGCACGCACGATTCGTCAGAGGCTTTCGGATACAATCGTGCGGGCATTTGTTCTGTCAAAGTCAATGGTCTTATAGAGTTGTTAGACCGTTGCGAGAGCCAATCAGATTATTAACTCATTGACTGCCATTGACGGCTAAAGACGTCATTCTTGTTTACTCGGCTGGGAGTGAATGAGTTAATGACAGTGAGCCTTCTTGCTGGCCTTACGTTGACGCTGATGAACGTGTTTTGTGATTGGATACTCACTCGTGAGGCAGCAGCGCTATGCGGAATCAACACACCCAAAAGTTGTAACTGGCGACCGTTGGAAAATCCAAGATAAATTCCTGCTTTTTTAAACCACAATGGCCGAAGGAGGGAAAAGTGTGGATTTAATTGCAGATACACTTGCAAGGCCATTTTCAAGATGGACCTTTCAAGAGAAGCTAGTTCGTCCAACTCTCACTCAGTACTGTGTACATGTGTTTCTGTAATTTATTTGTAATATGAGGGGACTTAATCAAGTAGGACTTCCCTCAAGGCCTTCGTGTGAAATGCACGGCCAGCCACTGTGTAAGAAACATTTTACCAAGTGCAAGTTTTAGGCAATTATTCTATTAAAAGCAATTCACATTTAATCTTTTTTAGGTACTGTTTGTTTTTTCAAAATGTATAAATGCACATTTTTTTATTTACCTTTAATATGCACTACAGTACGGTACATTTAACTGATTATTTGGCTCGATTGCTTTGTGTCAAGTATTCGTCCCACGACCAGGTGTGCTCGCTTAGCTCATTTTTGTAACTCACCTTCAGGCTCAAAACGAAGCTGCAAGTCCAGCAAAATTAAATCTCCTAACTGCTGCTTAAGGACTGCGGGTTTGTTTTTGTGTGTTGCACTGATCTCAGGATTAACCCTTGCACGGCCTCTCCCTGCACTCCATCCTCAATCACCCACTGCCCCACCCATCCTCCACTCCCCATGTGCCTGTGGTCTCCTATTCTGTTAGCATTAAGATTGCAGAGGCTATGTAGTTGTTTTAAAATACACAGGGAGTATTTCTCTTATGTTTCATGTTTATTTTGACAGTAACCCTCAGTTAAAAGTGATAATAAACAGTTTGAAGGCTCTTTTCGAGAACAATATTTGCAAACGTTATCTGACAAACTTCTGCTTGTTGTGAAGTGAGTCGAGTCATCTGCCACCACATAGCGCTTTTATCTTAAGTTTGCGCGAGCAAATCAAACCAAAAAAAAAAAAAATTGGCCAATCAATGGCTGGTATTATGAAGGATTCTTAAATCGGGTGACTCATCTTCAGGCACCACTTAAGTTTCTTTATTCTTCATCGCTAAAATGAGTGATTCAACACAACTGACATTTTAAAATAACAATCCTTCTGTTAACGTGACTCATTTTCCTGTGACAAGTCTTCACCACTCAAGAAAGATCATGAAGCATTCATAGTAGTGTATATAATTGAGATTCCCAAAAGCGATTGAGGAATAGTAGGCACACAGTGGGAAAGAAGTGCGAGCCACAAACAAACATTGGCAGATGGCGAAGCAGTAGAATTAGGGCCCTAAAAAACGTGAGGGTGAAGAAGGTGGAGAGAAGCGGCTTTATTTTCTGTCCTTCATGAATAGGCAGCATATTTCTGGTGGAACATTCCATTCTCTGAGCTCGGCCGGCCTGTCACCAAAGATTCAGGGTGCCGCACTCCTCCCCATCGCTACGTTTCCTCCCTTGAGCGTCTCACTAAGTTTCTACCACTGCATATCAGTCATGTGGTTTTGTTTTTCTTCTCCATCCCGTTTTTTTCTTCTGCCTCTTATTTCTTTTGTAACGTGACCAAGTATTTGAACAATTAGTCCCCTGTGGGTGGAAGAATTTAATATAGTGGAACCTCTAAGGCCAAACAACAATCTGTTTCAAGAAATAATGGAATTTTATTTGCTCAGGGTTAGACTGTGGGCATCAGCTTTTGCCCAGGGTATGGTTTAAAGACCCTGTTGAGTTAATTTAGAGATTTGTTACTAAATGCGTTTATGTGTGTTTGAAGATAATTGAAAATGGAAAAAAAAAAATGCAAAGAATGAGAACTTTGTCATCTGACTCGTGGAAGGTATACTGTGGAACTATATATTTCACCAATCTTGTTGGAAAACATAATTTTATTTATATTTTATATATGTATTTATAAATATTTATATATATATATATATATATATATATATATATATATATATATTTTTTTTTTAATTATTCACAAAAATGTACGAAGCTTGGAACTGATATTTACGTGAGTAAAATCTTGAAATTAATGTGGAAAAAATCTAAAAGTAGATTTCCACTCAAACTGTTCTAATAGCGCTCTTTGATCTTTGAATATGATATTTCTTTCCTTTAAAATACAGGTAAAACAGTTGAACGAACGCTACACCAAAGCTAGCTAGCTAGCTAGCCATGCCTACACTGTGTAATTGCATCTTGGATGCCACAATTTAAAGAACAACTCAATGTTATTATTTCAACTCCTAAGAATGGAGGTGACACTGGGGACAAGGCCGACCTCTGGCTGACATCAGCTCCAGGAGTTTGTAGCCCGGAAGCTAGCCGGTGGGTAGTGCCTTTTGTTCTTGCCTGTGACTATTCCAGCCACCGTAGGCGTTAAACTGATATGATTTTGCATGTTGGATGTGTAGGCATAACAAAGATGCTTGATTAGTAGAACCTATTTTTCAGAGGGGCATGTACAGTAGTTCAGCGGACACCCCCAACAGCAATTTTGAAACTTCATTTTATATACAAAGCAATTTTTTTCAAAATCAGTTTTTTCAAAATCAAAATCAGCATTCAAATTCAGTTAACAGTACTTTTCACTGCAACGTGTCAAATTAAGAAGAAATTTATATTTCACTTTAGAGTGACTAACCTTTCAACAATCCCATGTGTCATATTTTTTGGGTAAATTTAATCAAATATTTAGTCACCCCGTAATGCTGAGTGACAAACAACTTGGATAAAGCTTTTTTAACATTCCTGTCGAACAAGTAAAAAGTTGACCAGCATTCAGAACAACAACAAATGGATGCAGTGACAAAATCACTGATAACACCTTTCTATTCGCTCTCATTAATGGCCCTATTGCTTAACTGTGCATACAGTAGCTCTGCGGATCATATCTGTTTGTTTCCAAAGGGCACACCTCGCTTTGAAGCACCCTAAGCACGGTCCAAATATATTTTGTTTCTTATGTTTATTTACTAATGGTGTTAAAATTTGCTGAAGAATATCATTCATTCTTACTACAGAGCAGCAGGTGGCGATGTAGTAGCCAAGACACATTTGGTGCTTGAACAACAGTAGAAGAAGAAGATAAGAGGACTGAATCAGAAAGTATGTATCAAGCAAAGAATCAGATCCTGTCACCACATACAAGGATTAGCTCCTGACTTGAAAAGTGAACAAGGTCTGTTGACTATTTGAAAATAAGCGTTTCATGTGTATTTTGTACCTTTGTGAGTGGGCTAGCAAGAACTTTGATGTGCGTGTTTAGTAGTTTGCAAGGTAAGATGCATGTTACTGTTTGATGTACTCGTGACGGATGCCCATTTTGGGGACGTAGGATGAGAGAATTTTGAAAAATGTGTGAATAAGCAAGGACAAAAGTGGGTTTTCGCCCTTTCCTAAAATCGTCCCACATCGGGTTAAGCACCCACCAACATGTTGTTGGGTTCTTTTTAAGAAGAAAGACCACCGTTCTCTTATGCGTTAACACAGAGCCGCCTTTACTAACCTCATCATGCACGGATCCTTTTTTTTCCTTTCTTTTTGGACACGGGGTGTGGACTGACTAAATGTATGGACGGAAGCGGCTTAAAAGTTCAAGGACGATTATGTTAATGAATAAGGACGGAGGGACAATGACGGAGGGGTGCCCAAGTCGCAGACAGAGAACGAACTGACAAAATCTTTGCCGACTAGGTGAAAGATGCTTAAACACATCTTGAGAGGAACGTTAAGCTATTAAAACATTAATAAATTTGGAGTTGTCTAAGCAGTGTACATGCACGTCTCATGGCATGTTGACATCCCAAGGTCTTTGAACTTTTGCCTTTTATCCATAATCTTTTTTTCTTTTGTCCTTTCATTGCCTGTTACTTTGTAACATGTAGACTCTTAATATTTACATTTTGCATTTTATGCTATATATATATATATATATATATATATATATATATATATATATATATATATATATATATATATATATATATATATATATATATATATATATATATATATATATATATATATATATATATATATATATATATATATATATATATATATATATATATATATATATATATATATATATATATATATATATATATATATATATATATATATATATATATATATATATATATATATATATATATATATATATATATATATATATATATATATATATATATATATATATATATATATATATATATATATATATATATATATATATATATATATATATATATATATATATATATATATATATATATATATATATATATATCTATATCAAAGTTTGGTGGGCGGTTAGCATATAAGCATATAAGCTTGTTGAACCAGTTAAAGACTCAGCTGGAGATTTTCTCGAACAATACAATCAATGCAAATGCTTCGTAAACCTGTGTGTTTCCTACTTTGTGAGTTTACGTATCCACACCCAGCTGCTCAAACATGCCTTCCCACAGAAACCTCAAATCACCCAACTGTTACACATGAGGATATAAAGAAGACTGTGTGGGTGGGATTCAACCTGGAATTTTGCTTGTGATGATACCAATCAAAATAAAAGTGTTCTAAAACACCTAACAATATTAATGACGCGATAATGTAGCAACATTGATACAATAGCTCAGGCCAACATAATAATTACGCTTACCGGTAATCTTATTTGAGGCAGTTTCCCTTCAGAGTTACCACATAGTTACATCATATTCACAACACCAAATTACCGTAAAACCAAACCCATTGCATCACACAAAACGTCCAAGTTTCCTGATTTCCTCGACTGTTTGCATTTTGCTGCTGAAGCAGCAAACACTCCCAACCTGTACACACTTAACACATGCACGGGAGGTCCCTCCATGCCTCGTTAAAAACGTTAATTATGACAACAACCAACCACCCTCTCAACCTCTTCACATACAGTCATGTAATACACGCACTTTCCTATCACACCCTTCCTCCACCTTTCTTCTTTCTCTCCTTGTTTGAGCTTGTCAGTCTTAGAGAATTTTTTCGCTATAAAGGAACTATCTCCACAAAGCTGCTATCACCGAAATATAATCAGGAGGAAATACACCACCATACACCCTGGCCCTTCAATGTATGCTACTAATGGAACGTCAGTGTTGTTTTCAATGCTTGCTGTCTTCTCCGGTGCACTCAGGCGGCTATTGAATGGGAGGGGTGGGCTTTATGGAGATGCCACGCCTCTTTTTAACCATATATGGATGGCAAAATGGACAGGGAAAAACGTGAGTTGGTTGTTGGAAGTGCAGCACACCCGCAGAGTCTCCCTGTCGAATTGTTTTTCCAAACGTTGCTATGGAAAAGCAGCAGTGGGCCACAAAACTTTCAATTTCCCCAATTTTCTAGTTTTTAGACGTACGGTCTACACTTTATGTGGGTCAATAATTGCATCCTTGTGAAACAAAGTAGCATGCTTTTCACTCAAGGACAGGAAATGTCTTCCCACATAGTTGAAGAACTACTCACTTCCTCAGTTAAGTTTAAATAATTCCACCAGAGAGGAAAAGCTCTAACCAATTAAGTAAATACGCTCCACAATTCCATTTCTTGGCCAGACAGTGTATTTACATGTGACTAATGAAGTAAGAGTTTGTTTACAGTACAGAAGTCAACCTGGGTACGTGTTTGAGTCATGTACTGGAGGACGAGCCGAGGGCGCTAGTCGATGGGGAGTAAGGGGAGTCGCACGGCGCTATCAATAGCGTACTCTCACATGTCAGGACCGGCACACGACTGATAACAATCCCCCAAGTTTGCTAAAAAAAGATAAAGCGCAAGCAGTGAGGTGTGTTTGTGTCTGCAACAAAGTGAGACGGACAAAGTTGTGCACTGTTCATCTTTTTGACAGCTTCGGGCATGTTTTTTTTTTTGTGTGTGTGTGTGCACTTAATCTCCACCCACTGGCACCGCAGTGCTGTCCAAAATAGTTTGTGCCTCGTCAACACCGTGCCCCTTATTAGCACACAGATGGCACAATGCACACGTTCCCAACATGCTGCTCCTAGTGCTTAGCTTAGCTGATAAACTTTTCCACATTCTCTATCGACACTCCTTGCTGTAGATAAGCCCTCAGCTGGTGCAGGCCTGAGACGCTGTGCACCTCACATGCTGCACACATGTATGTGAGCAAATAAGATAGCAATAATAATAATAACAATATTCCCTTTATTAGTCCCACAATGGGGAAATTTGAGATTCGAACCCAGGCCTCCTGGGGAGACTGGGTCCTGAACGCGGCGCCTTAGACCACTCGGCCATCCTGGCCAATGGAGAGGAGGGGGAAATCTATTAATATTTGCATTCTGAATTTATGAACAAGTTTTGCTACTTTGTAGAGTTTCTCGTTCCACATTTTTTTTGTTTGTGTTTTTACAGTTACTAAAAAGTCCGTGTACATGTGTTCATGTATGTGTGTGTGTGCGTGTGTTTTTTTTGGGGGGGGGACAAGGAGGACTGTAGATGCCCTACACAGCTTAGGCTACAGCAACATTGTATGTAATGTTAACTATTTGAGGTCGGCTGACGTGAACACCCCCTCAGCCGTGCATGGAGAGCCTCCAACGTGCTTGAATCCGTCCCATGCATGCATTGTACACAGCGCATTGCTCACTTTGTAAGAGTACTCCTTTTCTATAGAGTACTGAAAGTGCCATAATTAGATAAATATACCATGACATTTTTAATTGAAAATGTCATTAATTGCTTCATTCTTTCATTAAATATGGTACTAAATAAATCAGATAAATTAATAAATGTACAATTAAATAATCAAATAAAAGTGGCATTAATTAAATGTGTCATTTATGAATTAAGTGTGGAATTAAATAAATCAGTGTGTCATTAATTAATTAAACTACCAATTATTAGATGTAAAAAAATGGAGGACTTTCATTAGGGACCTTGATTGAGCAGTTAAGGCTTGTATTTAGTAGTTTTGCTTGATTATTCAAACCAATGTAGAATTGAAAAGTGTCACCCTGAGTATTTTCACAAGACGCTCGGTTGCGTCAATTCATTATTCGGCAATTGATTTGCCTTGACCTCGTGAGCAGCGTAATCAACCAGGTGTTAGGAACCGCCCACCAAACTTTGATGACAACTAACTTAATAATGAATTAAAAAGAGAAATAGTTGTTTTTTTACATTTTGTCATTGGTAATTTAATTCATGACACTGATTTATTTAATTCTATTCATAATTAATAAATTAATCTTATATATTAATGAATAATTTACTTAATGACACTCTAATTAGTTAATGGCGCATATATTTATTCTCTCAATTTATATAATTCCATATTTAATGAATGAGTGAAACAATTAATAAATGTCAATTTTAATCCAACATTTCATGATGTATTTATTTATTTAATTTTCCTCCATACTTTTCTACTTCAGCATAACAAGCTAAGCAGGAGCAGGTGGGCGGAGTTTCAGGTGCCCACGCCGCCGCCCCCCCTTTTTTTCAGTCCCTGCCTTGGCCTATCAGCATTCCGACAACTACAGCTGGCCCCCCTTTATTCTGTCCAATCAGCTGATAGCATACCACCCCCTCCACAACTTCCCTACTCTGTATATGTCCTCTCTGCTGAGTGAGCAAAGCAGGCCTCACTCTACTAACAGCTGAGAGGAAGGAAGAAAACAGTAAAAGACTGCGAGGGAGGGTGTGCGATCCTGAGAGACGCTTTTAAAGGAGGTGCTGAGCGCAGTATGCGAGGAAGAGATGAGGGGGGTGAGAACGAAAGGACCAAGCATGTGAGGGGGCTTTTGTGCTCGAGATGGTGTGCAGAGGCGCCAATGAGAGAAAGGAAGAAAGAGGGAAGGGGGGGAGCTAGAGAGAGAACGAGAGAGAGAGAGAGAGAGAGAGAGAGAGAGAGAGGCACGGACGGGTGGGGGACTGAGAGTTGTTGATGGCTTTTTGAGTTGTGCATGTGCGTGTTACTCAGGGAGGAAAGCAACCAAGGCTCAAAACAAGCAAGCACGGCCACTCTCAACACTTCTGGAGGAAGTCGAGCAAAGAAGGACAAGACGACCTGGAAGACTCCCCCCCCCATCCGTCTGAAGAGAGGAAGCAGACGAGAAGCGTCACCCGAGTCGAGGGTGAGTGACCCAAGTTTTCCTGCTGTCAACGTTTGCTAAACTGGCAGCCTGTTAATTGCCGTAATGTTGTCAAGCCCAGCTCGGCCGACTCTCCCAAAATGGCCACATGACAGAAAGTCAAACAGGGAAGACGAGAGAGAGTGGGACCCTGTGTCAGCAACTATGTCCTCACAGAGTCTGCTTAGTTTAGAAGGTTGTGACTCAACTGCCTGGCTATTGTTTTTTGTGAGTGTCACCGTGACACTCAGAACTTAACTTGCTTCCTATCATAAACAAACACAGGCACACACAGTCAGCTGTCATTCCACCCCCTTGTCCACAAGGTGACATCAGATTTCCAAACTGTACACGGCTCCTGCAATCTAATCGCCAGGTTGATGGCTAAGCTCAGAGGACAGTCTCCACTCGGGTTGCGTTTAAAGGTATGCACGCATGTTTGACAAGCTAAAGAGCTCAGCGCAACCCGGGTGGGGGATCGCTCAATGCTGACGAGACAATCAGGAGGAATTTGGGAGGCTGGGTGCAGATTTGCGTGCTGAGTAAAACCGTGCATTGAGGGCATCTCAAAAGAGTGTAACAACTTGTGCACTGAGTGACAAGATGGAGACACACCTGTTGTCTTTGATGTCCTACACAAATGTGTGTTCAATAGGAAAAGTCACACACGCACACCAAAAAACAGTTTAAATGTGGAAAATCAGTTTGGATTTTAAAAATAGGAACCGTAATGAACAGAAGCGAATCGTTCCAGTTGGAAATGAATCGAGAAATGGATTCAATCTAGAGCTGGGCACTTGACCCTTTTTTGCCAATCAGTCCGCCACGACATAGGTACCGGTCTGACCTCGACCCTCCAGCCTTATTCCTAGAAATTGTCAGCTCTTGACCCCGTTCCACCCTGCGTCCGTGCATGACGCCTCTGCGGGAGAGGATTATTTAGTGATACTCTGCTCACCTTATTATTGTCTTATTATGGTGGTAAGTTTTTCCTCTAACCGAAGTGGGTTACCCGTTTTTTTTCCTTTTCTTCGTCTCCTTTTTTTGTCTCATTCTTCTTCTTTCTTCTTCTCCACGAATGTGCCCAATAGAAGTAAGGACGCACAGTTGGTAGTGGCGTTTTTGACGCGTTCTGATGCAATTTTGGTCTTTTGCCCATTTCGCTGAGGAGGTTGAGATGAACGTTTGGCCGACGTGCGACACCATCACACGCACGAGGGCCAATTTGTGGGCCGGCCTATAATCCACCTGCGCCCTTGCTTAATCGAGCCTTTTTTGTCACCCCCCCTACGAGAGAGAGAGAGAGAGATGGACTACACACCAAGGTTATTTTAGTTAACAAAAAATGTCTCTGCTTGTGTAGCTGCACTGTTATTGTTCAAAAATCTGTTGTATAAAGTGAAAGTTGTCTTACTTAAGTACTGTCAATTAATGTTTGTCCAACATGTGCCAAGCAAGTCCAGGGTGGCAAAGGCCACTGTATTATATATTTTACACTTTCTAATAGGGCTGAACAGTTTTGAAAAAATATCTCTTTTTTTTTGCACTCTATAATGCGATATGCAATTTCTTTTGAAGGCCAATGTATTTTTGAACAAACGACATTTAAGTTAAGCTGTATTACAACATTTATTGTACATGAATGTGACATGAAAGGCTTATTTACTTATTTAAATTTGACTTGCATTGTATTGCAGTCTTTCATGCGTTCACGACAACTTCACAAAAATCTACCGAAACAAATGTGGCGTAAGAAGTCAGTTAGTCATAAATCAGATTACAATTATCCATACAAATCTATTGCTCGATCGCTTCAACTTTTCACGGTTCACAAAACAATCATACGTGAACTAAAATAAATAAAACACTTATAATGTACTTTTTTTAATTGCAGACTTTGCTGTTAGAAAATTCTACTCTACTACATTGTTTCGCCCTCGTTTCGAAATAAGCGATTCCGTTTTGAATGGCCCCCATTTTTCCCTTGTGTGTTTGTTTGGGACGTGGCATGGAGCTGTTATGATGCATTCACACTGGTCAAAGGTACGGGTGTTTTTTCTTTCTGAAGATAGCTGCTGATGGTGAACTTTGCCCCACTCCTCTCCTCCACACATCTTCCTGAAGCTTAGCATAGCTGCACAAGTCAAGTTTATGTGTTAAGAAGTCTTTTGTTGCATGTGTTTCCCCCCACATTGGTGTTTTCTCTTGCCACAATCAAGCAGAAACATCTGCACTTTCCTCACTTGAATGTGAACGTGTAATGGCAAACATATTGTGGCCGTTTCATTTCGATGAGTGCGGCTAGAAATGACTTGTAGTATTTTTAGGGAGTGCTTAAAGTAAAAGGGCTTCTACTGCTCTGTCCAAATACTGAAGCGGCACTTCCAATCATATAATTGTGAAATTACCAGCTTTGGCTTCATGATTCCTCATGAGAAGCAGACCATTTTGTTCTCAATTCCAAAATGGTAATTTTCTGTTTGTGGAACTCTCGATCATTCTAAAATGTGTTTTGAAACGGACTGGTTTTGATAGTTATGAAAAACTAAATTTGTTGGGTAACCACAAACCTTTATAGATGTCTTGTTCGCTTCGGTTTTTCATTTTATTTCACTCATAATTCACTCTTTTTTTTTTTAACCACTCCTATTGTGCTGGATGCTAAAAAGCAAAGTAAGCCACGGCCCATGTGACTTAATCTATTAACTCATTCACTGCCAGCCAAATTAAAAAAAAAAAAAAAGATTTTTGACGTCTATAGCCGTCATTGGCAGTGAATGAGTTAACAATGTATGCAACATAGCTGATTAGTCTGCCAGATACCGTTTTGTAGCTTGTGCAGTATCGAAGGAGTCTTCACTGTTCAATTACATCAGCAGTGTGTATCGTCTTTTTAGGAAGCAAGAGCAGAACATGTTTTCTTCCATATTTCACTTGTAAACCACTCGCGGAGCAACTCAGAACCTCGCCTCAGGTGAACCTCATGTATTTTTTTTTCCTCCTCCGATGGCAGGCTGAAATCTGTCTGCTGCCAAGTAGCTTCTTTATCCAGTTCAAAATAGGGTCAGAAATCAAGTGGGACCGAGCACCCAGCCTTTTGGTGCTCCAATGAGCTCTGACACAGACAACGACTATAAATACTCATGGCCGACGCTTGGTTCTTTATCGCTCATCTAGCTTGCCCATCCCCCCAGCAGCCTTCTGTCCGACCCTTTTGGGGCCTTCGCCTCAGGGGACCCCCACCTGCCATGACAGGAGATAGGAAATATGTTTGGACTTTTCATTTGCAAACTGGAACTCTGTGAAATAATTCTTTGGTGTTTCCTACCCCTCGCATATCCATTAAAGCAACATTTTTTTTTTTAATCAATGGATGGGTCTTAAGCTCCAGCCAGATCATGTTCCGATGTAGCGTCAGATGATTGTGTGTTAGATTTTTTTTTTTTTTCTGTGACTAAGTGCTCTACCTCCATTTCCCGAAGGGAGGCACTTTAATACTGCCGTATGTCTTGTAAGTAATTGCAGGTGACGAAAAATTCACCCCTCGCATTGTCTCTAGGTGATTCATTGTGTGTGTGTGTGTGTGTGTGTGTGTGTTCCGTACCTGCTACTATATCTCTCCTATTTGCCAGACATTTCATCCCTTTGAGGAAAACACATACACCTTTTGACAGCAAATTAGGATCTATTAACTTACTGACTATTCCTATATTTTGTCTTTCTGGCATCTTTCCACCAAGCAGTCTTGTTGAGTTGACCTCAAGGTGGTTTGTTACCGCTGGAAAATAAAGTCACATTTGCAGCAGCACTGCATGTGATGGTTCCATGAATTCAATGAGAAGCAGCAGTTTCTATCTTTCAACAAATGATTTGGTTTCTTCTATTAAGAAAAAAGTATTTAATTTAAGCTCCAATGTGCAGACACATTATTTAGTGTTTTGTCTCCATTTAGTCATAAAATGACATCGGAAAGATTCTGGCAACATTTCAATGCTACTAAGCAAAATTGATGGACACGGGTATGACCTCTATTCCAAGAAAAGCTTCCTGAAAAGTCTGATATGGGAGCCGCTGTAAAAATGTGATTTAAGACAGATGTGATCGACTGAATTGGCAGATATTTTGCATTATAGGCAAAATTGTAATCAGTTATGATGTCACAATTTGTTGATCAATTAATACAATTACAGCAAACGGTCTTGTTCACTCCAGTGACATTCTAAATTGCGATGGTTAATAATCCAAGGTTCTCTGCATATACATTTGTATTTTTTCCCCCAAATGTTCCCCTATATTTTAAATAAATTTTTAGTAAATTAGTTTGGCTATTTGTCGGCCCGGCTGGTCCCAGTACCCCTACGAATAGCGGGGTGGACTAAGGTAAATTTATTAGTTTTTTTTTTAAACACGCTAATCGGTGATCGGCTCCAATAGTAGCACTAAAAAGTAGGCATGTGAAAACTTTTTTTAAATTTTAATATGGGTTTCGATTCCCGGCAATTATCGATTCGTCATATGTTGCAAATGAGTGACAACTTATGTGCGATATCCCGATATTATTATATTCTACAAATGTCTCGCGTATGTTTATCATAGTGCAATTTTAAAAATGTCTACCGAATGATATAACCCTCTAGCATTTTTTTTTATCATTATTTTTTATTTCTCTCTCAGCCTCTTAAGGATCCATTAGTTTGTTTTCCTCCACTTCCTGCGTCAGACGGGGGAAATTGGTCAAAGATGGCTGGAATTACAATATTACATTTGTATTCCTCTTATTTTATTTATTTTTTTTAAACTCAGAAGTGAAATATTTCAATCTCTTTGACATCTACGCAGTGCCTATGTCGACATGTTTTGGCTGCATGAGAAATACATGCATTAGTGATAAGTAACAGCTCTTGTTTGTAAATATTTTCTTGGCGCAGCATCTTTACCAAACAAAGTCCCAGTCCTGAACACACCATTTCCCCCCCAGAATCCTCCCAACACAGACACCTCTGCTACTCCCCCCTGCTTTTCTTCTTCCTCTTTGTGGTCAAGTACAAAGGAACCGTTATCCTTGGGCTACTTGTTGCCACAGCAACATTTCACTGTGACATCCCCCGCGGTACATTCCCAAGTTCTGGTCCAAGTGGGTCAGGCATGCCTCGCTAGGCTCCATCTCAATTTGTTCCCCTTTCGCAGCAGATATCAATTTTCTTGTGATATGCTCTTCTCGATTTGCTTGTCTGCGGAACGTTCAGTGCTGCAGAATGGAGAGTTTAAATCTAAACAAATGAATGAGTTGCACGCATGTTGCCAAACTTCCCATAAGTGAGGTCATGTTGGTCTACCTTCGACTCAACTGCTCCCAAGTGACTTTGTCCTTTTTGTGTCTTCAGGGATTTTAGGTGTTATGACCCTGTCATGATGTCACAACTATTCTGCAAACTACGCGCAGGTGACGAGGGCGGCCGTGTGTGGCTGTCGGCCAATCACAGATGGAGTCCCGCTAGAGTCACTCTGGTTCAGGAGGACCTTCACTCAGGAGCCTGATGCAACACTGTCACTTTGGTAGGTGTACAATTCAACAGAGCTGCGACTGCCCAAGTAGCAGGTCGGAGGAGCGGGTTATGTGATGTCAGAATAAGGAAATACCGGCACACTTGAACGCTCACTGCTGTCTCACGTCTTTTCATACACAAATAGTTACTAGTGGCGCTTTTGACGCATGCTGAGGCAATTTTTGTCGTTCGCCAATTTCGTGAGTAGGTTCATCACATGCACGCGGGCCGATTACCTGGGCCGGACTGAAATCATCCTCGGGTCTTTGTTAATCGAACCCTTTTTTAGAAGTTGTCACCCCCCACTCCCACCCCACAAATGGCCGTCCGGCTAGGCCAAAGCGTCGGACCGTTCTGTCCCCGGCACGGACTGCCCTGCTCTGCAATTCAAGATGATTTACAAATAGCCGGAAATAACTCCTGTAAAGTCATTTCTAAACTTGGAATGTCTTTCCTTGGCAGATGCTTTGGTGGTAGACATGTTGCTTTTGTAGACCCGCTTTTTTCCGGACACAACTTCCAGATGCTGTGTGTCTGCGTGGGCCGAATTAGAGAAGGACAGGCACAGAGGTGAGTTGCTTATGTGATAGTTGTCCCACATTGAGACATACCTGTATTCCGTTCAATGAGCCAATTTTCTCTAAATCACACCATGCACTTTTTTGGCGGTTGCTCAAGCACTCCTAAATTGAGTCCCAGCACCCCTAAAAATTTAAGAGGTGATTATTATTTTGTTCACGGTTGTCATTTGTTAACAAGTTGGTGAAGTGTGTTACCGCACAGCACTTTGTTGAAATTTAATATTTTAACAACAAAAAGACAATAATTCCCACCCCAGCCTCAATGTTTTGTTCTTCGCATTCTCTCCCACCTTTCCCCGACCTATTTACACAGATGTATATGCTGCCTTCCTGTGATATACATGCAAATGCCACGTAAATCGATTCACTTGAATAACAAATCTATAGATGAACACAAAAATATGAAATACTTAGGACACATACATTATTAAGATATTTTGCAACACAATAAAATATTTGGGGGTCTTTTCTACAAGCTGAATATGTCTCCAATCGTAGCGACAAGTCCCTGCTGACCAGTTGAAATAGTTTTTTATTTGTCATTATAGTTAGTTATTTTTTGTCTTTTTGACTTTTGTTGTTGTTTCTAATTTCAGATTCAATTAGCTTGTAGTGTAGGCTTAATTACCGGTGTTTTTTTTTTTAATGCTGAGTTTAAGCGACTCTTTGGAGGACTAGCAGTACATAAAATGGATTTTTGATTTTTTTTAAAACAATTTTTAGATATGGAATATTTATCAGGTGCAACATAAAAAAAATTTGTTGACAATCTTTTTTCAATTTTAGTAAAATATTTTTTTAAAAATACTTTAAATATTTCATTAGCTTTTGTCCATTATAATAACCATGATGCTGACCCAACCAAAATACATTGTGAAAGAAATAATTTTTTGGTGCATTCAAGCCACACATCCTGAATACATGAGCTGGACCGCCCAATTTGGTCTGATTCACAGAATAATGCTTTGCTATTCTAAATATTAACGCTAACGCTTCTATTCCTGTCAGGGGCTGTGCGACTCATCGTGCTGATTCACGCTGGATGACCGTGACAAAACGGGAACTATAGGACTTCACAGTTCTGTGGAACCTCCTTTTCTGGCTTGAGGTGCTTGTGAGGACCCAGTTGCACTCCCATAAGCCTGTCCTGTCATCTTCCAGGCATAGGAAACATGCGGCACATTCATGTGGAGCTTTCTCACAAAAAAGCTCCACTCGAGCTTCCAGCCCAGGAGGGGGACCTGCCTCCTCCGACGGCGCCTGCACTGGGCCCGGACTCTGGGGTCAGACCGGGGGCTGCCCGGCACTTTGCCCAAGAGGATTTGCGACATCAAAAGGTTTACCAGCTCTCCATTTTCTCACAGTTAGGTGGATTTGCTACCTCCACAGAGTCACACCACGATACCCAAACCCAAACGAGACCTGTTCGTTTGGGGGTGAAAAGGGGGCTTGATGAGCCCCAGTTGACTCACAAGCGCCCTCATGTGGCGGACTGCTCTGACATAGATGTAATCGAGGGAGGAGTGCTGTGTGGGCCAGCTCCAATGCCGGCAGTGCTGATGGGGTTAGTCAAGAGCTCTGGTGGTTGTGGTTCTCTCTATTCTTGCACACAAATGGAGCACAGAGACTCTGAGGGCGGGGTTTTACCCAGATCCCCCCCGCTGTCCCCGAGCCACAACCCCTCCCGTCGTCCAGCTCAGCACAATCACGACAGGCCCATCCCTGACGTGTTCTCACCCCTGTCGCCAAAATCCCCCCCAATGTGTGACCTTTCCCTCGGAAGCTCAACCAGACTCGAACCACCGAACGGGGGACGCACACCCACCTATTCCGTAGGAAGCCCCGGAAATGAGAGTTGCAGTAATGGCACAGCTGGAGGCCAGCCCAGCCCTCATTTGTATGACATGCCCACCTACGAGCCCCCAAGTCCTGCCAGTCCCACAAGCCCCCCGGGCCCCTTCTCCCCCCCACACCACACAGAACTCCAGGAACCAGGAGAGGCCACAGAATGGGACGTCGGGCTGGAATCCTCCCCACCTGAGCGAAGTGCCACCCAGACTGCTTCCTCCCCTCACGGCCTGGCTTCGTGGGAGAAGACTCCCAGCAGTAACGGCCACCGTTTGTCATCAGCCGGCCACTGGCCGGCGAAGAAGAGGTTGCTGTCACCGAGCGAAACCGCAGAGTCGTGCTCGGAAGACGAGGGGCCGTCTACCTCCAAGAGGAGCCGGCTTTCGTTGCTGGCTCCGGGGTTGGGATCGTGTCGTAGCACTGACGCTAAAGCTGCTCCTTACTGGAACCACCTTCTTCCTTCCAAGGTCAGCATACACGCCCACACACAAAACTGACCTTTGACGTGGTACATTTTGTTAATCCGGATTGGGTTCAGAGTACTTGTTTTGTGCAGGGAAACAATATTTGGAATCTGATCTTTTTCATGACGTTAAGGGATTTTTTTTCCTTCTCATACGAGAGTGGATTTTTTTTTTTATATATATAAACTGTTGCACCCCAGCATCAATCACAGGTGTCAACTCAAGGCCTGGGGGTCAGATTTATCCCAAGCATTTATTAAAGTGAACCAAAATGAACAGAAATGTGTTAACAAAATGCCTTAAAAAATAAAAACAACTACTTTTTATGTTTATAAGACTTGCTAAAACTAACTGAAATTCTAACGAAAACATCTTTCGTTTTTGTCTTTGCCAATTATTTTCATATGAGATTTTGGCCTTCATTTTAATTGTATTTATTCCAAGATTGCTGACTAACCGTCCAGAAGAAAGTCGTTTTTGAATTGTAGTCCACTTTAACTTTGTTGTAGAATACACCTTTTTGACTAATATAACATCCATTAAAAAAAAAAAAAAAACACAATTACAAAACTACTGAAAACTAAACTAAAATGAAGCGTTTAAAAAAGAAAAAAGCTCTACAAACTAATTCAAGCTAACTGAGTATATAAATCAAAAGAAATAACTTTAATAAAAAATGTAAAGCAGTTCTAACCTTGGGGCTCCCATCACTAAACGTACTTTGCAATTTCATTCATTTTAGCAAACATTGCGGGCATTGTTTTCTTCACCGAATCCACATAAATTCAACTATACATTAATATTTGGAGACCAATATTTTCCATGACTTCTATTTTCAAATTCAACGTGTTGTTACAATTATAATAATGACCTGCAGGGCCAATTAGGTACAGGTGTGGTTCTGAAACTTTTTACACCAAGTGCCACCTCAACAATTATTGGGTGCTTTAATGTTTGAAAATAGTTCTTAAAGAATAGGTGCACATGCAATACAAGTCTAATATAGCTGAATTGTACTAAATGTACTGATTTAAAAAAAAAAAACGTTAAAGCTACTATAACATATGTTTGGTTTGAGTCTTTCATTCGTTGATGCACTACAGGGAGTCCATGTATTTGGTTACAATTACTGCATATGTAATAATAAGATGAACTGATAAATATATTTTTTATGATTTTCAGTCCAAAATAATATCTCATTTTAATTCACTTTCAAATTTATTGTAAAATAAATAATGACTCCTTGCGATATTAATTATGTTGAGCTATTTAAATTGGTGTAGAAATAAGATGTTTGCTGTTTATTTATGACTCATTAAACAGAGTACAATAAGAAGTAGAGACAGAAGGGGAAAAAAAACAACAATAAGCAAACGTGAAATATTGCCATGCCTGTCCGGAACAACGCGAGTATCTCCAGAATGAAGTCCATTGACGTGTTCGGCGTCTATTGTTGTCGCTCGAGTGGGCTCGTAACATGTACAGAAATACAAACAATGCCACATGCACATGCATCCTCTCGTACAACCGTTCTGGAAGTGAATATGTGAAGACCAGAACGAGCTTTGAATGTTGGTTGCGGTCGGTGTTGTGATGGGGCTAGAATGGAGTTCACAGGTCAATAAGTAAAGTGGTGCCTGGGGGGACAAAGGCAGCTCTACAGATGAATGTGCAGAAGGGCGCAAGGTTGAAAGTGATGACATCATTGGCATCACCAGCCGTTTGGATCTTTGACTTTGAATAATCATGATGTGTGGCGCTAATGAAGTGATGAGGCTGAGATGACAAATAGCGGCGGGCGATCAGGGGAAGAAGGAGCCAACTGTACGAGTGGCGACCGATGACGTAGCCGGGGGTCACCTGACACCTGGGTGACCTTTAGGATGAATGGCATTGCGGTAAGCGCTTCTTAATGTTACACGGCGACAGTAACGGACAGGAAGAGAGCACAATGACGGTTACAAGGTACTCCCCACACAATCAATTTGCTGGCTGTACAATTCAGAGGTGTCAACCTTGTTTTCATAATAGAGCGCATCAGAGTTTTGGTGGCCCTCAGGAGACCGCGGTTTTAAAGTCACGGTTCTGTTCACATCAGGTTCAGGGGGAAATCAATATTTCTTCAAAAGTCTTTTTTTTTCTTCAATTAAATGAAAGATGCAGACAAGTGCAACAGGAACAACCTTCGACATAACGGTTCACTTATTGCTGCTTTACTCCATCGCAGCTAATTTTTTCCATCATATTTATATTTCAGATAATGGAATATTGCGGCGTTTATCTCTTCACGCGGACTGAGTCAGGAGGAAAGTGTATAAAAAGTCACAATGCCCAATGTAGTAAAGTAAGCATGGTTAGCTAATTCAATATAGCTGACCGATGCTAATTAGAACAAATTGCCAGGCGACAGTGACACAGCTGCTGCCTCTTTGTTGAACTAAAGATAACAAAATACAGTAAACGCGAGCACATTTCTTGGGCAACCTGACGATAGCGTCAATGATGACGTCTCACAACCAACGAGTGGCTATCGGTGGTTTCGCCAGTTAACAGCCAGCCGAAAGGCACACTTGCACGTCACCCAATGGCCCAGGCCCGCCTTTTAAAGGCACATACACATTCAATGTCCCAGATACTACACTGTCGAGCGTGACAATGGTCACCCCAAGTGGACAAAAATAATACCTGCAAAAATATAAATAAATACCTCGTTGTGCATTTCTTCTATTGAGTGGGTGACCTGGAACATAACATCGGCGATAAACGAGTGTTCTATTCAAACCATAGCAGCATTTCTTATTGCCTGTGAGAACCCCCGTTTGATGATCATTTTTATTTAGATAACTCATTTTAAACAAGTTAGGGAAACATTGTGGCAACATTTTGGGGGCCGCATAAATGACGTGGAGAGCCAGAGCTGCCCCGTGCGCCTCGGGTTTGACACCTCTGATCTGATGTACATCCGTTATATTAGAATTGTTGAGGAAATACACGTGTTTCCTCAGATTATATTTTTGTATTCTGATGTGTCACTAATGACTTGAGTATTGACTTGTGCCTGAGTAAATTGCCCATTTTTTTATTATGAATTATTTTTTTTATTTATCAAGCAGGTGCACTACTAAATATGTATTATATGACAATTGCATGGTTTATAATTTTGACATTATGATACTTGGGGTTTTGGAAAAAAATGATCAAATTTGGGTCTGGAGCTGAAAAAGTGTCATTTGCTATTGAAGATGATGAAAACGTTTCCATTTTTGTTTTTAGTGTGCCACAGATTGTATGAGGTCAGGGAGACGACTGAAAAGTGGCCCGCGTGTGAAAAGGTGAGTGTGCAATTTCATTGACATGTCAACGTACAAAGAGTTAATCATTTAAGTGCCCACAATTAAATATGAGTCAAGTTAACTGGAGAGTTAAAACTTTGTGTGAGCTTCTCAACCCTTTATGTACTGTACATGTACTTTCTGTGACATGTTGACTAATGAATCCCATTTTTGTATTCCCTGTTTGTGCGCTCATCTTCAGCCGGCAGCTGCGCAGTGGTAGACATGCGGATAGCAGAACCTTAGCCCGTTCCAGCTGGCCATCTTCTTCCATCAGCAGATCACTATTAGGAAACTTTGAGGTAATTAAAAAAAAAAATTAAATAATTAAAAATGAATTTCCAAGTTAAATACAACTGAACTGTATTTAAGCAGTGATTTTGCATCCAAGCAGTGTCAATCATGACCATGGTCTCTCTCTTGTGTGTGTTCTAGGAGTCCATGCTAAAGGGACGCTTCTCGCCATCGGGCCGCATCGAAGGCTTCACGGCGGAGATAGGCGCCAGCGGCTCCTACTGCCCGCAGCACGTCACGTTACCTGTGCAGGTTACATACTACGACATCTCCGAGCACAGTGCCCCCTCTCCCTTCCTGGTCAGTGAAAACATGGGCACTTAATGTACATTTGGTTTGAAGTCTGCTTGTCACTTAATAACACAAGTGGCTTAGCGTGTGTTCAGTTTCACTGTTTTATTTCATCTAATTGTTAACATGAGAATAATAATAATCGATCACGTGAGCCTGTTCTTCGAGGTTTAATCTTTTCCAGACTTTTAGTTGAAGCCCAACCAGGACAGATCTTTTGAATTAGAGGCCCTGAGGCTCCTAAGTTCACTGCCTTGGAACTTTTTAAAATCTGAGAAGCAAATAATTTCTTTTCTGATTCAAATGGATAATTTTTATGATAGATTTTAATGCAAATTTTATTTGCAGTAACCGCCCCTTGCAGGTTCCATATTCGAGGTCAGACTATTTTGCAGATTTTCTTTTTTGTAGAGTTTAACTTTTATTGTTGGTGTAATTCCACTTTGGACTACTAGATGGCAGCACACATGTATTTTTCACACTGTAAATTTAAAAAAATAATAATGAAAACTGGAAGTATTTCAGCGCTGCCTAGTTTTGCTGACGAGTATCCACTTTAATCCTGCTTTTTACACCTTTACGGCTTCCTCTGACATTCCCCATCCCAAAAGGAGTCTTAAAAGTTCTTTAAAGACCCTAAATCAGGGGTCCTCAATCCTGTTCCTCGAGGGCCAGTGTCCTGCCCGCTGCAACTCACCCGAGTCCAATGATCAGATAATCATCAAGGTTTGGAGAAGCTCGATAACAATCCTGACACGGTCCTCAAGGAACAGGATTGAAGACCCCTGCTCCAATTGTCCATAGGCGTGCAAGGGATAGGCTTCAGTTCACCCACGACTCTAATGAGAAGTGTTCGAGAAAATGCATGGATGGACTGAATGTTATGTACGCCACATTGATATAGAGGCTCTCTCCTGTTGTCTCTCGCAGGGTTTGATATCCCTGGAGCAGCTTGGAAAGAAAGGCTACAGCATACCCAAAGCAGGGACCATTCAAGTGGTAAGTTCATTGATATTTGAATCCACTCAAAACAGCCGAAAAAAAGACAGCGAAAGAAAAGCAAAAATGCAGTACTTGAAAGCAAGGACCTTGATCCATGATTCTCAACCACGAGAGATTATCAAACCCGTTGCGAGAAATGATCCAATTTCACTTAATTGGTCTGAAAATGACTCTTTCTTTACTCTCAAAAAGCGTACACGGTGCTTAAGATACATGACCATGCGTGTAACTCAAAATCATCTTTCACTACTGAAATAAATGGAAATGCCATTGATCGTTTCAAGACTGCCCCAAAAATAAGTTTTTTTCATCAAATGTTTTCTTTTGAATGTCGGTTGGCACCTTGTGCATTACGATTAATTCCTTGACACAGTAAGATGAAGTAGTGTTTTTTTTAACTGCCAGATGATATTATATGCCTACAAGTATTGTTAAATTGTCCTTCTACATGTATTGCAGCACTGTTTGTGTTCAAATATTGAAGTTGTTGTTACAACACGAAGATATTCTTTAATCCGTCTATGGAAGTTTGCATTTTTGGTCAACATTAGGCTACTCCAACATATTCTAAGGCACGGCTATGTGTTACTTTTAAATACACACCATTCTAATTTGACAGTAAACTCCAACAAAATGATCACAAAAGAATCATATCTCTGAAAACTCCTCAAAAATCTTAGAAAACACGACTCTCGATTCATCAAAGTAATACAGAAAATTATTTTTACTCCCATTAAGAAATCCGCCTACTCTAAAACTTGATCGTGTCATCTCTCCTCTCCAGACCTTATTTAATCCTAACAAAACTGTGGTAAAGATGTTCCTGGTGACCTATAACTTTGACGACATGCCTACCAATCACATGACCTTCCTGCGCCATCGCATCTTCCTGATGCCCGTCGAGGAGGAGGGAGACTGCAAGAAACACGGCTCGGCAGGGAGCGCGCCGCTCGATGCCAGGAAGATTCTCTGCTACCTGATACATCTCAGGTATGCCTTCAAAGTGTTTAGTCGCTTGGAATGTGGCTAGTTAACCAGTTTACATCATTACGGGGCATTCGATTCGACGCCCTCCCTTAAGTAAGTTAACGTGAGCAAAACTTTTTTTTTTTTTTTTTGACCATCATATTTGATTTCAAATCATGTTAAATGCCATGTTTAAAAATAAAAACAAAGGATCTCTGGGCCCATCTTGTACCTTAAATCTAAATATTTAATCAAATTTAAAACAACCAATCAGAGACAGACAGGTGCTAATCATTTGTCACGCATTGATGAACACACTCATTTCGAGCGCACTGATAACATTCTGTGTTACAGTAGTACTCCTCAAATAAGGTGCTTTTCATTAGTTTTCCTTTTTTTTTTTTTTAGTTTTCTTTTTTTTTTTTTTAAGAGCGAACTTCTTGCGTAGCTGTGTTTTTTACTCATTGTACTTGTGGGTTTAATATTAATAATTATTAATAATCCATCCCAGACAATTATCATCTTGACATGTGTCAAGATTCCGACGTAACAGAGAAGTAATTTTTCAAAATAAAATATTTTTCAGACTCAAATAATAAATAAACTGGAATTACTGCGTTTTTTTTTGTTTTTTTTCTCCTCCGCCCATCTGTGCGGCCCAATGGTTGGGACCACTACTGTAGAGGATGCTCTGGAACTTAACTCCTGCGATAAACGAGAGTATTATGATTTCTTATTTATTTATGATGCACCCATATTTTCATTACTTTCCAGTATTTATTTGTAAATATTATCTCGTGCTGAATGCCACAATTCTATTCACGAGTGTGATACTAAAATCCCTTTTTTTTTTTTTTTTTTTCTCTCTGCCAACTCAGATTCCACAGCTCCAAATCTGGGAAGATCTACTTGCACAATGATATCCGGCTGCTATTCTCCCGCAAGCCCGTGGAAGTGGACACGGGGATCCCTTATGAGCTGAAATCTTTCACCGAGGTGCCAAGTAACCCCAAATACTCCCCCCGTGTGTGACCCTCATGTGCTTCCTAAACAAGAGGGGAGCGGACAGACTGGTTAAGGGAAGCCAAACGCCTACAGGACTCGCTCTTGATCCAGCGTGGGTCAAAAGTCTGTACAAAGAAATGCACAAACAATGACACACACACACACACACACACACACACACCGCTGACTGAATACAGACTTCACACATCTGGTGACTCACGTGTAACTTGCATGCCTTGTGACTTCAACACCTGAGTTTTCCTCGAGTGCCGTACGTATCACACTGTCCTTCACTCTGCCCGCACACGTAGCACAAAAAGTCATCACACTCTTCGCAAAAGGGTGATTTATTACAATTGAAACACGCGGTGCAGTCGATAGTCACTGAAGAGAAAGTATCAATGAGTATTTCGGTCCATCACGTAAGAAGACCCCAACAATATTTGACTATTCAAAGCAGGAGGGTCGTCCCTTGTGACAAAAAAAAAAAAAAAAAAAAAAAATGCAAATCACCTTCCTGTTTTGTCGCCAGACTGAGGGACAATGTGCTATTTCTTTTTTTAAAGATTTTATTTTTTTAGATTCTGTTCAGAGCAGTCTGATGTCAGAGCAGAACGAGATGTGTAGTATTTTATAATTTATGGATTTTTTGTTTTTCGCAAATGTCTTAAGAAGCAATATGCTGCACAAAAGTAGAGTGTGTTCTTTAAGCCAGACGACCTTTCTCTCTCTGGGAGGGGAGGGGACTTGAGTCAGGGAGGAAATGGGAGGGGGGGCGGGGTATTTAATGACACAGGGAAACGTATATGTACATATGAATAAACTTTGCCAACCCATATGTCGAAGCTTTTCTTTTTGGAAATACAGTGGTGCCTTAAGATACGGTCGATTGACAAAGATTGCTTTGACGTAATGGGAAATGCCGTATCATTTTAAGTGACGGACATTTGAACAAGACAATGTTATAGGGTAATATTTTTCATATTTTAAAATGCATTGAA
This sequence comes from Idiotropiscis lumnitzeri, assembly GCF_059441095.1. Classification (NCBI taxonomy): domain Eukaryota; kingdom Metazoa; phylum Chordata; class Actinopteri; order Syngnathiformes; family Syngnathidae; genus Idiotropiscis; species Idiotropiscis lumnitzeri. Next base: position 28,372,315 of record NC_142391.1, on the reverse strand, counting down.
AACATTTGTTTTTTGGCAGGGAGAAAAATGAATGTCTCCTTTATTATATTTAGTTTGCTGTTGCTTACTTCTCCATACCTCCATTAGCAACAATATGCCATTTATTAGGCTATTGCAGATGACAAATTACAATCAGGAGTCATTGACAGTAACTGGAGGTGTCCTCAAAAGTGTTTGAATGAAATTATTTTTCACATAAAAACAAAAAAATCCAATCAAGTGACAGACCAATCCCTCATTTCACTGAGCATTTTTTTTTATACAGAAAACCAATTTTAAAATGTGTCTTGACAGACGATGACAATCTATATGACGTCGCGCAGCATGTGGGCGGCACCCTCGATGACCTGGCTAATGACTGAGACGAGGAGATGCACTTTTGCCCAGGCGTCGGGTGTTTCCGATGACATGGCTCGGAAGTAGGTGTCGCTCAAACCGGGGAAGGTGCTCATGGTGATATCGAGTGGTGCCCAGATGACGTGTCTGGAGCACACAGGAGAATGCGTTATACACAGCGTGATGCTGTATGAAATGTTAGTTTCAGCCTTATTTTATTTTATTTTTTTTATGAGCCAGAATCAAAAGTCAGGAAAGTACAAATTCCAGAAAGATCTGCTTGAGTATTTATTTTACTTCAGCACACCATAAAAAATAAAAACATGATTTTGATTGACTTGAGATCTTAAGGCCTTCCTCCCAAATTGCAAAAACATACATGTTGGGTTCCTTAAAGACTCCTAAAATCATGGTTCCTCAAAAATTGAAACTGATTTTCTCCTCCTTACCTGTATTTACTCGGGCGAGAAACGGGGTTCAAGAATGCGCGGTCCAGCAGCATGAGCTGGTCATTAATCTTTCGCACTTTCAGAGGCCTGAAACGAGACAGAAGGAAGTGACTGTTGCCTCTGCATGTGGGAGGATGTGAGTGTGTGTGTGTGTGTGTGAGTGAAAGAATGAAAACGGAGTTATGAATGAGTGTGAGACTGGTGCTAGGAGTGAGTTTAAGTGAGAGCATGCATGATTGTGAGAAAGTGAGTGTGTGTAGGTGTCTTAAAGAAAGACAGTATACATTACAATCCAATCCTGTAACAGCGCTTTCCATACGTCGTAATATAAATTCTTAAGAAATTAGAACACAAAACAGTGTGAACTTGTAAGTGCAAGTGAGTGTGTGAGTTACGTTTCATTTGCCAGGTCTGAGCTTCGAATGACTTTTTCCAAGTTGGTAGTTGCGCTGCGGAAGTTGGCCACTGCACGTTTGATTGGTTCTGGAAGGAGATAGATGTGCTATGTAAACAACTTCACTTGTGTTTCATGCTGTCCCAGCTGCACAATGATGAAAAATGTACTCTTGACATTTCTTACCCATGGAGATATTCAAAGCAAGGAGCTGGTTTTCATACATCTTCAAAGCCATGCTAAGATAGTCCTCCAGAGTTTCCGCGTAATCGCTACAGTTTAGCGGCAACACCAAACTGTCGGCCAGCCGCACCAGGACGCTCCCGGCGGTCTTGCCCATGGCCTGGTGGGTGTAGAACCCTTGAGAGGAGCGTAGGGCAGATCGGCTTGTTAGGAATGCTGCACACCGGGCAACACGGAAGAACACGACTCAACTGAACAACATAGACCCGCACACCTGACCATTATTTTCATTATTAATGAATGGAAATAAAAAACTGTTGACTCCATTCATGATGGAGACTCTCCATGCTTTGCTTTTCCATGCTCACGTATATTATAAATAAATTATAAACAAAATTGTTTTTTCCTAAACAACAATACAGTCCGTAATTCCCATACAAGATTTGCAAGACTTGTTGAGAACTGAGCAAAACTAGACGCCACCCGTCATCCGCTCATGAAAATTATGCACAAGGCGCGGCAGTGACCAAACTGTGTGGTGGGCCTTTGTCACAAATCTGCAGGGAGCTCGGATATGTCCATCACAACAAGTTGTGCGTTTACGTTTCATGATGGACGCGACATAATTCACTCACCAGGGTCGATGAACTTGGAGCAATAGTCAAATGTGTCGTATGCAGTGTGATACGCAGGGTAAATCTGAGCTCTTGTTTTAGTCTGGGAAGAAAAAAATTGGAAAAGTGTCATTTATATAGAGCGAGTTGACACACACATATTCACATTATATATTCATTCATTCGGAATTTTCCATACCCTGTCGAACGTGTAGGAAATATCCAAGGAAGTGATTCCCAAGTAGTGGACAAAAGGGGCGTAATCACTTCCGGCTCCTGTCAGGTAACCCAGACTGTCCAAGAGAAATACACAATATGCTAACTGAGATGACAAATTTTCAAAATGCGGAAAATAAATCCGAGGTAATAGACAGGAATATCTAACACTGCATCAAAACCATCATTGAACATAGTCAAAATGTATCAGAACTTTGGAGAAACAAAAAAAAAAGTATGACTAATGCAAAGCTGTTATTGCTTTTGTTTGAAAGTAAAGAACAACACCTGGGAATGAGTCCATAGACCGGGCTCGTTCTGTTAGAATAGCGGATCCACTTGTCATACACAGACGTTGAACCCACTCCAGGAGCCTTGACCTGTCCAACAAACACGCCGAGATTGTCATGTGAGCAGCAGGATTTGGACCCAAAAGCAGATCACGGCACGGAAGTTGAAAAGTAAAAGTCCTTATAGAAAATGAATTCAAAGCAGAGCTGACTTCCTTGAGCTTAAATACTGGTAAAGGTAGAAAACATAAAATGACCACACATTGATACATGAAAATAAGTCAAGGAACAATCAGTCTCAACAGAGAGCTTTTTCAGCAATTTTTTTCCTGACATTAAGACCTCTCGCAGAAAAATCCCCACAATAGATCCTGGAAATTGAACGTGGACACTTGCCGGCCACGATGACAATGTGACGAGGTCTGACCTGCTTAGCAGCTTTGAAGATGACGTTCTGTAGCGATGGCATTCCTGCTGCTTGTAGAGAAGCATTGCCTGAGGATGTGATGAGGATGACAAAGCCGGTGAGTTAACGTTACAACTTTGCATGTGGTTAGTGAATGCAACCTGTTGGAATATGTCAACTTTTTTAAAAAAATAAAATAAAATTATGTCAACCGTTAAAACAGAAACAAATAGATCCCAATATTTGTTTTGGGTCAAGTTTCCTTGTCTTCATTGGACAATATTTAAAGTAAATAATATATAAAATAACCAAATTTTATATGGTGTAAAATGTTAACAATATGCACAAAAATCAATATGTATTGTACGTGATGACTATATAGTTCTGTTTTTTACAGTCCTAACCCCATTCGGAAGGAAATCATATAAAAAATGTTTTAAACTACTCCACTCCTGACAGTGAACTTCACAACACCAAGCCAACATCAGAACAGGTGACAGTTTTGTTTTTACCTCATTTACTGCCATTGACGGCTAAAGACGTCAAAGATCCATTTTTTTTTTTTTTTTTTTTACTCGTCTGGTAGAGAATGAGTTAAACATGGTCCAAAGAAAGTGAGTGCTGAGAAGGCGCGAACGGTGTCCATTGAATTAAAGCTTGAAAACATAGAAAAATATGAACAAAGTGTGAGGATAGTTGCTTTTTGTTTGCCTGACCCCGTGGCAGTGGCTCCAGAATATAACATGTCTAAGCCTATCAAGCCGAGTTCCGACTCGCCTGCGTTTCTCAGCAACTGTCAGATGTGACAATAATGGTCATCACAAATGACTACAGTGGTTTGTGATCGTTGGTCAACTCGCATGGAAGCAGGACGCTTCTTACCTTGAACGGCAATATCCACGTTGATATAAGCCACGGTGCGTTCACTGAGCTTGGTGAAATATTGCTATTAAAAAATAAATAAATAAGTAAGTACAATTGCATCCATTTGGCCTGCACGTGCTGGTAATGAATTTGCTAAATCGAATTGTTACTTCAGTGTATTCACTCGACCCAATGAGGCCGAACTCCTCGGCCCCCCAGCTTCCAAATATAATGGACCTACGAGGCCTCCATTTGCCTGCAGCACAAAGGAACAAATGATTCCGCTCAGCATTAAACTTACGGCGCATCCAGCTTTGAACCAACCCCTCACCTTGCTTGACCATCTTCCCGAGAACGCGCGTTAGCTCCAGCATGACGGACGTCCCGCTGCTCGGGTCGATGGCGCCGTGTACCCAACTGTCCCTGTGGTTGCCGTAGATCACGTATCGGTCTGTTGACGAAGCAGGAGCACCTTGTCACTATCCATAAAAATGCAACCGTATGCAATACGTGGTGGTCTCACCCGGCTCCACGCTGCCCCTGATGACTCCCATCACATTGGAGGAGTTCTTCAGCTCGCCATGGTTGAATATTTCCATCTCCACGTCACTACAACATAGGAAGATTGCCTTACAGAAGCATTTCAGTTCACTTTGGAATTTAACAAGTTAGAACAAAATCTGTTAGAAGACACTTTAGGTTTCTGGGAGATTTTGGGTTGTTTTCTGGGTTAGTTAGGGCAAATTGTTCATATTAATTAAGTATTTATTTGTGGAAAAACAGTTAATATTCAAATGCCAGAATAGGTCCCCAATCATATTTTGTCAGGGACGCAAAAGAACAGCTGCAAATTACGAGTCATGTAAAGCTGCCTACCTGTTGTGGAAGGCAGAAGAGGGTCGAAAGCCTGGCCCACCAAAGTTGTATGTGCAGTTAAAACCTCCTTGCCATCCTTGTGGAGCTTTTCCTCCACCCAGCTCACTGAAACATCCAACGTGAACTTATATCATGGTTCCTTGAGATACAAGTTCATTGTGTGCTAGCATTAAGCTAACAGAGGGCAAAGCTGTGTGCTTATTTGGAATGGTAACCTTCAACACAAACCGGATTAAAATGTAGGCATCCTCAAAGCCGATGGGTTGAATAGGAATGGGAGGAATCCCAGTCATGTCCCTTGCTGGAATTCTGAAAGTTTCTTCTGCAAAATAGTGGACAGTCGTGTGAACATCCTTTGAAATGATTCATCATTGTGCACTTTGGGTTGGCCTGTTGTAAAAACCACTCTGGTGTCTTCAGGTACTATCAGAGCAGTAATAAGACGGACAGTAAAACACAACCAATAAAAGACACCAAAAACGGTTTGCGTTACAATCACATACGCAACCTTCACCTGGCGTACCTTTTGCAGGCAAAAATGGAGTGAGCGGGTCTCCGTAGTCAGTCGAATACGAGCCTCTTTCCACACCGGAAGGGGGTATGTACCAGGAATGCGGATATGTCTCGTTGGTGTCGGACATGAAGCCGTCGTTCATGTCCAATGGGTCCGTGTAGACAAGCACGCCGAGGATGCCATAGGGGGCTGCATTGATGGCCTGGACGACACACGTTAAAGTGTTCGGGAATTGTAAGAAGTTGGTACGGTGGTTGACTGGTTGGCATGTCCGCCTCAGGGCACACGGGTGCAGGGTTCAATTCCAGGCTACGGCCTTCTTGTGTGGAGTTTGCATGTACTCCCCGTGCCTGCGTGGGTTCTCTCCGGGTACTCCGGTTTCCTCCCACATTCCAAAAACATGCACGGCAGGTCGATTGAACACTCTAAATCGTCCCACAATGGGGTTTGCTTGAAGTAAAGTCAAAATGTTGAGTGTCTTTTTTTTTTCAGAAATGTTGTTCCGACTCATTTGTGTGTACAGTATTTAATATATATACATATATAGTTTGTACAACAACAACTGTTGTTTTCAGTGGCGATATCAGCAGGCCTTCCGCTGCTTGGATTGTTAAGAGCATATGCTGTTTTGAGAGACTTGCCATGGAAAGCGTAGCTGTCTCTTGTATTTTATACAACAGCAATGCCAATTAGCCAGTTTACTTTTGTAAAGCAGCTTTTTAATGTCCATGAGGATTTTCAACAAAATAAGATAAAACTCACTTTGTCTGCTCTCCCTGCTCCACCGTATTTTGTGATGGCGATAGTGTTTTGGAGCTTCACTGTCTGGTTCAGCAGTCTGTAGTCACTTATACTCCCGTAGTTGGCGTACACAAGTTTGCCCTTAAAAACAGTGGGAGAGCAACATAATACAACAACGATTAAACAGAGCTGGGCACTTGACCCTTTTATGACGGTCAGTCTCCCGCCCTCTGGCTGCTATCTCGGTATGGATTCGACCTTATTCATAAAAATTGTCGGCCCCCGTTCCGCAGAGGTTTATCTCAACATCATTAGCTGGCTGATTTACTATTCAAATCCACTTACCTTTTTATGGGCATATTATGGTCTTATTTGTCACCTTCTTCTTTCTTCTTCTCCTTGAATGTGCACAATGCAAGTAACTATACCCACAGTTGGTGTTTATATGGATTGTGGTATTGCCCCCCTCTTGTAATGGTATGCCCCAGAAGCAGGTGGGAGGCGCGGTTTATGTGATGTCAGAATAAGGAAATATGGGCACGCTTGAATGCTCACTGCTGTCTTAGGTCACTTCATGCACAAACAGTTGGTTGGGGCACTTTTGACGCTTCTGAGTCAGTTTTGGCTGTTTGTCAATTTGGCGAGTAGGTTCATCACACGCACAAGGTCGGATTCGGGAAATTCACCACCGGCTGTCGAATCGAAACCGTTTTTTTTTAATTTGTCACCTCCCGCCCCAAACATGGGCGTCATCACCTCAATTTATATCATTCCAAAGGTCATCACTTCTTATTGCGGGGATAGTTTAAGTGAGTTATTGCTTGAGTTACACAATATTGATCTTTTATTTGTCCCGTTTTACATGAGCTAAACATTTAACCAGGGCTTGCCTGAACTTGAAACTGTTGACATTTTATGATTTTCCTTTCGCTCAGTTATTCAAGGTCTCGGTGTGTGTCACTGGAATTTTGGACATTTTCAACATATTTGGATCAATTGTACCTGCACTTTCCCAGCGGGAGAATATGCAGCATAGGGTTGAACCACATTAGGATCCTCCTGGTCCGAAGTGTAAGCCTTTTCTTTCTCTCTGACCGTATGCAAGACCGCATTGGATGGGTTCACTGCCAAAATGAAGACCAAATGATATACTTAACTGTCTTATACGTAGAAAATGCTTTTGGTGATAGCTTACCAACAGTGACCTTGTTGGGCCTGTCGGGATCCGGAAAGGACAGGTAGACCATGTATTCCTCCCTCCACGCCTGGTCCAGACCCGTTTCAGGATCCCTCCATCTGTTCAGCATCAACTGCACCGTTTGTTCATCTCCGGCCGTGGTGGCCATGTGAGGCACTTTGGTCAATTCCCTGTAGAATATAATACAATCATTTTTCTGCCGTTAAACCTTTTTCGATGAATGTGCTATTATAGGACGAAGCCTTTTGCCCGTTGCCTAACACATAGACTCAAGTATATCAGAAGTAGGATATAAATTCTATTTGCGTGGTAGCCATAGTTTTTCTCCACTTTGACTGTTTTTGGTTTGTTATATTTGAACAATGGCAAGAAGTGTTCAAGCTTTTGGAGTCAGGTCCTTGTGAACTAACCTGAGGTTTTCCTGAATGCGAATGTTGTCCACCTCAGATAAAAGCTCTTCAAGCAGGATCTCATCCACATCCTTGGACACGTCCTTCACCCAGGCTGGTGCAGAATCGCTTTTTTTGTTTATGCCGTAGTGTCCGATCAGGATTCCGGCAGTTAGCACAGCTGCGCCGCACAAGATTCCAATCAACACCGTCTTTATCATGTTTTTTTTAAGCTTTTATTAACTCGACTGAATTTAGTTCTTGGTGATGAATTCTGATTAAAAATATTCCAGAGGAAATTTTTGCATCGTCCCAAACTCTCTGTGCAACGGCAGCAACCTAATGACACTGGCACACACTCACGATAACATTTACACGGATGTTTCAAGGTAGGATGGACTTTATCCTTCTGCATGTGTGTGTGTGTGTGTGTGTGTAGGTGTGTGGGGGTGTGTTAGCATTTGTGTGTCTGGGCACCATAAGTTCAAAAACTGTGGGGAGGAAATTATGAAAAAATATTACTGACTCCTTCTAGGGCATGATTTTTTTAAAAGTCAAGCAAAGAATGTAAACAAAATGAGAAAACAATGTAAATATCTAATATGTCGAGGTTGTCATTTATGGAAATAACTAAAATTAAAGTTGGAAGAAAAACAGAAAAACTAAATAAAATTAAAATGTGAGAGTTCAAAAATAAGACAAAAACTCACAAACTACTTTCATAGTAAGAATGTCCTTCACTTTCATCTTTGTCATTAATTTCATACATGAGCCTTTGGGTCAATTTTATTTTTATTCTGGATGACTGTACGGGCGTGCGGAAGAAGGCAGGTTAAACAGTTGTTTGAGACCTTTAATTTAATTTATTACACAGTACTTGCGTACTTACTTTTTTTTTTATCTTGAATTGAACAAATACACCATATATTGTATATAAAAAACTAAAACTAAAGCATTCATTTACCCCCCCAAAAAACTATGAAAACTTATCAAACTCAGTCTGAAACCAAAGTTGAAATATAGAAGTCAAAAGAAAACTAAAGACTAAATGTAATGAAAAATCCCAAACTATTGAACAAATGATACCGATTAACTATAGTCTAGGTAAGAGTTCCATTCACTTTTGTGTCCTTATTTGTGTTGTGGGTGTTCTGGAGATGTCTCAAATGACACTGGTCAAGAGACAGTTTCACCCTGTACAGGTCACCAGCCAATCGTTTGGCACAAATAGAAACTCACTTTCCCACCTCTGGATAATTTAGCGTCATAAGTGAATTAAGCATGCATGAGTTTGGAATGTAGCAGAAAGTCTGAAAAAAAAAAAACAATACTCAAACACAGGGAAAAGATGAACATTTTACACAGGAAGACCAAAAATGAAAAACATAGAAATTAGAGCTAGAGATTCTAACCCAGAACCTCAGAACTGAAAAGGTTGGTGCCTTAACCACAAGGTTAACCTGCGGCCTCTTTCAAATGAGCATTATGTCAACTGAAGCGATGCTGCTTCCTTGTGGTGATCAATGGGATTGCGTGGCACTATTTTTCTTTTGCGCCACTTGCTAATTATTTTCAAGATAAATAAATAAATAACAATGGATTAGTAGTGTAATTCTATCAGTTCAACCATCAACGGGAAAACCATTTATGGGAGAAATTTCAGTGTGTATGGCACATATAGTACCTAATTGCAAGCTAAATCCTTTAAAATTAAATAATGAAAGTTACATTTAGTTTTACAATTAATTTAATTTTAATACTATATTGATATACAATAGGATAGCAGTGCTTTTTGCTCAAGCATACGTGCTAGTTGATGAGAAAATTGGTCAGGAACAAATTAACATAAAAACATGTGTTAAATAACAAACATACAAGTAACTGAAAATAAAACTAAAATAACTTTGGTATGAATGTGTTTTATGTATTTTTTTTATGACGATATGACTCATCGGAGCATAGTTACTATGTGAAAAAATGCAATTAGTGACGTGTTTAAATGCTGATTTAAAACGTTTTTCTTTAGTCTTTGTAGTCTTATTGTACATGAACGTTACAGTTTTATTGTTCAATACTAACACTAATTAACATAACAGAATAAATTATGTTGTAGTAAAGACGAAGAGAATGCTATTAAAATAACGTTATGTCTCCGAGGCAAATGGAATTTTCGCAAATTCGGAGTGACGTCACGAATTTCGAAACACTTCACTTCTTTTAATCGAATCTAAATATTTTGCACAACTGTCCAAAGATGATAAGGCTACTTTACTGTAATACTGAATTCATGCTATGTGCCCGTTTTACCTAGACTCTTCTATAATTATATAAAAAACCTTTTTTAAAAAAATATTCTCCGGGATTTTTTTTTTTATTATTTCTACTTTGAGAAAGGACCTCTACTTCCTTATATCCAGACCAGTGCTGCTTCCTTGTGGTGACTACGGGTATTACACAATCATACAAACAAAAAAAACTCCACGTGTAACCAAGAAGCATACTGTGAGGGTTGAAAAATCACATATATTACAACGTTATAGTTTTGGGCGTCTCTGAAACGATCCGCGTGATGTCATTTGATGAGAACGACAAATTGAATTCTCCCAGCATGCATTTGCTTTGTCATACCATTCGCTTTTGCTTTCTCTGCCTCCTGAGTCCTGGCCAGGCGAGCGACTGCGTGCAAATCGAAACGGTAAATACAATTCTTGTGACTCTGTTTGATTCTGAAGTGCATCTGTGTACATATATATTAAAAGTAATATGGTCTTTGAGTTAAGGAGCCATATCGGTGTTACTCATACATATGTTTGACACGAGCTTATTTTTAAATCTATGCGGAAATAGTTTCGTAATCACTTTGGCTAATTATTTAGAATGACATGAGCAAAGCGACTTTGCAATAAAAACAACGTTAATCTTCATGACTATATTTATTTTTTTTGCAAATCTATTTTTAGAATTGTATGGCAGTGTAGCTAGCAAATCATTCACACATAACTAGAAGGAACAAGGTAATTTGAATTCACTGCCAGTGGGACGATTGTTCCAAACGTAGCCATTAGTTTGCATTTTTTTGACTGGTTTATTTGCTAAAAACAGAGTAAAATAATTTTATTATTATTGTAATTATTGTTATTATTATTATTATTACAACTTCTATTTACAGAAACATTCATTAACCCAACCTTATTTCAAAGTCAGGTAAGTCACCAGAGCTTAGTTAAATTCTCATCTCAAGAGCAAATTGAAAAAATATTACTGTCTCAGTCGCATGCTCATTTCAATCCCCTAAAGAAGTTTTAACACATTTCTTGTGTGTTGTTGTGTTTGATTTGGAACAGGTGGTTTCCTATTTCACTCGCCACCATGGTAGTGGCTCCTCTTTTCCTGGTGGTCTTTCTTTTCCTGGGTCAGGTGTTGGGGGCACAGATTCCACGTTTAAACTTGAATGACGTCACCATTGCGCAGACGTTCCCCTGGCCACATATGAGACTTCCCCAAACGGTCATACCCGTGCACTACGACCTGACAATTCACCCCAACCTGACCACTCTGAGCTTCACTGGGGTGGTTTGCATCCAGCTGGATGTGTTAGAAGACACCAAAACTATCATTTTGCACGCCAAGCAGTTGAAGACCTTCAATGCAAAGCTCAAGACACCCGAGGGGGTGAGGTCTCTTGAAGTTGTGGAGAGTTCTGTTAACCAGCAGCTTGCCTTGCTCTCTGACGAGGTGATCCCCAAAGGGCAAGACTACGAGGTTCAGATGGAGTTTTCCGCCAAACTCTCTGACGGCTACCACGGTTTTTATAAGAGCAGCTACCGCACCAACAGCGGAGAGATTCGGTAAGCCTTTTTAAATATTTTACAGTCCCTTTTTTGGAATTTTTGTCAAGGCAATAATTACGGCCCGACCGATATGGATTCTTTGAGGCTCATGCCGATTTTGATATTTGGCAGAACCAAATATTGATAACTGAATAAAGGATTAATATAAAAATGTATAATGAATGAAAAAACTCCTTTTTTTTGGTCCCTTAACGTTTACAACAATGAAGATATTAGTTCCAGGCAGAACATGTGCCTGTTTTTCATTACTCAGTCCTTTTAGTATTCATTTTATTTTTTTACATTAGAAAAAAAAAAAAAAAAAAATTTCTTAGGGGGGTTGAATGTTTGAATTTCATTATTTATGTCTTATATTATGATGTGTGTAACAGAGAAAAAATACTTTTGTAAAAACAGTCACCGATTTAAACAAACAAAAAAAATTATAAAATTGGCAGATTAAATCGGACAGCCGGTTATTCGGTCATGCTCTAATAAAAAATGAAAAAAAAAATATATATATATAATAAATATAATAATAATACTACTAATAACAATACTACTACTACTACTAACAATAATATAATAAGAAATATAATTAATACTACTAATAATAATAATCATCTTCATCATCGTCATAATAATGCTTATTTTTAAGTGACGCTACGCTATGTTTTAGGGATGGAGTACATTTGTCCATCCACGCATTTTTTTATTGCACAGTTCCTCATTAGGCCCATTGCTTCACGTTTTGTTGAACTCCTCATCATTGCATCTACTCACTGCGGGCAGCTAACAAACAGCAGATGAATATGGCGTCAATAAATGATAGCTGGCTCTGCAACTGTTGTGTTCATGTACCTAAATGTCATTATTAGGATTTTGGCATCCACGCAGTTTGAAGCCACCTTTGCTCGAGCAGCCTTCCCTTGTTTTGATGAGCCCGCCTTTAAAGCCAACTTCACCATCTCCATTATACGTGAGCCGCAACACATCGCCATCTCCAATATGCCCAAGGTGCTCTCCAATCATTTCACTGCATACCGTTTCTTTGTATTGTATGTGCGAGGGCTGCACTTATTCCTCTAGTTTTGCTGCTGTCGTTATACGGTATGTTGCACTTTATCTTTTATCTCACAGACAAAAACAGTCGCATTACCGGGAAATGTCTTTGAGGATCACTTTGCCACCACGGTGAAGATGAGCACATATTTGGTCGCATTCATCGTTTCTGACTTCCACTCCATCAGCAGGATGACCGGACACGGCGTCAAGGTGAGGGCGAACCCCCAACTCAATGCATGTGTCACAAATGATATGTATACTGTGATACCTTGAGATACGAGTAACCTGATTTAAAAGTCTTCAAGATACAAGATGTTGTTTTTTATTTACTGGCGGTTTTGCTTTGACAAACATGCACAACGTATTCTGCAGTCCACAATTCTGTACCACAAATGTGGTTACATTTGTGCTATTTTAAACCAGCTATTAGGGCAAGTAAGGTCGTTTTAAGCGTCACTGCAATTTTGACGTTGAATATCAGCCCGTACGAGATTATTGATGGCAATTTTTTTCCTTAATTGAAACTTGCCTGCCAATCAGAGATAAAAGGGAAAAGGTAGACAGGCTTTGTGGAGAAATGATGGATGTAAAGATTTTCTATAGGTGATATCCCTCACAACTATTCCCCAAAAGGGCTTTTTTTTCCCTGACGAAAAAAAATTCTCCAAAACCCATCAAATAATGTTCACACCTGGATCAGGACAATGTTCGGTGAAATGGTGCGACAAAATGTGAACCAAATTATGTCATTGTTTGTTATTACAAAGTCCAACATCATAGTGTTAAAAAGAAAATACATTGCAAACTTTTTGTGGCGTCACGGGACAGATTACTGCTATTTCCATTCATTTTAATGGGGTAAGATGATTTCCATAAGTGTTTTGAGTTAAACAGAACTCTCAAGGCAGCGCTCTACACCGTCAAATGTTAGCCTGCCGACATACGAATTGTAGAGGAATGTATGACGTTCAGACTAAACTATGCCTTGCTGATTGCCATCAGATTTCCGTCTATGCCGTAGCTGAGAAAATCAACCAGACGGACTTCGCGCTGGACGCCGCTGTGAAGCTGCTCGACTTTTACGACGACTACTTCAATATTCCTTACCCACTCCCCAAACAGGGTGAGCATGTTGTTCGGTATTTGGCGGCATGTGGCAACATTTGAGTGTCGTAAGCAATTGTTACACCTTGATTGTCTCAAATTTATGGGGTCAAATATCGTTTGTTCTTTAGAATCCAACAATAATCCACAAAATGTTGGATTCAGAAGGAACTGGTAATCATAGACTCTCTCTCTTTGCACTCTGCGGATCCTTTGAAGTTTAATTTTAATGGATAGGTGCTGATTATCATGAATAACAGGTTAGAGGAGTGGTTACCTCAATTATGCTCTAGGACATTGCATGTGCGCTTGAAAGTAAAAGACTCCCAAGGCTAGCGCATTGGCATCAGTGACTCAATGTATTATTTGGGAAGATTTATTTAGAAGTTAGCCATTGCGGAGATGCGTGGTCGTTGATGTTTGCATTCTTCTTTGACATGTTTGTCTGAATAACAGTGTCCGAACAAGAGACAGAAAAAAAAAATCCTTTATCATTAGTGTGAGGACCAGAGCTCCTATGCATGCCATTTACGTGATCCATGTGGGGTTCAAACTTCCTCTGCTGCTTTTATTGTGAATGCGGATGAGTCATGTGGCCCTAATGTGAACGTGCACAGTTGTTTTGTTTTTGTCTTTCGTGGTTGCTTGATCCGTACGCCTCAAAGATCTGTTACGCAGCTGGCCGACCGCATATTGGACATGAAGCGAAGCTTCGTGAAATCTGTTATAAAATTGATATCCATTTGCAAATGTTGGAATTGTGATAAATATTGAACTTGTCAGCATGAAGGCGATTTAATTTTGTTTGCCTCGGATCGTCACTTTTGAAACGATACACCTTGAATGTAGTCGTTAAAGGAACGTCATTTTGTGCCTTTCCTTTACGTGTCTGCTTGTGGCCCCCACAGACCTGGCTGCTATCCCCGATTTCCAGTCGGGAGCGATGGAGAACTGGGGTCTGACCACCTACAGAGAGTCGGCACTTCTCTTCCACCCCGATAAATCCTCCATCACGGACAAAGTGCTCATCGCCAAGATTATCGCTCATGAGCTTGCACACCAGGCAAGAGCGCCAGAATTTAAAATACATCACCACGAGGGAGACGTCACTTGTCCCAGTCATCTGTTGTGGATATAAAAAGTCTACACACCCCTGTTCAAATGCCAGGTATTTGTGATGTAAAAAAAAAACGAGACCTAGTTAAATAATTTCGAAACCAATTTTTACACAATTAACATTAGCTGCACCGTGTAGAACTTGTGGTTTTATTGAACAAGGCATCGGAGAATTTAGACGCAATATAATTGTCTGCTTGTCGAGTTGAGTAACAGGCTCTCTTTCTTCTGAAAGAGAGATGGGAGGGCTGAGCTGATGTCTGCTCTGTTGTCGCATTGTCCTAAAAAAATAAGTAAATGCTGGCAGCGTGTACTAACATGATTAGTCCACGGGTCTGTTCTAAAAATAGCTCAACAATGATGGCAAACTGACTTGTTAAGAAGAATTACAACAACAGAAATATGTTCACTTTTATGTATTTGAAAATTACTTGGTACTTGGTTTCTTCTGGACCAAATATACAATAGTTTTATTAAAATAAATTAGATTGTTTTCAGTGGAAAGAAAAAAAATGTTTTATTCACCCATAATTTTCTACAAATTCCATTTTAGAGCTGTAATTTTAATAACGTGGTATTGCAATATTTTGCTCACTGTTATTAGTAAAAAAAAAAAAAGCTTCACTCAACTAAATTTTATATGCTACGATTCAATAAATCAATATCTAAGTTCAAAATAAATTTTCACGAGTTTTCCAAAAGTAAAGGTGAAGCCACTTTCCTCCAGCAGATGGCAACGTGGAGCCAATTAGTTTGGACGAGTCAACGGGTTTAAGCATTTAGCAGAGTCAAGTCGTCTGAGCCATGCCAGGGCCGGAAACAAAACAAATAGAAAAACAACCCAAAAAATGCTGTGCCCAAACCCGCGGCAAAATTTTATTATCCGATGAAACCAAGATTCAACTTTTTTCTGTTGCACAGGTTAAACTGTAGGGCACATTAATAGTAGAAATGCTTGCCATTTTGGTCTCATTTTAAATCTGGCATATGATCAAGGGTGTGGACATTTTCTATCCACAGCAAATTGAAATACTCTTTATTGTCTTGTCTGTAGTGGTTTGGCAACCTGGTGACGATGGAGTGGTGGAATGACTTATGGCTCAACGAGGGTTTTGCCAAGTTCATGGAGACTATTGCTGTCGACGTCACCTACCCGGAGCTCGAAGCGGTGAGTGCCGCACCTCCATGCGTAAGTTGATCCACCACGTGAAGAGAAGTGTGCAAACCTCACAAGCGCGTCGCTTTCCTATTAGAACAACTTATTCTTGGGGAAATGTTACAAAGCCATGGAGGTCGACAGTCTCATCTCATCACACCCGATATCCACCCCTGTGGAAAACCCCACCGAAATCCAGGAAATGTTTGACGAAGTGTCCTACGATAAGGTTCTTTTTTCTTACATTCCATTCTTGAGCCATGTACTTTGTTTAACGCGGTTTGCTCGTTTTTCAGGGAGCTTGCGTTCTGAATATGCTGAAAGACTTCCTGACACCTGAAGTGTTTGAGGTTGGAATCGTGCGCTACCTGAGCCTGTACAGCTACAGAAACACTGCCAACAGCCACTTGTGGGAGAGTCTGACCAATGTGAGTCATGATTGTGTGGGAGGATAATTCTACCAAATTGAATACTTCAGTATTGTTTAGCTTACATCATTGTTTCATGTAACATGAAAAGTTGTTGGATTTATGACTTAATGACTTATAATCACGCCACACTTGTTTGATGGAATTTTGTGTCGTAGACAACGGTGTCAGGGCTCAACAGATTTATTTATATAGCAGAAGAAAAACAACATTTAAATGGAAAATATTACATTTATAGGCAAAAGAATTGAAGACATTTAAAAGCAAAGTCAAGAAATGAAAAGTAGTAAAGTCAAATTACTAAATAAACGTACAGCGCAGGAACGTGATTTTGAAAAAATTAATTGTAGAAATGAGCATTGGTTTTGGGGAACATTTTTAAGGCACACTTGGCTACCTTAATTTCTCTTGGCATCTTATTCCACTTGTGTGATGCAGAATTACAGCTAAATGGTGACGCACCATGTTTACCACTAATTGACTGCTAGTCCAAGTTTGTGGTAAGTTAGCAACTTTAATTGGAGTAGATAAGTGAACATTTTCCTCTTTCATATTAATTCATTGGGTTCATTTGAGCCTAACCTCTTTGACCGAAACGTTAATGAATTTATTGCTTGTTTGTTAAAACAATACACGGGAAGAAGACCTTCCCAAAACAAATTAAATGTCAATATTGAGGAAAAAAAAATTGTTTTCAAAATCATTTCACGCTGTTTGAAAAGCACACAAAACACAAAGTCTTTTAAAGTTAAATGTAATGGCACGGAGGGCATATAACATGACACCCCTCATTGGTTTTCTTTTCTTAAACTTCTTAAACAGGTTTGCGATCTGAATGAGCTGCCAGGCGCGCCTTCCAAACAAAAAGAATTCTGCTCAAATCTCACCCTCCCATCTGGAGAACATGTAAGTTTTCACGCATGGAAATATCACCAAGTGTGATGAACATTTCGTGATTGATTTGTGTCTTGTGTTGTCTCAAATCAGTATGATGGTGAAAAGTTTAACATCAAGAGGATCATGGGAACATGGACACTACAGAAAGGCTTCCCGCTAGTCAACGTTGACTTAAAAACTCGCAAGTTCTTGCTCAGCCAACAGCATTACCAGAAGATGGAGCCGACAACCAAAACCACCACCACCACCAAAACCACCATCATTGAAAACATCGATAAAACGTAAAAAAAAAAAAAAAGCGTACATATAAAATTGTTTGTGTGTATCTAGCCATCTATATGTTAGGTCTGTCAAAATTAAACTGCTAACTCTGGAGATTAATTCTAAAAAAAAATACGCAGTTAAATATTTAAACTCTGTTTTATGTATACCTCAAAAATAATTAATTTGCATACTTTGCAAAGCCAAATTCAAATGTTGTCCCATACTAGCTGTACAACCTTTTGAGAAATGTTACTCAGAAAAATGCCTGTAAAGATGACTCCGTTAGGATCATATTCAAGAATCAAAGAAAGCTATTAGAACTGTCTTTGAATGAAATATTTCATAGTTGGTGAATTTGCATCCATTCCCGGATATTATTCACGTAAATATCAGTCAAGCTTCACAGAAAATCGTAGTTGAAAAATATGATTAATCGCAATTAATCACGGAAATGTTTTGTGATTAATTAGTTAAAACATTTAATCACTAAAATCAATCACTTTTACAAATGACATTTTCACCCATAAAGTGCGCTGTATTTCATCGTAGCCTACAATGGTGTTCACGAACTTGCCTAAAAGTGCTGCAATACATGATCATTATTGTCCTTAAAACACTCATGTTTTGAGTGCTTGCAACATTTGCTTGTTATTGTCTTACCAAAGTTTAATATGGTTAATGTGTCCAGGCTCATTTGGGAGATTCCACTGACATATAAGACAAGCGACTCTCCCGCAACTCACCACCACCTGATGAGAGGCGCAGTGGGTAAGAGGGTGATTTCATTTTTTTTCCCCCATTTACAATTTTAAGCATGTTTGCCACTCTTTTTTTTTTTGACTATCACACATGTTCCTGCTGGATTACACGTTTTTATACTAACATTTTCCTCAGGGATTTTATCATTATACCGCACATTAAGGATGTAATGTTTCTTCTCATAATTTGATCCGCCCCACCAACCCCATCCCCGCCCCCCAAAAAATGTTTGAGGATTTTTCTTCTGACTTGAGTACCTGTTGATTTCATGTGCGCAGTCAAGCTAGCCACAGCAACGTTTGTTCATGCTATTCAACGACGGCAACAAATCGTGAGAAGGCCAACTTCATAATAACCCCAAAGAATAATGGACACCAAATGCCTCATTCCGCTTTTATTTTGAAGTTGTCCCAGGCGGGGCGTGGTGTTGTGGTGGCTGTCTTGACTCATCTTCCTGACTGTAATTGGGGCCACTTTTTATTCTCGTCACAAATTGTTGCCACGCCAACTTGTCATCCTGAAGTCATGTTCAACTGCTAATTTAGCACGCGAAGTGACTTTAATTACGCCGACACATACATACCGCATCTGTTGCCGATGTTGTTGGCTATTAGCTTGTAGGTGGCAGTCAAGCGAGTACCCATACAGGCTTACAAGAGTCGTTGGACTACTTTTCAAAGGCAGGTTAATAAGTGAAAATTTTGCTGACCGCCTCCCGACACAGTTGCAGGCCCTACAGATCAATTTTAACAAACCAGACTAACTTAAAGACCTTGTTAATGTTCTCATGCAAACCAGAAGTTAAAATTATTACATCCAAGCCGGTTGCTGCTTCTTCGCGTTTCATAGAGCCAGCGAGAAGAACGTGGCCAAAGACTAAACAGCCGCTGCAAGAGCATTAAAGACCGCAACTTTCGCTTTGCGCGACAGAAACGAGGCTTTAAAAGTGCATTAATACACCAGGATTGTATTTTTGACTAAAATGCAATGCGGGATCATAGTTATGGTAAAACAACTTTAGGATATCAATTAGAACTTTGAAATTAGAACTCGTCGTTATTAACGAATGTTCCCTCATCTTCCACTTCCGTGTTTGTAATCACGTTCCTCTCAGAGGAGAGTGGCATTTTCTTTCTACATTTTGCATTTTTAATGTTGAATTTGTTACTTAACAAGAATTTAGAAGGTCATGACGCAATAGAGGTTTAAATCCCCCACACAATAAAAAATCATAAGAATAATTGATACATTGTAATTATTATTATTAACAATAATATAATAATAATAACAATAATATTAAGTCAGCCTATACTTTCACCTTTCATTCCTAACCGCAAAAAAACAAGGATTGTTGTATATGAAATGATAAACTAATGTTTTATTTGAGAAATGTATAAAAGTTTTTTTTATAATTGTTTTATAATATCATGTATATTTTGTATTTTAGTTGATGTGTTTTGTGCTTGTTTTTTTAACCCTGGGGGGCGAGCCACTGTAATAAAAGAAAAACAAAACTTGCATTACTTTTTTTAATTATTTGAGGCTGAAAGAGATTTGATTTTGAAAAGTGACCGGATTCTGTCTGTAACGTTGGACGAGTCTTGACGCATGTCAAGATGCTAAATCTCTCTGTCCCATTACACTAATATTAAACCCACAAGCTAGCAAAATGACCATGTTCGACGTCCGCTCTGTACAATTTGCTGTGATCTCATCCCCCCGCCCCTCCCATACTTGCAGTCCACAAAAGCTCGGGACTTTTATGAATTGGTCCATGGCGGAAAAAGGGTTCGGGGCCACTGGTTTAACTGTTTGCGACTTGGTTTGGAATGAAATGGTGGTTCAGTACTGTATTTGCATTTCATTTAACTCCTTGTCCATAGATATCCTGCGCTTGCCAAAAGCCGTGGACTGGATCAAACTCAACGTAGACATGAGCGGCTACTACATCGTTCACTACGGCAAAGATGGGTGGAAGCCCTTGATTAAACTTCTGCACAACAACCACACGGCGCTCAGCGGCAAGGACCGAGCTAGCCTCATACATGATGTCTTCCGGATTGTCAGGTCAGGAAAGTTTTGGACTTTGCAGAAAGGCAGCAATACATTTAGGATCGTTCAAAGTTTCTAAATGTATTGTCGCCATTTTTTTTGGGGGGGGGCGCATACCTTGATATCACAGCTATAAAAACGACTGGATTTTATTTACATTCATTCATTTTGTAATGTTTTTGTTGCAGTATCCAGAAGCTGAGCCTGGAAACAGCTCTGTATTTATGCACATATCTGTCCAAAGAGACTGACATCATGACTCTGACTCAGGGCTTCAGCGAGCTCGTCCCCATCTATAAATTAATACAAAGGCGGGAAATTCTTCTTCTTGAGAACGACATGAAGGTAAGGCAAAAGTTAACACAGAAACTGTTTGCTCGGTGATGCTTTGGGTGTGGAGATAGATGTGTGACACAACACGTCAATCCAAGACTCTAAAGTTGAAATGCTCTCTGACTGGTTTTATTTGGCTCCTGGATGTGACGCGGCCACAAGCTTTTGTCATGAGGGTGAGGCAGTGTTGACTCTGGGTGCAATTACTGTTATATTAAATTGTCACATATCTTTAATATATTGTCAATTTTCTGTCATTTAATGATTTACTGTATTTTCCGGACTTTAAGCCGCTACTTTTTTCCCACATTTTGAACCATGCGGCTAATACAACGGTGCAGCTTTCCTGTGGATTTTTCTTTCACCGGTAGGGGCGCTCTATAGTTCAGAAAATAGGCTAAATAAATCTAGATTTTTTTTCTTTTGGGTCTGTTCTAATTAGCAAAGTTGTTGCTGTGTTAAAAGGCAAAGTTATAACATTGTGTTTATGTACCTTTATGTGCATTCACAGTACAAAATCGTTCTGTACATGCAGTAGACAACAAATTTTTTTCAACATTGAAAACTCCGGCTTATAGTCTGGTTTTTGTTTTTTTCCCCCAAAAAAGACTTTATAGGCTTATATACAGTTTCACCTTATAGTCCGTAAAATACGCTAGTCAAGTCATTTTTGCTCTGGTTTCACTGTTCATTTTAGGATTCTCGATAATATTTTAAGTCGTACACAGTGTTGGAATTTGTTGCCAATATAGAGAGCTCAATACTATGTGGATCCGCTGTCATATAAATTGAGGTGTACACCCCATGTTATGTTTGTGATTTACCGTATTTTGGCGCACTCTCAACGGGTTAAAAGGCACAAGGGGTTATTGGGCGAATTACTGTACAATAAGGGAAACCAACCAATACAGCAAATCAAACTTAATTCCACATCCATACATAAGGCGCACCAGGTTATAAGGCTCATTGTCGATTTTTGAGCAAATCAAAGGGTTTTAAGTGCACCTTATATTCCGGAAAATGTGGTATTTTTGTGTGTTGCAGTTTCCCCCTCTGGAGTGTTGTCTCCCTGTTTGTGTTCCGCCAAAATAGTGCATCAAACCACTTTACTTTCAATTTGCCTCCAACTCCCACATTTACTTTCGACCTTCCTCGTTGCCACACTGGGGAAGGGTCGTAGGGGAAGGGTGGTTTCTCGAGGGCCGGTTTCTTGGATTTTTTTTCACCTCTCCCTGGTGCAACACACCTGACTCAAATAATGCTTCCAGGGAAGCGCCTCTCAAAGAGCAGGATTGAAGACAAGTGCCGTAAGGGCTCCCCAGACCCAAGAACAAAGAGAACCTCCTGTTTTCAAACTCGTTTAGACAGAAACATCTCACCGAGTAGTGCACTCGGTTTGGTGGTCCACAAAATGGATGATTTAATGAATAAATAATGAATTCCACTGTGTGTTTTATTCACAGACCTTTATGCTAGACCTGTTCAAAGACTTGATTGACAGTCAGAGTTGGGACGATTCCGGTTCGGCGTCTGAGCGAACGTTGCGGAGTTACCTGCTGGTCTTCGCCTGTGTCAGGAACTACACTCCTTGCGTGACCAAAGCCAAGCACCTGTTCAACTTGTGGAAGGACTCGGACGGCCAATTGAGGTCAGCGCCGGCATTCCCTCACATTTGAGTGATGTCATCGTGTAATGCCGGGAATGAAGTTGTCTCCATTTCTCAGCCTCCCCGTTGATGTCACCCTGGCCGTGTATGCCGTCGGGGCTCAAACAGAGGAAGGGTGGGACTTCCTCTTTGACTTTTGCCGTCGGACCATGCAAATGTCCGTTCAGAGCCGCATCAAGATTGCCTTGACATTAAGCCCATTGCGTCAAAAGCTCAAGTGGTACGTATTATATCAAGTAAGTCGCATATGGCAGTCCTGTTCCCCTCAAGCAATGAACACGTTGGACATCAGATGAACAATTATGAAAGATAAAGCAATTTGTCTTTTCATCAGAATTGATCTACGTCATTTCTATTTATTTCACACTGTTTTTGTTTACTCAGCAACAGATCTTCTGAATCAAATGTCTTTTTTTTGTATTTTGGGATGTAATGAATTACCATAAAATCAATGAATAACATACACCCATGTATAATATGACGCCTGACACACTGGTATCCTTTATTAGCTTGAATAATATGAATAAATAAAACAAACAATCCAATTAAGTGGAAATGTTTCTAATCCAGGTTAAAAACTCATCTTTCATACCTTTAGTTATCGTATTTTCGTAAATCTTAGAGCACTGCATGTTCTTTTAGTAATTTTAGTACGCTTTTTTCATGTGTGTATATATATATATATATATATATATATATATATATATATATAAATATATATCATTGAGTGTAATAATCACAATTGAATTTCGATGAATTGCGCAGCCCTACTTTATTCTCTTCTTCAGTTTTCGCTTTTTTTCCCCTCAAGAGTAGCGAATCCTTTTTAAAGAAGTGGGTCTCTTCTCTTTTCCTGTGCAGGATTCTGGAGCAGAGTCTCCTCGATGAGGGGATGAAAACTCACGACCTCCCAAATTTGCTGGTCTCTGTCAGCATGAACCCCCGAGGCCACAGACTAGCGTGGGACTTCCTTCGAGTTAATTGGCAGACTCTGATTGACAAGTCAGTCTTAAGCCGCACCATGAATGCCTTTTATGGTTCAAGATACTTGAGTTATTACAAAACTGAATAACAAAATGGGCCAAGTGTCGACATGTGGACTAGTTTCTTGTCGGCATCTTACTTGTGCTTGTCTGATTTCCAAAGTGTCAGGGTCTATTAGGTAAGAAGTGTTATCATTTTTTGAATGATAGCCAACACGAGATTGCTGACTGAACTGAAATCAGGTCACGTCTGGTGTGTCAAATGAGCTTCTTCGCGTCATCCAATGTGTAAATCGTAAAGATTTTGACACTTAGTTAGGGGTTTTTAGGAAAAAAAATTTAATTGCAATTTACATTTTTTTTGTCTTTCTCTTAATGTTGTGATTGTGATCTAATATGAAATTATTTTTATAAGGTCCTCTTCTCCTGGATTTTTTTCAACCAAGTAATAATTTTTTTTTGCAATTAACCTTCTCAAAATCTGTTATACATAAATATTTGAGCCTATGGTTTCAGGTTATGCCCAAACCATGAATTAGCATATCATCACAATATTTCTCTACTTCAGTTAGGGTTGTTAACTTACTAAACACTTAATTGTCACAGTCACACTTCCTTTGGGTACATGTTGTTGTCAAAGGGCAATTCCTTCCTGAAATATGTTCTTAGCTCATCATATAATTAACATGTTTCTACGGATATTGCAGGTTTGAAGTTGGCTCGCACTCCATTGCACACATGGTGATGGGAGTGACCAGCCTGTACTCCACAAAGACAATGCTCATATCGGTGAGTACACTTAGCATCCCCGGTTTAATTGCCATGTACGAACCCACAATTAAATTGGAGTCCTCAAAACATGAAATTATACATATCCCTCAGCATTTTAGACATTTGCACTTTTTAATGATATCCTGTGCAAGAGCAATATGGATTCCATCCTTACATCAACCAGACCGTTATAATTATGATGATCATTTTTTAAAATAAAATTTCAATAAGCCATTTATTAGAAAATATAATGAATAAAAGAACTTCTCTTTTGGTCCCTTACTGGTTAAAAATGTTCTGAATGGCTGACAGGACATTTGACTATCATTATCTTTGTCTTGCGTTATAATGTGTTAAAACAATAAATCAGTAAAAAAATCTGAGAAATTCAGCTGATTTTGAACCGATAATCGGTCGGGTTGTCGTATTCAAAATAGAAGTGCGCATTAAAAAAAAAAAAAAAATCGAGCCACTTGCCAAACATTGTCACCAATTTTGAACACTCCATTAATGATTTTAACAGACATTTTCGGATAGATGCTGCGCACGAACTATTATGCTGGCAAACAAAATTGATGTCTTTTACGGCCGGGTGATAACGTAAATTGGGGGCATACGTATATTCTGTTACCACCCCCCCAAAAAAATGTCATCATTTTTTCATGCGCTCAGGTGGAGAAATTCTTCAGCTCTCTTACGGTGGAGACGGGCTCAGAGATGCGATGTATCCAGCAGGCTTACAACGCCATCACTGATAATATCCGGTGGGCCAACACCAACATTCCCGTGCTGCAGTCCTGGTTGAAAAAAAATAATCAAGTTATTCATGAGGACTTGTAATGTTGAACAAAGACACTTTTTCGATTTGTTACCCAAAATGTCATCATTTGAGTGGAACGTCTGAAGTGGGACTTGTGCTCCTCAGACAATTTTTACTGAAACATCTTTTTGACGTCGGTCAATGCAAAAGTATCTTTGGGTTATATAATTCAAGAGCTCAATGTTTATATGTAATTGTTTTTTTTTTTTTTTTTTGCTAAATAACTCGATTGCTTGCAATTTGAAAACTAATCTTCACCTGGGTTTTAATTTATTACAAACTGTTGTTTTGGGGGCCTCTGGGTTGACCCCAGTAGTTTCTCAATATGAAGTCAAAAACTGCGTTTGTCCATAAAGGTGTGCTTATTATTATTATTAGTTTTTTTGTTGTGTTTTATTTTATTTTTTGTTTTACCTGAACCTGTTTTATGGTTGGAACACTGACTCTTGGGGTTCTCCCCATGCTTGTGTGGGCTTTCTCTTGGTACTTTATTTACTCCAAAAATATGCATGTTAGGTTAATTCTAACTTGTTAATAAGTGTGAATGTGAGCGTGAATGTTTTTTGGTTTTTTTTGTCTATATGTGCTTTGTGATTAATTTGAAACCAGTGCAGGGAGTAATGCGTCTCTCACCCAAAGTCATGTGGCTTTGTGATGGTGAATAGGATAAGCGGTTGGGAAAATGGCTTCACAGTAAATGTTGACAGTGCATTTCTCTGTGCAGTTTCTAACTAACCCTCTAATATTTCATTGTTAAAGATGAATTCTAATGTTTTGCGGCAATCTTTTGCTATTGCACTGATATTATTGTTCATTGACCGAGATACTGTGATTTGATATCACTTTTTTTTTATGCTGTTGGCTTGCTTTTAAGGTTTTATCGAACCTGAACATAACTGTCGATTACTGCTGTGGGTATTGATCACATCTGCATGGCATTGTTTAATTGGATGGAAATGTCCGAAATGAGAGTTTTGTCCTCTTGATGAATTCATCCTGCATTGTGACATTTCCGTCAGATATCATTTGATTTGGACTAATCACGTCCCAGTTGAGTTTTGAGAGTAACAATTGAGCCAAACCTTGACAAACTACAGTGGAAATATCTCACTTGCTTCCGAGTAAAACTGGTCTGAAGCCACCCTTGATTTGTATGGACTTTTTATATCCATTGAATTATATAATATTTTACCCCTAATATCCTTAATGCATAACAAAATGTGCTCAACTGTTCATTTGTTTCGACAAATTCTCTCCAGGATCTTTTCTGTCTTCCCTGTGCCCAAAGTGGTCTGAGGTGAGGCAGTGTGGCCGCAGGTAGCGTTTACTTTAAAACCTCCTCAGCCATCATAAATTCTTGCAGCGGACCTTTGGCACATACCAATAAAAGGCACCACATACTAGAATAGAAAACAGCACTCATCATCGGCAGTATCCATGTGTGTGAGCTTGGACTTGCATTAGAAAGTCGACCTTATTCCAATTAGTTTTCTGTACTTAACCCTTGCACAGACCGGGCTGAGGGCCGCTCCCTGGCAGAAGCACACCCAAGTCCGAACAATCTCTGGTCTGCTTAGCCCACACCTGAGGAGAGCCGTCACTGCGACTCAAAGGTAAGAAGCTTAACCGCCTCATTCCCTTCACAATGAAGAATATGAGCGCGTAAACCAACTGTGAGCGCTCACATTTTTTTTTTCCTGGAATGATGCAAGATGGCACTCGATCCAGCATGAGAAAAGTCAAAGCTAATCGAATAAGAGCGGTGCTTTTTTATGGTAAATTAGCATATTTGGTAACTAGAGAGGAAATGGGTGTCATGCGGCTTGGTACACACTCATGTGATTCCCCGTAGCCACTGTGTCAAGAAAGTTAATTAAAAACCAAAGGTGAATTGGATAAGAAAAGCACATTTGGCCAATTTTCATGCACAGCACCGCTTAAAAACGTGGTCGTTATTATTCCATAACTGACTGTTACTCTATACAATGAGGCTCGTCATTTCATGTCGCGTCAACTTTTACGTAACGGCCGGATTAGAAATTCAAAAGAAGGGACCAACTGACCAAATAGTGAGCCAACACCCACTGTTGTCATTTACAACTGTTTAGTAATGATTTACAAAGTGTTTACTGTCAATGAATACTTTACAAAGGTGCAATTATTGTAAAGTGGTACCAAAGCTCTTATGTATTGACAGAATTTCCTTTGGGACCAATAAAATCCCTACCTCTCTATTTAGCTAGCAACTGCAGATACACAAAAAAATGTCTATTGACATTTGGGTGGATGTCATTTTTTTCAGCATGCAGTCGCATCGTCCAGTAATCAATATGATGATTTAGACACTTACAATAGTGCCATGTGTCTACATAAAGGTACTTTTACTTCTATATGATTAGATAACATTGTCATATAAGACAAAATTGTTTTTTTTTTGTGTGTGCGTCTTCTGTTACATGAACAGAAGCGCAGTGGTCAGTGAAATAACTCAATTGTATTTCTTCAAAAGAATGACTTGATTTTCATGGACATGTATTTTTAAAATTGTTTCCCAATTGTATAATTGAAACTGTCGATATTTCAACATCGTCAGTGTTACTTTTCTAAATCAACCAATCTAAAATGTTGATAATGGCTTAGGCTCTTGACCGCCGTTATGTTATCGGTTGAACAAACAAATCTGTTTTGGGGCTCACCTGAAAAGTCATCATTTTGGAGGGAGGAGGATTCTGCCCAACGCCAGCGATAACATGTACTCTACAGGACAAATTTAAATCCTTATTTGTCCTGTACGGTACGTCTTATCGTGAAGTACGCTATCCTAACTCATTGGAAACAACTGAGGAATTGTTGGAACAGCTAACCAATGCAAACAGAAAACAATTTCTGGAAAGGGGATCTATTTGTTACATAAGACATTTTAAGCATATTATCAAAGGGAATGGGTCAAGATTTTATTCATAAAGTACTTTAGAAACAACTGCAGCGCAAAGCAAATGCTTTACATAAAAATCAGACAACTGATAAATGGAGTGCACTTACATAGCGCTTTATTTACTCCAAATGAATTAAACAAAGCCCGAAATGTTTATTTGTCTATTGTACAGTAAAAGCAACGGTAGCGCTGAGCAATGAAATACGTTGATTTTCTAACTCCACTTATATAAAGACCATAAAAGGTGTTTCAAAAAAGAGCAGTTTGAAATAATGAAAGATGTCTTCTCAAGGCAATGTAGAGAATAGCAATTTAAAAATGGTGACCATATAAAAAGGCGTTCTGGCTGTGACACTTCTGTAACATAATTAATGTTAAAAACACACAAGACACCATTATAGAGGCTCAAATCTCATGCTGTGTTGAGCGGCGAGGAATAAAAATGTTTTTAACCGACCCAAGGCACGGAGCAGTAGTATAGGGATGGAGCAGCTCACAGGGACACGACCATTTAGAGATTTGAAAAGAAATAGTAGAGTCTTAAAAGGAACTCTCAAATGGAGGGAGTTACACCAATCCTGTTATTCATGACGACATCTTTACGCAACAAATCCGAGCCAGCAACAACCGGTGCGGTTGGACCGTAAAGCGGACTGTAAAACATATTGTGTTACAGCAGCTGCCTGTTAAAGACGCTTATCTCTACACGAATGGGTTGTAAAAAAAAAAAAAAAAAAAAAAAAACAGCGTGGTGACTTGGATAAATTATTGTGGTTCAAAGTGTATCATGCTGAAGAATTAAGGGAGTTGGTCAGCCAAGTGGATATCAATGGAACTTTTGTACGACACAAGTACTGAAGTGTATATATTCTGAAATAGTCATCTCATCTTGTGCTTAGTTGAAGACAAAGATACTATTCTGTGTATGTTTGGCAACGGGTGGATCAACCTGCCAACTAGTGGAAAAGCATTTCTCACATTATGCTGACATGTGGCATAGATAGAACAAAAATACATCACTTGTAGTAATTAGTGAAAACTTATTTAAGATATTGATGTTATTTCATGAAAATGTGCTCTTCAACTGGCCCTGCTAGCTAGTTGCGTGCTAGCATAGCATTTCATTGGTTAATCAGTCAACAAACAAAAGTAGTCAAGATTCTGGCTTCGTTTTTGTCACGTTTATTCGAAGATTATTCCCCATTAGCAACGTTAAATGAAATACATCTTGATAATAAAACTCAATATCAAGAGTGATGCTAATTCAAAGAGAGAGGAGAAAAGCAGCTTTACTAGCTAGCACTAGCCTCTCTCCACCTGCCACAAGCTATTTAGCGCTTAGTTCGTGCCGCCATGACACATTAAGCATGACTGCTGAAGTGTGGAACTTGAATAATGCAGATTAAAAATGATTAAGCATGCATATACTTATGAATTATACACATTTTAAGTGTAATGAAATGAAAATGAGTTGACGACAGTGTCCCATTTCAACTGTGATGCTAACTTTAACAGGTGCATGGAGGCATCTAAATATTCCCTCTGATGAATGAAATTGTGAAGACTTACTTCCATGTTGTAAATGAGTTTCCGACCGAGTGTAGGCAGTAGCTTTAACTTGGATTAGTGCTAACATGTGGTCGCTCCACAATGTTGTGAGCCAATGTTTAGATTGTTTTTCTCATTTCTCCAGTTAGGCCATTTTTGTTTAAAACTCCATTTTCACTTTTTACACAAACTTTGTGTAATATTGCTCTGCATGTGACTAAATGAAAGAGCTATTTGTGGAAATACAGTAAATGTGAAGTTATGAGAGCTGTTTGACTTCATGTTAAATGGACTGCAATTTACTCCAATCCAGGTCTGACTGCTCTTCTGTTTCAACCCACATTTGTTCGCCTGACCTAAAAGGATGTCTTTCAGCAGCATCCCCGCTCTTGAGTAAGAACATTTACAAGCAATGAGTCAGGAAGTTTCCCGCTCCAAATATAACATGACTGAAACCACATTTATTTGCTTCCCAAGGATCTTCCTGGCCATCCTGGGCATCGGCCTCCTCATCATGTTCTGCACCACCTTCTGCAGGGCGTGCAGCCGCCTGAGGGAGGAGGAGATCGAAAGAGAGGCGTGGAGGCGGACCGAACACGACGGTCGCCCTCCTTCCATATATTTTATCCCGTTTCATGGGAGACTGTCGCAGCAGCAGCAGCAACAGCAGCAGCAGGAGGAAGAAGACCACCCTGGGGTTCCTCGGTACAGCCAAGAAACTTTCACGGCGCCACAGTATAGCACTGCTGGAGGTTACTGTGGACCACCACCATCTTACACGGAGGTGATGCTTGGCGAAATTTATCTTCCTATTTAAATACTCCCTACAAATGTTTTTAAGGTCTTTAAACACACTACAAACACATTTAAAAACTTTTAGAGAGAGAGACAGAGAGGGGAAGAGCTGGGAAATATAAGTGTACCAATCCTGCTTTCTAGCAAACGAATCCCATTTTTTCCCCTAAACTAAGTTATCTTACAATAGATCCTTGAGCCGTTTATTTCTGTTGGCTTAAAAAGGTAGACATTGAATAAATTTGAACAAAACCGAGATTGAAATACTTCCCGTTCTCACTCTTCTGCTTTCAATTTTAGTGTTGAACATAATAGTGTGTTGCCATCTAGTGGTCGACTGTGGAATCACTCTAAAAATAAACACGTGGCAGAAAACGTATTGATCCACATACACTGTATTAAAAAACATTGGAATTCAAGGGAAGCAGGGTGGGAAAAACGCGTACTTAGATACTTTCAAATGTGTATTTTTCATTTGCATATACAATATTTGTGTATTCGGCGGCACAGTTGCAGGGGGTTACACGTCTGCCTGGTGGTTCAAAGATTGTGGGTTTGAATTTTTGGCATTCATGTGTGGAGTTTGCATGTTTGCCACTAGTGTTTAGTTTTATACTCTGACGTCCCCTCACATGCCTGTTTGGTTCATAGAAGTCGAAATGGTCCTTATGTGTGAATGTGAGCGGGAATGTTTCTTTGTCTCCCACTGTGTCTTGCAATTGGGTGGTGTGCCACTGAGCATTTCCGCTTGTGTGACTGTAGTCTTGTTCTTCTGTTGGGTTCCAGCTGGGCTTTAAGCCAGACGATCTGCCGCCAGCATACACCGAATACAACGTGAACCCCGGCACTGGGCCGGCTTCCACGGACGCCGTCCAATCTTCAACGCAACCATAAGACACTGCAGCTGTGACAAGCTAATGCACATGGACGTCTGATTATTGCACTGGAGCCACTGGACTTTTATCTTGAATGTGAGTGTGCGTTTGTGCGTGTGTGTGTGGGGGGGGGTGTGTGTGTCCTTTGATGGAATGAACGAGTCATCATCATTAGAATGACCTGAAATTAATTTAACACAGTTTGCTAAAAGATCCATTTTTGGGAGCAAATAATTGTATAAATATATATTAATAGAATTATTTCAACTACAGTAGCTGGCCTACTTACTTATACTAAGTGTGAAATGATAATTTTGCATGCTCCAAACCAAAGATATGCCTCTATATTTGTTCAAGAATATATTGTCATATGCGCACGTTATAAAATAAAATATTGCTAAAATCACGTGTAAATGTTTGGATCATTACCGTAAAAATATGTAGATGAGCAATTCAAGAGAATTTTTTGGAGGGGTCCCAGTGAACAATTAGTTCAAATATAATCACAAGAACTACCTA
Organism: Idiotropiscis lumnitzeri; assembly: GCF_059441095.1. NCBI lineage: Eukaryota > Metazoa > Chordata > Actinopteri > Syngnathiformes > Syngnathidae > Idiotropiscis > Idiotropiscis lumnitzeri. The sequence goes on along the minus strand of NC_142391.1, from coordinate 28,340,929 downwards.
TGAGTTCATATGGCTGACTGGAATGAACTGCCCTGGAATTGATTGACAAGTTCATCGCGGAAAACTGATAGTAGTCCTTTATCGGGTGAGGAACCATATTTGGTCGCTTAAGAGGGTGTTCCTTCCAAATGAACCCTGCACGTCTCGCACATCCCCAAACGATGATGTAATGCCTTATTTTAAAGCCATTGCATTTAGGTCATTTGACAAAAAAATGTTCATTTTACGTAGCCATTTTCCCGTCCATCTCCTGCACATTTTGTCCTTGAGACAGTCTATAAACTAAGTAAATAAATTATACACATTTCAAATCAAATAGTAAAAATGATTACGACATTTGCAGAAATTTATACATCTGACCTGAACAATATTGAAAGGTAATTAATTTCTTGTAAATTATTATTATTATTATTATTTTTACTACTGCCCAATAAACAGTGACAAAATGATGAAAACATTTGGTTGAAGTTTTTGAGTTATGCTTTTAAAAAATGTTTGGAAAACAATACCAAATGCTATAAATGGGCGAACGAATCGCATCGGCTTTGCAGGGATGTAATTGGATATTTCAACACAAACATTGGACATCACATGTAGACAGGTATTATAGACAGACATAAATCTGGATGTTTATACGAAACTGCTCCCGGATGGTCAATGCACCAAAAGGAGCAGCACGATTTCTATTGAATTGAAGCAAAATAAAGAATTAAATAAAAAACCTTAGTGTGGGGATTTTGGTGGTAATAAGGCATAAAACGAGTACTTCACTTCAAGTGGAATATGAGCACCGGGGGAGGGGAATGGGCGTTCAGGAAGACAGAGTTCATAGGTCGAGGGTACTCGTGGAGGGAGTAGACTGCTCTCGCTCTCTCTTGTGGGAGATTAGCAGCACACTCGTTGGATCTTGACAGACAGGAGCCAGGTGGCACCTCTGCTTCTGGAAATTGACGATAGCAGAGAGAGAGAGAGAGAAAATGAACCAGTGACATTTCTGGTCAAGAGTTTATACAAACAGGAAGAACGCCGACAGACACTTCCCTCCACTGCGGTATTTACTACGGAACTCCGTTGTGGAGTTGAGTTATTTTTAAAACAAATAGGACTGATCAGCTCTCAACAATAAATATTCTCAGATTTTTGTAGTTCTCCATTAAACCAGACTGATTGTATTTTTTTTTTTAATAAGATCGGAACAAATCTGCTTTTACTCTGGAAAACAATCAATATTTTTGCAGAATTTCCGATGGATGCTACAGCCCCAAAACATGACTAAATCATCATTTATATTTGTATTTTCGTCTCTGCCAATTTGAAAATGTCTGAGAGTAAAGGCATGGAAATTCAATTATTTTAATCCCATTTGTCGATTAATCGTCAAAATGAGCAACAGATTAATTGATTATCAAGTATCAACGCGATCATTACTGCACTTGGGTGTATTTTTCAGGTATCTGATATTATGGGTAAAAAAACCCCGATGTGATCGTCTAAAATGGGTATTGTTCCACTCCTTGATAAGAAACAAATTTCTGCACACGTGCACTCAGTGATGCAAGCTATCCAACGCTGCTGCTCATTAGATTGCGCTCAAGGAAGGCGACTGGAGGAATCGAATGAAACAAAGCCGCAGCGTTTTATTGCTCACTTTGCGCCCATTGGTAACACTTCATTTGAAGTTGTTAATCTGATTAGAGGAAGCTGGTGACACTACTGATGGAATGCAGAGATAAAATCATCTAATGAGCTTGTTACGGTTGAACAATACGTTTGTTATCGAGTTGATAGCTGTGTGTACTGTTGCTGCACTGCATCATACCGAAGGGTCTTCTTTTTATCAGACCCATCTGGCCATGTGGTGTAGCGCAACTACAATATGTCGTTAGATAAATAGCAAGGATGTTCTATATAATTTTTTCAGACGGATACCAGTGCACGTATTCACTCTTAAGCACTCACTAATACTGAATACCGATACCTCGAGTACGTTTGATGCATAAAATATAAATAAAGAGATAACTGTGAATAAAGACCTTTCTTTGTGACGCTCTTGATGATTCGCCGGCGTCAAACAACCTGAGAGTAGCGCCAACTATTGGCAAGGAGGATTAAGTCGTCGTAATGTTTTTCTTGCGGGAGACAAAAGAGCATTTTGTCCTATGCTGCCCTCCGCTGTCGACTGGAATTTACTCCAAAGTGCCCTCTGGCTCACATTCCGAACGTCACTTGACCAAATGACGAAAGCAGATGCGCCATGACGTCCACAATACGAGCTTGAGGGCACTTTGATGTCAATTTCAGTTGATAGGAGTGGACGGTATAGGACAAAATGGCAACATCCTGTCACTGAAAACGGACGGGTTCTTCTTGATTCCTTTTGCACGAGCGCAATACTTATCATAAACTAATCTTGGCAGATGGACTCTATTTCTGGAAAGAAAATGTTTGCCCTAAGTTCCCTTATAAGTATCGGTGGCTGATATCATCAGCCTTAACGAACATTTGATACATTGAAATAAGGTCCGATACCAATACATGATATCGCTACTTGTATGTCCTTAAAACATATTTGCAAAGAGTGAATTATGGTTTTGTGCAGGCGTTGCTGATGTGACTTCACAATTTATAGGATGCCCAAATAATGTGAGACTAGTCTTTATTTTACTGATAAAGATGTCCTTTAATAGTCCCACTTAATGTTTCTTGGTGAAAATGTACAGTATGGATTTTATGAATCTTGAACATGAAACCCCGCCTGCCCTAGAACTCACTTAGTAGCACCTCCTGGAAAGTTTAAAAAAAAAAAAGAAAAAAAACTCTGGAATCAGTTTCACCAATCAAGATGAAATCTGGAGGGCGTGTCTATCATGGCAGGGGGACAAAAAAGTCTTAAGGACCTCTGTCTGAAAGTCAGCCGTTTTAGTTTAGAAGCAGCAATTTTGGGTAAAAATTCCGCAAATCGTTCCAACTCCCCATTCAGAAGCAGTAAATTTAAGTTTTTTTTTTTTTTTTTGGTTTCTTTGCCTAAGCCACCAAAGTATATTGATTAAAAAAAGATACATAATGTATTTAATCGAGTTGCAGCCAATTCTCTTGAATGCCCTTTGACCCTTAAGGACCACATGAGGCCCAATTGAGAGTGCAGTTCCAGTTTTTATCCACAGGGCGTCACTGCAGCTCAACCCTGAGTACGTTGGCGGGACACCTCTTCCCCTTACTGGGACCTCTTTGCAGGATTTGAGTGCTGAACTTCATTTTCTCGCTGGTATGACGTGTCAGGAAACACACGCGCACTCGCGCGCGCGCGCACACACACAGACCTCCATGTAGTAAGCACAGTGTACATAATGACTCATAAAGCATTATTAGAAAACCTCTTTTGAAATAATTTTCAGTAGAATTAAGAGAATTCCTTGAGATAAATAAGTTCTCTGTCAAGACTTTGGAGGAAGGAGTTTCAGGGCACTCTTTACTTTCACCTATGTAATTGTGTATTTGTTTATTTCCATATTTGAATGAAAGCTGCAGAAAGAAGAAACTAATTGATTGATTGGTGTGATTTCGTGCGATAGCACTGGCACTGGTTAGCACGTGTGCCTCACGCTTCTGAGTTTGAATGTTGGCTTTGGTTTTCTTGCTTGAAGGGTGTTTTCTCCATTCCGTGTTTCCTCCCACATTCCAAATTTATTAGGTTCATTGAAGACTAAATTGTCCATGGGGCAGGGTTTTTACTGGCTCGAAAAATGGCAGTTGAGGTGCTACCATTCTGACCATTTATTTGCTCAGAGGCCACAGTTCACTTTATCTGTTAAGTATTTTTATAGTCATTTCATATTTTCTTTTTCTTAAATCACATTTTATTAAAAATAGAAAATAAATATACAGCAGGAATGGACAATTTAAATGATGGAGAGGGGGCGGGGGGCACAAATTTTCATCTGTGCTACCCGGGGCCACATAGGACCACACACTTCCTACCTAACCGGTGGTATGACAAAAATGCCATTTTAAATATGGACAAAATATGTACATTTGTGCAAACTATATTTCCATCCTTCCATTTTCTAAACTGCTTATCCTGACTAGGGACATTTTTGTTCATTCATTTTTCAACGCAAGTAAAACAGATCCACTATCCCAGCAAAATAATCACATCCTGTAATTTTTTCCAGTGCAAAGGGCTCGCTCATAAAAATATTAAATATTAAAGGAGGGCACAAAGCATCTGAACAACAACAAAAATACAGCGCAAGAATTAATTTGGTAATCCCACCCCCACTCCTCCACACAAAAATGAACTCACTAGAAATGTAAACATTATTGAAGTAATATATCCTTCCAAATTTTCCCAGAAATATTAGGCCGACTTACATTGTAGTATAGGGCAGTATAAGACCCTGCATTGACATGTATGCCATCCAGTGGTGATTATTGCAATTACAACCTAATTTTATTTATTTGTTTATTTTTTATATTTTGGATTTTCTGGTGATTATATATTTAGTTATGTTTATCCAGCACAAGTCGGGTAACAAATATGATATGTAATTTGTTCCCCCAAGCTTGTTTTGCAGTGACATGAAGATGTTCGAAAAATTCCGGTCATATTTTGTTTCGATGCTCGTGTTAAATAAACACATTAGAAAAGATCATGTAAAGGCTTGTTTTCCGTTCTTCAATTTCCAATTTTGAAACGAAGAAAATGGGAGGTTAGTTCGTTCCCTTTCACTGGATAAAACAACACTGCCCCCTAGTGGATGGAGGAGGGACAAACGCTCATTTGACAATTCACACGCAGTCATGATAAATGCACACACAGGATTAAAAAAACGTGAAAATCACCAATATGTTTGTGCATCTGAAAAAATGTGAAAATCACCAAAGTATTTGTGTGAATAATTCTGAGACGAATATCTCTCCGTTATCCAGCTCACCCTAATGAGGATAAGCGGTATAGACAATGGATATTTCAAACTGCCAACTAAATAAAACAACAATGGAAACGAGACCAAATATGGATGCGATTTGCTATTGGATGAAAACCATCTCCCATTGCGCATTTAAAGCAGAATCATGCTAAAGAAATTTATTGACCCATATTGGTCTGATTACAGATTCATGGGCTCAGCATACTGGAAAGAGCACATCATTTATTGATTAAAATACTTTTCATGTTGGCGATGATGCCGACAAGGTTATTTCATTAAAATAACACCACTCAGATGTCAGAATCAATCATGTCCCCACGCCATATGAAGCCTTTTGCCCTCTTTTGTACATACCTTTAGCGTCCAGTTCTCCTCAGACGATCAGGATCAAATATTGGATGCTGGTTCTTCTGTTGCAGATGCACAGGAAAATTGTTCCTCGCCCAACAGCAGGTGGCCGCTGTTGTGAGGAATAATATCGCTCTTGCTATTCTTAGACCGCAAAGATTGAAGCTTTTGGAAAGTCTTGGAGATCTTTGGGGGTTGGCACCGGCAGCTGCCTCTGGTTTTGCTGCTGGGAATGCTTTGTTTTGCTTGGTCATGAGAAAATCGGTGGTGGTTTTATGGAAAGGTCACGTCGCCTCACAAAGTGTTGGCAACATGAAAAGATTATGATGCTGCAAATGCTTGTTGGCTCATGAGAAAACGATCTTCTTTATGTCATTTGGCAACAAGAGCAGCCTGTGTTGATTAGCATGTTGAGGGGCCATTACACTGAATTTGCAAATGTTTGGATAATGGATGGATGGATTAAGTAAAAATGTGTGACACTCAAAATGTATATTGGCGTGAAATTTGTCATTTTAGTAGTCGGACAGAAAGAAACAGGAGTGAGTTTTTAGCATAGGACTAGCCAAAACAGGAAATACAGCCACCTGGCATATATGCTAATTGTATGTTGAGACTCACTACATTACAGCGATTCGACAACAAATTTTATTTAAAACAAACAAACAAACAAACAAAAAAAATCAGTAAATAACATCATAGAAATATTTTTTTATAACAGTCCTGTGCTGATATTTCGACTCCCCAGTCATAGTTGAAAGACTGTGAAAGCCCAGGCACATGACAAAAAAAAAAAAAAAAAAGAAAATACTTCAATTCCGATCACAAATCTCAAAAAAAAAGAAAAAAAAATTACAACGGGCGGCACAGTCGAGGACTGGTTAGCATGATGGCTACACAGTGTAGAGGTCAGGGGATTGATTCCGGTGGTCTGGCCTTCCTGTGTGGAGTTTGTATGTTCTCCCGTGCTTGTGTGGGTTTCCTCCGGGTACTCTGGTTTCCTCCCACATTAAAAAAAAAAAAACATGCATGGCTGGCTGAGTGTGAGCGCGGAAAGGTTTATTCGTCTCTGTGTACCCTACGATTGGCTGGCAACCAGTTCAGGGTGTCCCCCGCCTACTACCTGAAGATAGCTGGGATAGGCTCCAGCACCCCCTCGCGAGCCTAGTGAGGTGAAGCGCTACAGATAATGGATGGATGGAATTACATAGTAATTACATATAAATAGTCTAATTATAGGAGGCGGGGACCGGCAAGAAATGCTAATTTCAAGTTATTTTGAATGCATCTTTCAAAGTGTATTTATTAAAACTGAATGAAATCAAATGAAACAGTTTCATCTGTCACTCTACATCATTTGAACGCTACTCCTTCAGGTATGCTGGCCGTGGACACCTGACGGTATTATAAGACACACCGACAGTCGGATATACTGTGAGACGCTATTATAAATCTTGCGGTTCTTGTGTCTTTGCAGCAACCAATTGTCTTCCGGGGAGGCATGTCCTGCCTTCATAATATCCTCTCCACTCCTCTCCGATCTCATCGGTATGGCACTAATATTCATCATTATACATGGCGGCCAAAGAGTATATGACTGTGAGAACGATATTGTCTGTCTTGTTGCTGAACCACCAGACAAAGTACTGTGGAAATTAATCTAGTATCTATCGAGGTATCTATGAAACAGCTGATGCTAAAATATCATTCAACTAGTAGCCAGCCTTTTCAGCACTTCAGCACGGTTGTCCATCTGAATGATCTCCGTCTGTGAAATGTGGAGAAGACGCAGGCACGTCGCGTCCCAGTGAAAGGACTGTAAAACACATCTGGCTACTTCCTGGAAGTTTTCTGGCTGTAGCGAGCATCTCGGTGCGAGCTACATGACAACTATGCTTCCGATTACAATCAAAAGTATTCAATGCTTGGAAGGCTGTATCTGGGCCTCAATCTTTTCCAGGCAATAACCTCTGAGGCAGAGCGTGAGGCCCTCGATCTGTAGCGTATATGATGCGTCAAGTCGAAGGCAGTAAAACAGGGAGCCTTCCTCCCTATGCGGCTTCCATGAAGATGCAGGACCTCCAGCTGTTTTCGCTGAGAGGAGCTCGTTGACTTCTTTAACACTTTCATAGGCTGCTGTTAATTTTCCACGCAGGCAGAGTACGCTACGGGTGAAAATTGACCTCGGCCACCTACAAATATCCTTACAACAATCGTCTGTCAAATTAGGCCCGATAACTGCTAGGGTGTCTCGAGTGAACTTAACTGGCACAAACTGAACATCAAATTAAGAGAATTAAATGTTGAGTGTGTAAAAGAGCTTTACCTTAAATTCTACTGACTTAATTCTAATACATAATGGGAAACCTTCATAGACAGGCTAATAGCGTCAGTGAGTGTTAAAATATCCCTTTAAGCTATTTAAACACAAACGGTACACACCAGAAGAGCAGCACAATATCCATTGAATAGAAGCTGAAAAAAATGCAATTTAATTTCTTTACTTTCTGTTCAATTGTCATTATTTCTTTTTTTAACTACAATATTATACAGTGCTGTTTTTCCATACATGGAAAAAAAAAAACAAAAAAACAAGGAGCCTGGAACGGATCAATGCCACTTCACTTCATTTCAATGGGGAAAGATGATTTGAGATACTAAAGGCACATACGACGGATATTTTCAAATTAAATTAACTACCCGTCCAACACGATAATTAGTAATTAAGTGAGTTAGTTTTACACCAATCATTTTGGGATAAAAACATCGACCTACACTCCAATATTTATTATTTCCTATTTCAAATTGTGATTTTGGTATCCTTTCACTCACCGAAAGGTTCGTATTTCTGCGGCAACCTGCGTCCCTTCTGCAAGTGTGGATGCTTCCCACATGAGTTGGGGATCAGCACTTTTCAGCTTACATTACGCGGCGTGCGCCAAGTGGTGATGTTTCTGCGCACATCTGCTAACAGAGTGGGGAAAAAAAAAGAGGCAGTTTCTGCACATTTATGGAACACAGACCTTGCTGAGCGTACCGAGCAACGTCTGTCCAGGAGGCCCCTGAATTGCGACGGCTGGCAAAGGATCAAACGTGGGAACACCTCTGCCTCCTCCCCAGGAGAGCTTTGGGCTTTTAAACACGCTTCCTGCTCTCCTGTGGTACCAAAATCTGCCAGCCAGTCAGCTAAGAACTTTTGCTACGAGAGCAGACATTTCGATTCCTTATCTTTGCATAGCTGTGGTCATTCCATTTTACGTATGACTGCAAAGTGGAAGCTTATTTAGCCAGCATAGTGCCACGATTTTTCTGTTCCATTTCTGACATTGAATTTCTCAAATGCAGCAATGTGAAGCATTCCATGCACTGCAAGTGACTATTCAATCTTAATAATGTAAAATAGAATGAAGCTCACGTGGTAGCGCTACGTTTCCAATTGGATTCCTTGCATCCTTTATTTTATACAAAGTAAATTTCATAGAGAACATTTTACTCTAATTAAGGAGAACTATACTCTAGCTTGATTTTTAGAAATCCTTTATGCATAGTTTCAATCATTTCAGTGTATCATGCAAAGTTGTGACTCGTTTGATAACATTGCAAAGTAAAAGTGTTTTTAAGCCAGTCATTTTCCAAACCATATCGACATAATATGCAGTAACTATTCCAGCCTAATTGCAGCCAACTTTCAGTGCTGCTAATTTAAGGTCAAACTCAAGATGCAAGACGACACGCTACATAAAGGACAAAGACAGCCATTATGCTTTTCATCCTCTTCCTTATCTGACAGCATAATGCTCTTATTTTCTTTTATTTTTTTCAATATCAGTTAGTTTTCCAAAACAAGCTGTGCAAAAGGATGGATTTTTCAAAACACGTATAGCCACATCTGGTGCAGGAATGATGTTATATGGAAGAATGTCGTGTTTAAGAGCTGCGGTCTCCATGTTGTGTGCTCGTGTCAACATGCGCAAGTAGATTTATGAAAATATAAGTTAATTCTGGAGACATGAAATGTGAAGTGGTCAACTTTATTATTCCGGAAAGAATGCAGCGATAATGAGTGGTTTGTATAATTGGTGGGATAAATTGGCCGCCATGCGACGGTTCAAATGCAAAATGTTAAGCTTATATAGGGGTTAAACCGCCAACTGAGCTCAGTAGCGGAAAGCAATGCAGCCAACATTGGTTGCATTTCTGTGAATTTGTGCTCCCTTGTAGTGCGACATAACTAAGTACAAAAACGTAGTCCAGAAAGCAAATCAAACCCCCTCCCCCGAGTTTTGGACTGAAGCCACGCCCCTCACAAACGCTTATCAAACATGACCATTTATAATGTGTGTCGTCGTGACTCGTGATAAATAGCCAAAGAGAAAATTGCCCATCGCCAGCCAAATTGCAACGCTCGCAATACTAAACAAGAATATGCCGGGCGTGGGAGTGGTCACAGCTGATTTAAATCACTGCCAAACATAGCGGCTCCTTTCATTCCCTTTAAAAGTTGCGCAATAGTGTCTCGACATGGCAGGAGCACAATCTGTGTTGTGAAGTGTGCACATGGAGAGCAACCCCTCCCACCCTCACCTCCACCACTCCTCTTTTTTGGCAAACCCTTCTTATAAGTACAGACCATCTCTGGTTGTCTGAATTGAGCGAGTCCCATCAGTTTTACAGCAGGTGGACAAAATACCAATTAGTTAATCTGATTGGACCTGAGGGTGACTGTCCAAAACTAATTTTCCTGTGTCGGCACCATACAAAGACAGAAAAGGGCTTTCTATTGTGTTCTATCCTATTTTGGTCTCGTCAAGTCTACACATTCAAATGTGAAACTCCATCACCTGTCAGACGACACTGGGAGTGACAAAAGAGCGGATGTAGGACAGAGAATTTGGTGAAGGGTGCGATTTTTGCTGATTGATGTAAACTTCACAGAAGCCCTGCAGGGTCGGAGGAAAGGAAGGGAGGGCAGGAACGGGACGAGCGGGAGGAAGGGGGTATGAAGGCAGACACCAACCGCTGTTTGCCGCCCTCTAATCTCTGCCTGCGTAATCAGAAACACATGGCTCCCATAATGGCCACTCTGTGTGGTGCAGTTGAGACGTCGAGGCTGACGTCGACGCGAGGCGCACGGTCGCCGTCATGTAAATATACGGCGCACACTTCCTACCAACAGCAGTGGGATAGAATGAAATATAAATACTTTGTTACTTACTGCACTTGAGTAGATTTTTTTTATTAGTGAAAACTGAGTCAGCTACTAATAATATTGTGCATTATAAAAGCATACGATGATGTGATTTGTATAGAATTAAAAAACAAATGTTTTTATCACTATGAATTTAATAGTGATAATGCTGGTCTTTCTGGTGTACTCAACATGGCCACATGGGGGCAGTATAAGACAGGGAGATGATATACTGTACATTGAGAGCGTCAACTCCTCTCAACCCATCAGTGCGGCACTAATATTAGTCGGTTTTGACCGAAAAAAACCCGATATCATTTTGGACTTTTATATTGTCTGCTGCTATTTAGCATTAGCGCGAAGGTAGCTGAGTTGTTTATGTACACGAGGTGTTGTTCTCTTTGGTTTATGTTTTGTGTTTAGTTTGACAGCATTTCACACACATTGGCAAGACTTTTCCTTCTTCTTCTTCTCTTCTTCATCTTTTTTTCTTGGAGTTAATGACGGGTGGCAAACCAGCCCATTTGTACATTATCACTGCGGGCCAAAGTGTGGAGCGGAGGTAATATAAATACAAAAATAATACAGATTTTTTTAAATTGTCAAATTTAATGCTTGCACATGTCAAATTTTTTAACATAATTTGACCATGTAGGGGCACTGTGGAGCATGGCAGAGTCTTTTATAACCCAAGTTTCTGTATTTCTACCAGCCTGTGTACTTTTTAACATGATCCACCAACAATTATAAGAGGCCCAAGAAATAAAAATGCCCCAGAGCATATTTCTATGAGAGAGCCTTTTTTTCGTTCCATCCGGCAGGGAACGGAAGGAGCCAAAGACAAAAAAAAAACAAAAAAAAAAATAGTCTGGTCAGCCTGTGGAACGACGTGAAAGCTGAAACCTCAGGCCACATTAAGTCGTACTTAAGTGCACAGCTTGCAGATGGTTGACAGTGGTTGACACACACAAGAAAGCAAAAAGAAAGCAGGCATTTGACATAGGAAGAAAAGTAAAAGCAAACTGTTCTTTTTAGGTAACTATTTATTTCATATACGATGTTCAGTTGGTAAGGACCAGCCAGGACAGCAACGTTACGTCCATTCGTTTTTTATCACGCTTGTCCTCTGGGTCACGGATGAGCCGGAGTCTATCTCAGCTGACTTTGGTTTGACAATTGCGGGGCACATTTAACCAATATGCTTACATTCGCACCTATAGACAATTATGATAAATCCAACTGTGATCATTTGAGTGCCACTAGAGGGCTCTCATGTAACGGTAGTGGTAGACATTGAGAATAATTGAGTTCAGGTGTTAAAAATCTGTCCGTGTGTACCCTGCTAAAAGTAGCATGACGGAGCTATCTGCCATTTTAGAGACACATATTCCCCAAGAGAGCACGAGGAAAGATTAATAAAAAAAATATTGTACAGTAACAATATACCAATCTAGCTAAAAAAAAATAAAATAAATAAATAAATAATTTGATATATATCTATACATATATATAGATATAGAAATAGGGCGGCACGGTGGCCGACTGGTTAGCACGATGGCCTCACAGTGAGAGACAGCATCGGGCGTGGGTTCGATCCCGGCTCCGGCCATCCTGTGTGGAGTTTGCATGTTCTCCCCGTGCTTGCGTGGGTTTTCTCCGGGTACTCCGGTTTCCTCCCACATTCCAAAAACATGCATGGCAGGCCGATTGAACACTCTAAATTGCCCCGAGGTGTGATTGTGAGCGCGGCTGGTTGTTTGTCTTTGTGTGCCCTGCGATTGGCTGGCAACCAGTTCAGGGTGTCCCCCGCCTACTGCCCAAAGATAACTGGGATGGGCTCCAGCTCCCCCCGCGACCCTAGTGAGGAGAAGCGGTACAGATGATGGATGGATATATATATATATATATATATATATATACATATATATATATATATAAAATAAAAAAGATTACTTATCATCTCACAATATACATACACCAATAAAATCAGGATTACAGAGGACATGGTAATTACCTTTAAAAACTAGTCTATGCTCAAATCTTGCTTTCACTCTTATTCTTTCAAATTGACCCCATCTCCAACTAAATAGTGTGCCGCCACCAAACAGTCTACAGTGGAATTGCAGTTAGTTAGACCAAAAAAAAAAAATCTGCAGAACAGTGGGGCGCCCTCGTTGCTGACGGGGTTACTGTAGTCGTAAACGTGCACGATAAGAAAATTAGCTTCATCCATGTCAAACGCACTCACATTGGTGCACAGAATGAGACCACAGCTTAAAACAGACAGGAATGCAATTCTAACATTAAACAACAAAACCTCAGAGGAAATGTTTAACCCACAAACATTTGACCTACAAACGCTCGGAATATACAACAATAAACATTTCGGTGGTTGCGTTTATGGATAAGAAAGGAAAGTCCCAAGCAATCTTTGCGAGACAAACTAAAAGGGACTTTTTTCAGAGATGAACACATCCCAAAATGAGGCTCCTTGTGGCCTACTGTCACTACATCATTACTCGTCTGAGCGCCCGTTTGGGAGGTCGGCCCGCTGTGCGGTTTCCCTTCATCGGTGCCATCAAGTGCAGCCGATTTTAGCTCACTGCTGCAGCGAGAGAGTTTGGGGTCTATGGTAATGACAGTGTGCAGTAAGTGGATGTGACTGGGAATGTAAATACACACGCACACGTTTAATGCTGGCATCCCTTCAGCAGTTTTGGCTTGGGGAGAAGAAGTTGCTCCCTTTTCCAGTAAATAACAGTTCAGACTTACTTCATTTCCAGCAGTGGTGGCACAATTAGGCTACTCAAACTGTGTAAGCAGTACTAATTAAGGGGAAGTAAACTTTACTGCTTTAATAATAGTTACCCTCTTTTTTTTTTTTTATCTTGCATAGTAGATGTACCGAGAAGAGAAAGCAAAAAATCTTAACCGAGATAAGCAGACCTATAGCTTGGCTAAACATTTATTTTCTCGTTCATCAAAACTGTGTGCTCCTGTAATTTTGACAACGTTGGCATCAAAATTGTAAATTAGCTAAAGATGACTGAAACTGAAAAAAAAAAAGAAATTAAATATTTTCAATCAGTCAGTCCGTTGTATGGCGACATGGTGTGCACCACACTAAACACGGACCAGAAGAAACATTTTTTATTGTTAATTTTTTTTATATAAATACCCACTGAAGGCCCAGGTGTGAAACTCAACGGCCACCACTGGGACCATGCTTGACTTGACCCCATCTCGACTTACATCTATTTTACGTGTCATCTACACATGGAATGAAAAACGCAAAAAGTCTTAAGAAAGTAACGAGTAGATCCAGTTTGTGTTTGTTGAGCCACCTCACCACTGTGAGATCATGAAAATGTGTGAGGAAGGCGGCAATTAGAACACATTTACATGTCTCGCAGACACGGACAGGAGATAAAAACAAACCTCCTCTGCTGGTATCTGATCGAAGGGAAATGACGGCGTCGCAGGAAATGACGACGCTTTCATATCTGATAGGCAGGCCTTCCAAAAGTCAGTCAGAAAATCAACAATGAAATCATCCCTCCTGGCAGAAAGTGTAAAGAAACTCTTCTGTAATCTTCAGCGTTTCTTCCACTTGCACAAGTTTGAGTAAAGCCTCATCCATCATCGACTCTCGACTCAAATGAATATTTTCAACCGCTTTCAAGTGGAACTCGACCCGGCTTTCTTTCTGCTTTGCATTGCAGAAAATATTTGTCTTTTTCCCCCTCGCTCATAAATTTCTTTCTTCCTCTCCTCGCGGGGACTCAAATGGCTGCCAGATGTGGTTCCAATCGGCTCTGGTTGCTATGGAAACACTGGGACTGGAATAGGTTTTTCTGGGTCCGGAGCGTTTTTGGCTGACTCATTGGTGGCCGGGTTTTTTTTTTTTTTTTTTTTTTTTAAGCGCTGCTGTTTCTATAGGCCTGGTGCGCTCCATGTCATGTTTGGACTGGCAGACAACATGTCACTGTGCCCCCCGTTCCCACATGTCTACCCACAACTGTTTGACCACACTTTGCCTTGCAGCGTATAGTCGCTCCTTTGTGTGCTGTTGGGTTAGAGAGCCAAAACAATTACACAGAACCAAGTATTAAAAAAAAAACTGATGGATGACATAGATTCGGAGATAATCAAATTCAGAGCGCAGACAGAGAAAGGAAAGATTCAGATCAAAATGTACGTACTCTTTGTGCCAGTGGTGGGTGGTCAAAGCCAGCTCTTCACTGGACTTAACTCTTAACAAAAGCACTGACCTACATTTACATCGAAACTTCAATTAAAATGCAGCCTTGACTGCCTTTAATTTGTTCAATCAGCTTTCCACATTAAAACGAAAGAAAATGCCAATAATCCATTCTGGTTCCCAAATAAAAAAAAAAAAGTAAAATGGCTTTTAGTACAAAAAAAATTTTGCATGCTTCAGTATTGTATTCAAGAAAAACATACTGAAGTGACAAATGAAATTTCATTTAAAGTGTGCATCATGATAATAAATTTGGCATTGTGCAGCTCATTCTGCAGTGCACGCCTTGGCCACCAGGGGCAGTAGAATACATACAGACACTACATGTACAACACTGAAAGAGATCATCAGCAATAAACTGTAATGATAATCACTTTTTCTCCCAGAGGATAAATAATATATGCCTGAGACAGAGTATTATTTTATTGTCTTCAATGTGTTGTGTTATTGTCCAATTAGATTTCAGCCTCTGTGAGTTGCCATGCCAATCTAATCGGCCCAGGCCCTTCAGAACTCACTTTGCTATAAAATGTAACTTCAAATATATTAGCAATGGGATGGTTTCTCTCACCGTGCAAATTTATCCTCACAAGGGCAATGAGCTGGCTATTGAAAGATCTTCTGCTGATTGGTTGGTCAGAGCAAAACTTGCTCGAGCAAACTTAAACGAGTAAAACATCTGCACATTTGCCACTGCACAAATGATTTCAAGTGTTAGGTTAAAAAAAGTATAAATGTGGAAGCCTTTTAAATGTGCCTTTCATTAGTGCGGTTTCCACTATGTTGTACGTGTTCACTCGAGCTCGCCAGTTTTGAAACAGTTAGGAGCCGTTTACACGAGAACATTTTTAACTGATGGCTCGATAGTTTTGGCTCGCAGTTCATGTGACAACAATATTTTGGACCCTGAAACAAACACTTGAAAACAGCGCTCAAACTGGAGGTTTTATTGACAAAGCAACATTGCGGGCAACACTTCAAAGCAGACTGGCCACAGAAAGCTGGTTCTAAACTGGAATCTTAGAAATTGATTTATGTGAAGATTTCATATCGATAAACAAGATGACTGGTAAAGTCACGTCGTGAAAGTCGAAGTCAAGTGGAGCCGCTTCATTACCAAGTCCCAAGTCAATGGTTTTAGGATGCAAGCCACAACCCACAAAGGATGGCGGCCCAGCGCAGGTTTGTCCATATTTGGCAAGGGTTGCTAAGCAACTGAACAGAAAGTAGCCTGGTACCTTTGGATGTGCAAGAGTTACTTCGGAAAGGCTAGGAAGTGTAGCGAGATTTTTTTGGAAGCCACTGCTACACTATTGTATTCTAATGTTGGTCACGATGTTGATACTTGAAGACCCAAGTACTATTTTTGTGGTGCTACTTGGTGTAAAAAGTCAACAAACCACGGCACTAATGCATTAACAAAATAGAAGAACATAACACGGTCACATTGACTCTTGGCTGTTTAGTTGTGGATCTGCGTTTCTTTATTCCAATCCAATCTCCGTGTCGCACGGAAGTTATCATTTTCTGTCGACTTAAAAATAAACAATTTTGTGTCCCAAGAGCCAAAAGGGTGTAAGGGAGTGGTTAGTCCGCAACCGTTGTGTGCCTTTAACAATGTTTGACAGTGAAGATCAAGGAATAATAAGTGCGTATGGAATAGAAGAGTTGGTTAAATTCTGAAACATACATTTTTTTTGTCATTTTTTACTCAATGTCAGCTCGATGACCTAAGTTCAGCAAGCCTAATTCTTGATTTATTTTTTTTATATATCTTAAGTGACATTAATCAGATTCCAGCGTCCTACAATCTGACAATTGTGAATCCTCTTTTTGTTATTCTTGCTCTGTTTGAAAGATGTTATACTTTTACACCTGGCAGAATATATGAATGCAACTTTAAAAAAAAAAAAAAGTTACTTACGTTCCGCTCCATATCATTAAATAAACAAAAAAATAAATTTAATATATCTGTGATGCTAGCTGACCATTGGTTTACCCCCCCCCCAAAAAAAAATTGAAAAAATACTTTGTTTTACATTTTGTTTAACAGTAAACATCAACTGAGCATGGTATCAAACAGCTTGAGCTCTTTTCTTTTGTCCAATTGTTCACAATTTACAAAACTTCTTGTCGTGAAGTGACAGAGTAAGTTGACTGTCAGCATGACGGCACAAGTGTATCAGGAAAATTGTGAAGTCCATCTTGGTTCATCAAATTTGCTTCCATTCATGCATTAAAAAAAGAAACAAGATAAATAAAGGGTTAACAATTCTGCTTTGCCTTCTCGCTCCAATTACCAATCACATGACCTCTCCATCCAACCTTTATGTGCATCCTCTTCCTTCGGCGTCTTCACAGCCTTGGTTATGCGGCTCTAAGCAGGACATACATGCAGCGCGTGATTGCGTCCAATTACAGACGTTCCACTGTTTCCACGGAGAAAGGAGCTCTTGTCCCCCATTCCGGTGCGATCCAAACTAACAGTCGCTTGGTTTCTTCGGGCTCTTTGAAGGGTCGCCATCGACCCCGGGACCCCTTGGCCCGGACCCACAGGAAAGGGTCACATATCAAGGATAAAAGACAAGCGGACTTTTATTGGATTATGAGTCAATACTTTTTTTTTTTCTCCCCTCGGCACAGATGTTCTAGCTGAGTGTTGTTTGGAATAATAGCTGTCTCGAAGCTGAATGTGGGTCATGCATCCACGAGAAGGCCACAATAAATTATCTGATGATTACAAACCGATTCAATAGGCTAAGCATTGAAACTGTGACAGGAAAGTCTTTTTTTTTTTTTTTTGCTTCTCAATTTGTCATCATAATCAATGGATTATAATAATCTCTCAAGTCAACTTCGTTCAAAGAGAACTTTAAAAATAACTGTAGCGCGATACAAAGTTCCCTAGAAAGAGAATTAATGACAATATTTAGATTTTATTTTATCGTAACTTTTTGGTTTGGGTGGAGTTTGCATGTTCTCCCTATGTTTGCGGAGAAGCGCCTTGGATAATAAATGGATGGATAACTTTTCAGTTTTATCAAAAGCTTTTTATTGGAGTTCAACAATTTGGGAAAACTGTCTAACTGCGATTTAGTTTCCTTAATTTTGCGATTTATTCTTCAATATATTTTCTTCCTTTTTTTATAGTGTTTTGTCTAGTGTGTTTTTATCATGTCTGGGTATGTTCAATGCTTAAAAAATCGCATATTAAATCACAATCGGAATATTGAGGGGAAAAAAACGGCAGTTTGATTATTTTTCAAATAATCTGTCTATAAAGAAGTCGCAAAAATGTTCGCGTGCGCTACAAAAAAAAAAATCCTGCACTTGGTCTCACAATCGTGTTTTGCTTTTTTGTTTTTATTCCAGGTAAGTAAATGAGAACACCAACTTAATGACCATAAACAAATATGCTTAAAGACAAACCACAAAGGACACACACGCACACACACATGTAACCGCACACAGAAATAAACACTTTACAGCTGGTAACAGTGTTGATGAAGCATTTGAGGCCCGTCCGTACACAAAATGCAAGCCTGTCAAAAAAAAAAAAAAAAACACAGGCGGGGGCCAGTCAGATTGAAAACTTGCCACGTCATTATTTCACGTCAAGGTTTTATGTATGCAAAGGTTAAGTCAGTGGTATCATCGCATTGTACAATCATTTCTGTAATGAGTTCATTGTATAGAAAAGGGCAAGTTGGGGGGCTTACAGTTTTCCTGTGCAGCTGTTAATGCCATATAATTATACTCTGCATCATGCAGTTAAGTGTTCCAAAAACAATAACATCAACAGAGAACAACATTGTGAACGTTACAGGATGGAATTCCCCCCCCCAAAAAAAAGAAGCAACATAGTATGAAGGAGTATTAGATCAACGCTTTAAAGAATTGTGAATCGTAATTGTGACCGTTCATTTGCAGTCTGGACACAGAGTGGTCAAGCAGTTCATCAAAGCCAAAAGGTAAGCAGAGCTGCAATGAGTTTTGATGGATGCAGATCAGCTAACATTAGCTTCTGATAAACAGCATTAAATTTTTTTTTTTTTTTAGAAACATCTCAGAACGGTTTTAAATTGTGGCAAAATATCTCGAGAAGAAACACCCTGAAATCACCTCTTTTCTTGACTTACATCAACGAGAATTGTCGTAAGAATGTACACGATGATGACTATCCCTAAAGAGAGAGCAGCTGTTCGTTTCAGACGTTTAAGTTTGTATGACTACTTTTTCTCAATATTTCACAAATGCTTCTTTTTAGCGCGGACCTCATCCTCCTTCGTAACAAACAACATGAAAGCCAGTTCATTGACACACACAGAGAAAAAAAACCAAAGAGGGTCATATAAGCACAGCTTACAAAGAGAACAAGTCAAAAGTACACAATGTATACACGTTGAAAAAGCGGCAAAAGTAAATTAGAAACGTGTACCTTAAAAAGAACAAACTTTCAATGTAGCTTTCCAACAACACCCTGAACAAAGAACCGTTTCCTCTTGACAAATACGAATCATTCCAGTTTAAGTACCTGTGATTCCACCTTTTGCTTCAAACCAACACAAAGAAAAATGGAGACTAGCTAACGAGCTTCTATTGCTTAAACTGATCCACAGTCGAGGCACACATCACATCAACACGCTACCGTTAAGTTTCATCCAAAAAAGCAGCTTGTTTCTTCAGCATCAAACGGCAACATGATCCATACGCCCAAAACGCTCGATTCTGTTTTTTTTTTTTTTTAAAGTCTTCATTATAACCCGATGACATAAAGAGACAACAGAAAAGTTTTTTTTTTATCACATTCATTGATCTGTTTTCGAGAGAACAGTCGTTACTTGACACATGCGTTGGTAGACCAAACATTGGACTGAGGTTATGTTTTATTAAATGCAGCTTGCGCGAACTCCAGATGACTGTGGTTTGGAAAATGGACGGTTTAAAGTGTTTTAGAAGCATGAGGAAAAGTTCACACAACCCAACGGTGGCTTAGGATTTCAGCTTATTATGTTGATTTCGGACCCGAGAGCAACCTTCTGGTGATTTCAAAATGGAGAAAATCTGCTGACGACTTTGTAAACTTGGAGCTTGTTTTTTTTTTTCCGACTTGGTTGGACTTGTTTTCACACTGAGGAACAAATGAAAGACTATCCATGACAAGAAAGCATATGGGCTTTCTGTTTATAGGTCAGGAGTGTGTAGACGGCAAACATGATTGGAAGTATACAAAACTATGTCTTTGTGGAAAAAGTTGATTTTTTTTTTTTAATCGTGTTTGCTGGCCCGCAGAAATGTGTGAATGGTTTGTAATCTTCGAATAAACAAGTGTTTAGTACCTGTGAAGAGCATTTCTAAATGGAATGATCCACTTTTGTCTAATGCTGCATTCCAGACAACGAGAAAGTCGCACGTTCTCCAACTCCAAACAAGAAAAATGCAACAGATTAGAACTTGCGTTAGGGGAACCCAATATATTCCGATAAGGTATGGACATTTCTCTTTTGTACGGAGATGGTGGGCAGAGACGAGAGATTGATAATAATCAGTAAATTGCTAGCAAAGAAGTTGGTCATTTGTGTGATGAATTGCGTCTTGAGGCAACTGAAGCGAAACAAAGTGCACCTCCCGACTATGACCAGCAGAGGCACTGTTGGTTCAGAAATAATTTTGGGCCAAAGATGAACATCACAACAATATCTCTCCAGATGATTTACATCCACAAAATGGAAACTCATCCAGCATTCAGTTTGACACCAGTGACTTAAGAGATACGAGTGCATCGACTCGAACCAAATCGTTTCACTTTGAAATATTTCAATGTCTGTATTTAATCATCTTTTATTGGCGAGATCTGACTCTGAAGGAAATGCCATATTCATAGGATTGGCAGGTTCATTCATATGTATGTGAAATGACAAGAAATTTATCTCGTTATACCTTCTCAAACTGAGTCGTACCATATTGAATGGAATCGTCATCCCACTGAATCGAATCGATCGGTTCCACTTTAAAGTCAAATCGTCCTTGATTCATATCGCACCCCATGTATCGAGATACTATCGATTCGACTTCCATTGAAGATATGCACACTCCCTATAGTAGTTGACCACAGTTGGCAGATTTGTTTTTTGTTTGACTTTGCGAGGAATGATGACGGACCAAATTCCCAGTTTTCTTGAATGCAGCATTAACCACAGGTTGCGGTGCGAAATTGATACAGCTGATGGGGAGCAGGTAGATACGATATACCGTATGACGATCTGTGGTTTCAAACTTTCTTCAGTCTAGGTAGGCCCTTGTGTCAGTTTCCACCAAATCCATTTTTAGTCTCTTCGCATACAAACGCTGTCAATTTGTGAAATGAACACACTTACTTGACTATCTGAGGTGGCATGATAGCTGTCTTTTGCTGTGGTGTTTTGCTCTCTGGTGTATCCAAAGTAGCCTCCTTGCCTTTCTTCCGTGGAGGCTTTTTGATGGGAGTCTTCTTGGGTGTGGCATCCGCCGCCAGGTCCCCCGCCCTCGAGCCGTTCAAGTCCTGCTTTTCCGGGCTCTTGGCTTCGGGGGTGCCATGGTCAGTGGTGATGGGTGCCACCATCTTCTGGAGGCTGCTGGAGGTGGGAAGCAGTGGCTTAGTGGATCCCTGCTGGCTCAAGCCGGTGGAAGGGGTCCTCTTGGCTTTCTGCGGAGGTGTGGGCCTCTCCCGGGTTCCCTTGGGTGTCGATAGTCCATTGGTCTTTGTCAGGCCCGTCCCCTCGTTCCTGTTAATGCTTTGGGTTTTCTCCTTGAGCTGAGCAGCCAGCAGGGTGGCAGCCTCAGAGTTCATGTGGGGATGGATGACTTTGGGGCTTTTAGGGGGTTCCTTGGGGGTCTCCTTTGCCGTATCGGCACTCTTCTTCTCGGACGAAGAGCTGTGGAAGCTACTAATCTTTCGGAGGGCGCTCTGAACCACGCCGTTGATGTGCTCCATGTGACTGGGACTGCTGTGCTCATCCCCAGACTTCTTGCCTCGCAGAAGTTTGTGTTTACACGGTGAGCTGTTAGTGTCACCCTCCTGCTTCTTTTGCTGATCACTGCTCTTCTCACTCTTGGCCGAGACATCACTGGAGCTACGCTTTTTCTCTTTCGGAACGGCAAGTGCTTTCATGCCCCCCTGGCCTTGCTGGTCCGGTTGTGGAGTGCCTCCGTGGATCCACGATACCTTTGGCTTGGTTGAAGGGTCTGGCGGTCGTGGCTTGGGCTTACCAGGTGACGGCGGTGGTTTTCCGTTGCGCTTGTGTTCTGGGTTTGGTAAGTCCCCATCTTTGCCGCTATTTTCGTCCTCCTTGGACTGCTTGGAGAGGCGGGCAATACGGGCGTAAAGGGTTGCAGCTGCGTACTCGGAACCACTGGTGGAGCCTTCGCTGTCCGAGGACTTCATTGCGGGTTGATCGCCGCCTTCTGGTCTAATGACACTGGCATCCTTTAGGGAGGTGTACTCTCCTGCATCCTCATCAGTGGGGGCAGCTTCTGGCTTCTCGGTTTCCGGACTGTGACTGGGCTTCTCCTTGCTTTCATTCACAGATTCTGTGGCACATTAATAGGAATTTGCATTAATTGTCAATGTTACAGAAATACATGTTGTCAGGAGTAAGTTTGTGTTCTAGGGAAGGAACAAAATCTTTCATTCCGGTTCGGTGAATCTTATTTTAAGATATTCCTGTCTTCAACACATTCGAATCATAATTTGTTGACATGCAAACACATAGAAACACATGAGGTTTGGAAGAGATTTGACCTGGTAGAGATGATCAGTCTTCTAATTCTTCATAAAACATTTATGTTGGAAAGAATAAGAAAACCTGAGCTCGCTAACTCCCACAAATCCTGCACTTCCTGCATAGAAAGCGATGGAAAGTGGTTTTTTTTCTTTTTTGGGGGTGTTTTTTCGCCAAAAAATCAAGAACTACTCTTTGGATTTCAGCCACATGCTGACTTGACTATGCTGTTTCCTGTTTAGACTCGTCCTGCTCTCAAAGTAAGACACAGATGGCACATGATGAGAGGCACGGCTCACATAATGAGATTTGCAGAAGCGAGTGAGTCGCTGCATCGGTGGGGATCTTCACAAACCTCGTGTGTCAGCAGCATGAGTGTGTGTGAGCAAAGTGGCTTCTCAACAACACATTAGGCACGTATACGAGTGTGTCATTGCAGATAACCAATGTGTTTATTTATTCTCCGTGATGACTCACCTTCATGGGGCACGCAGTAAACTGGGCCCTCATCGCCGCTCTCAAACGAGGAGAAGGACTCCTGGGAGGACCAGGAGGACGGGGAGGGCTGCTCGGCCACAGAAGGCGGCTCAATGAAGCTGCAGTTGAAGTTGTGCTCCGGGTCGTGGTGGGCTACTGGGAACAAAAAGCAAACGCAGAAGCCCAGAGGTCAGCAAGAGGGTATTGTACCATGTTACAAGAACAACAGTCTGCTCTCCCAACAGCTGCCCGAGTTGTCGGAAATTGACTGGTATCGGTTTTACATGTCAGTTAACAAAGCGAGTGTGATTTCCAGGATTTAGTCTTTTTTTTTTTTTTTTTTTACAGTGATTGATGCCATATGCCATCAGTACTTTGGTCATGTGCCACTCAAAGCACAAAGATGACACACTTCTAACTTTCACAGCGTCTTCCAAATTGTAGCAGACTCCAAAGGATACAGTACTCCTTTGAAGAAAATATCATCCACACATGTCATTTTTATTGTTAATGTGTGTCTTTACAGTGGAATTTACAACGCTGAACCCCTGTAAGGTCACACAATTGTGTTTATTGACCTCCATTTTCGGGAAAGATACGCCTCGGGTGTCGCAAAAAAACTTTGGCGCTCAAACAGCCATTGTGAATCATCCATACATTGGCAGTCTGCGTAGCCTCAGTTCAGATCAGGTCAAAATTGTACCGAGTGTTCACTTGGAAAGACTATTTGCAGGCCTTTCAACATGACTCCACCCATCTGTTTTGTCCTCAGATAAAGCCGCCACAAATGCGACCTGTTAACGGCCTTGTCTCCCTCAGTTTAGTTTTATCACGTAATAAGATCAATGAGCTGGCTCGAGCACGGTGGGATGGTGGTTGGCAGTGCTGCACAGTTCAAAATCTCGTTTCAGGACTTTTTGTGTGCTAGTTCTCCTTGTGCTTGTGTGGTTTTGTCGTGAACCCTGATTACGGACACAATTGAGAAAAATATACTTTTTTTTTCAGTTTTAAAGACAATGCAAAGTGAAAGCAAAGTTGAATAAATGAAAGAGAAAATGGATATAACTGCTGAGAAACAGGGTTAATCTTTTTTACTCCTTTTCAGTTGTCCACATTTTTTTGTCCTCATCTTCTCCTCTCACTCCATATCAAAAAATGCTACCAATTAACACTACAGCATGCAGTTAGCGAGTAAGCTAGCTATGCCTAGACACTGAAAATGCTTCTTCCATGAATGCCACAATTTCCAAACGAGCTTGTTTTGTTATTTATACTCCCAAGGGAGGAGGTGACACCACAGAAGAGCTCGCTGTCTGTCTGCCAGGGCGATTGGAGCCCTAGAGGCGTGTTAGCTTGTGAGCTAGTTAGTGGCTAGCACCTCTGTGATTTTGAAGCTTCCGTTTTTCATTTGTTAATCATTCATATTTGCCAGGGTTGTTAACAACACTTTTCTGTGGAGGGCTACATTTATAAGACAGTTTTTCCCACTTGAATAGAACTTGAAATGAAGAATGACAATACATAGTCGACTGGTTGAGAGACGGAAAATTACATTTACACAAATGGACAACTCGCTCTTCAACTGAGACAATTAGACAGGGGCCACTTTTTGGGGAAACTTCATTGTTTCTTGGAAAAAACATGTGACATTCCTTTTCTTCATTTCTCTTTTTTTCCTTGCCTCAAGTCAACACAAGCATGTCAAATGTGTTGTTTGCTTGTGTTGCGAGGACATGTGTGTACTCATTTGTGAGCTAAGGGGAATGAATGTGAGAGATTCCTCGTTGAGGGTCATCACTTAGTAGCCAATCCGCAGGAGCTGAGGAATGCCGAGCAGCTCCTCTATGCAAACACTGCAGTTATGTTAGTCAACAGGACAACACATGGACAATTTTCAACAAGATCGAATGCCGCCGCTCGTCAAATAAGCTCACGCACACCCTCATGGGTCTCGAGGGGCGCATTGTTCTGCAGACTGGACGCCGTTGGGATCCTTGGTCACATTAAAGGGCATTACTGACACGTCGCAGCTGCAGAGCTCAACCACACAGTTGCTCAGTGGGGGAAGGAAGGGTCAGGTTTACAGACATGGAGCAAAAGCTGGAGATTAATGCAAGGGTACGCAAACCTTTTGGGGTCTCAGAACCCGTTAAAGGGTGAAACTTTTTTTTTTCCCCAAGGACCTCCTAAACACAACCACCATGTGTTCCTTTAACGCCAAAGGGTAAAAAACCCAAAACAGATTCAGTTCACAAATCACAATTATATCAGAACTTTGAATTGGTCCAACGCTAACATAGGAAGAAGTAACTATTTTTAACTAGGCTTGTTTTTTTTTTTTGATACCACGTGTTGAACCAATTCGCTGACAAGTCGACAACAACTCTGCATGGACGTTTAAGATAACTCTTGAAGTCGACTACAGTAATCGATAACGATGTGTTTTCAGGACTCGTCCGCAGCCATCACAAGACTGCAATGCACTGCCTAGAAGCAAAATGTCCAACACTTGCTCTGGTTTGACAATACAATATTAAACTGGTTGTGGAAGTCCATGTCTTTTAAGAGAAATGTATTTATATAACAACAACAACAAAAAAACAGGAACTGCAGTCTTATGCTGCAAATATATCAGTGATGTCATCAATTCACTGACTTTGACACAACTTTCATCATATTATAGACCATTACAAAAAAGCTTCAGGCATTCAACCCTGGGTCATTATGTACTTTTTAAAAAAGATTGACAACCACTGGTTTCAAGTTTCATCTAGAATTTCAAATGTAAATATTTCTTATAATTTATTCGGTAGCATAACAACTCCAGTCGAGCTTGAGCATCGTCTCTTAAAGGGGAACACGTTTTAGGGTGCGAGAATGTTTTCGGCTCAGTTTATTGGCCAATTAAAAGGCCAAATGTGACAAGGAATGGAGCTAGAAACACACACATCTGCAATGCCGGTCAAGTGTCCTGGGAGTAATCCAGCTGCAGGAAAAAAAACAAAAAACGGGTGGTGCTCCACTCAAGCATTCATTTGTGAGGAAACATTTGGACGCCAAAGGATGCGAGGAATGCTCCACAGACGTAAAAGTGGAGGGCGTGGGGTAAATATGCTTCTAGCGGAATGCCAAAAACGGAACACCAACACATGTTTGGTGATGCCAGGTTGGGGCAAGGTGACACATTGTCGTGTTCCCCTTACAAGTACGCAAACGCTGCCCCTCCTCCCTCCCGATTCCTTTTTCATTCTACATTGCCACATCTGTTGCCACTGGCCCTGGCGGGGATAAATCACAGCTCTGACACGGGCTGGGGTAAATTTGACCACTTCCTGTTTCCAGCCCCGTCGGGCCCCCTCTGGAATGTGCGTGTGTGCAGGACTGCGTAGCCTCAGTCAAGAGTTTCTAAATGCTGGCAGGCATGCTGGCCCAAAATTATGCATCGGACAAACCAGGAAGTACAATAAAGTCTTTTTAAAAAAACCTACAACCATAATCTTTGCGTTTGGAAGCATTTAGGGAGACAGTGCATATTTCTTTAATTGCACTGTAAATGGTACATCGCATTTTTTGGGGAAGAAAACAGACTTCTTGGCGAGGAAATGGGTCTTCTCCTTTTTCTGACTTATATGGTCGAGACTTGCTCCTCTAAAAACAAGCGTTTTGATATCCAACATCGCGATGACAAAGACATGCCTGTCTCGGCGCAGAACAAGGTCACAATGAAGTCAGACTGGAGCTTAAATAATCAGCTGGATCACTTAGGAAGCACATGCTGCGCAGACGTGGAAAAAGAAACCAGGTCATTGTCTTTTAACTCTTTCATCACTCACTTGGAGTTTTGGCGGGATCAAATGTAGGCCACAGGCAGGGAAGCGCCGCATTGACTTTCTGGACGCCTGATCAACGAGTTGTAAACGTGGAAAGGCCGCGTCAAATTTGCATCTATATGATTTTCCATGTAAACAAGACAAACTAGATTTAGGTGAGAGAGTAAAATGCGCTTGACCAACATTCTCTGGGAACGTGATGAGAAGACATCTATTAATGACGGTAAAAGTTGCACAAACCTTCTGAGTTTGAACAGATATCACGTTATTTATTAGCACTTTTCAAAAGGAAGAGGAACCCCAGAAAAGTCTGTCAAGAGTAGTCAAAGGTTAGAAGAGAGAAGAATATGTATTGGTTCGCTTTGTGGATTAATTATTTCCAAGCAGTGAGAGTCCAACCTCACCACACAATTCATCATCTGTCATCGAAGGGGAATGTAGAGTGTTTGGTTGCGTTGAGTCAGGTGAATCTGTGATCTGAATCACCGACGCTCTACTTGCATGCCGAGGCCAAGTCTAAATCTTGTGATTTTATTTTCACAGACGCAGTCATTTTGGCGGCGATAAAAATGTGCGTTTTGCGCCGGAGTGGGTGTGAACACATCTGGCCTTGAGGTAATCCCACCGGTTGAGCTCTAATTGATTTATCGGCACCTTTATCCAGCGCCTTATAGTGATTTACTGTCTATTTTCTATCTATCTATTGTGACAAATTAAAAGTTGTTGATTGTTGAGATGGAGAGTTTTGAAAAAGGTACTGAGGAGAACAAATCAAAGATGTCTGCACGCTTTTGTCCACAGAAAGTAACGCAATCAAAAAGAAAAACCTGTCCTTTGCAGCATATGCCTTTCTAATATTTTGATTACTTTATTTAGCGACTAAGACCATTCATTGTGATACAGCGGTAAACTAAACTTGTCTGTGACACGATACGAAGACAGCTTAACTACATGCTGAACTGCTCATTAGAGTTTGAAAAGATCAGCATCTTTTGACATCCTGGGCTATATGAGAATGTGGCCAGAGATGGATCTGTCACAGACCACAAGACCTCCACATGGACCTGCAGAGTCCGCACAAACACTGCAGCCTTTGATGGCTTGTCTCTCAGCACCAGCTCCAGCAGGCCTCAACCCCCTGTGCAAAAACCGCCAGCCTTTTTTTAATAACACGCGCTCCACCTCGGCCCGAGAAACACTTAGCTCGGCAAACGATGGATGTGGAGTACAGAAACCGGGAGGAGGGGTAAAAAAGAGCGGCAGTTTGGAGCTGGATTAACACAAACACATGCTAGGAGGAGGACTCCAAAAACAATAAGGGGCTCTGAAATCGGTGCATTCCTCTTAAATGAAAGGCCGTATTTGTCTGGTGGCAGTTAGCACACCTTTCAATCATCATCAGCTGAGACACAAAGTAAGGAAGAAAAGAGCACAGGAATAGGAAGTCTTTGTAAAATGAGGCGACGTGAAACTGATCATTTAGATGGCCGTCCAATTCAGTCAGAGAGAAATTGCCTGCAGTTGAACATGTGAATGTCAGTTCTATAATCAAACATTCCCTGAATATGTCGCAAAAGAATAGCGTCAGTTTAGTGCACAGCGGCGTAAAATCTCAGGTGAACGGGCATCGGAGGATTAACACAATGCGTGTGTTTTGCTTTTTCCTTTCCTTTTGAATTAAGTTAAGTTCAACAGTGAGACCACCCCAAACATAAAAACATGTCTTAAACTTGACCAAAAACTTTATTTGCACAGTTAATACGGGGGGGAAACAAAAAATTTAATCGGGTACTTGTGGAGGCTGCTGATACCAGCCGCCAATACTTGAAGGCAAAAAAACAAAACAAAACAAAAAATGACATCAAGTAAGTGCTGTTCGGCTGTAGTTGGCGCTATACTGTGGCAATTTGACACATCTGCGATGCTTGTTATTGTTTGGGTGTGGTTTTTTTTTTATTCGCATGGCATTTTTTAAGTAGTGGTATCAGTACTCGGTATCAGTGAATACTGAAAGCGTAAAGACTTGTATTGTTATCCATCTTTGTTGTATGTAACAGTTTTTTATTATTTGCAGCTTTAACCTACGTTGCTGTAACACATCAAGTTCCCCTCTGGGGATAAACTAGGCAGGAGAGGTGCCTAAGGATTATCTTATCTTAAATTGGAGGTCAACTAGCAACTCGGAACAAACTGCGTTTGTGTTTATTTCCACCGTAGCCCCGAGAAAGGAGTAAAAGTGAAACGAAATGTAAAACTGTTGAAGTCTTCAGTTTTGAACAAAGTCAAAAGTTCCAGAAGATGTGAATTTTTAGCCCAGAAAAGCATAGTTGCAAAAAGACAGGCAACGTCTGGCGGCTCAGTGTGGGATATGAAAGAAAGTTTTGGGGCTTACCAACTACTTTTGGCAGTTTCTGTCTCCTCAGTGGAATACGGGGAAGTTTCGTGCTGATTCGGCTAAATCGGCCACACAGGATCCGCTTGGCTTTTTTGCTGTTGGAAGAGTTGTCTGGGTTAGATCTGAGGTAGGATGACAGCATGGAAATCCAAATGAATCATTTAAAAGAGGGTTTATTAGACTTGGCCCTGTGTTGAGTCTCGCTCACATTGCTTCCTACGCAGTATTATCGACACGTTAAAAAATACTGGCTTTGCAATTTACGTGTATTCAGCCCTTAATAAGGTGAGACAATAACAACCCCACATCCATTTTTAAAAACAAACTGTTTGACTAACAAGCTACTGGGAGTCAAACTTGAGCAGAAGTCACCAAGGCGTCACTCACTTGTGGTCGTCTTTGTGTCGACAGAGGCAGCAGCAGCACAGCAGAGAGAGCAGGACGATCAGCAAAAAGGAGACGAGCGTCCCGGCCGCGATCACACCCATCCGCTGGTTGGGCTCTGCAGAAATAAAAAAGGGGGAGACGCAACGATTTTGGATGATGCGTTAGAGAAAATAAAGGTGACACTTAATTAAAATCCAAACCGCAAAAACACACTGCCCGTGTCACTCCCAGCTGACTTTGGGCCAGACGGTACTCCAGCTTCCTCCAACATCCTCAAAACATACGTTAAGTCCCCTCAAGACTTTAAATTGCTCAATGCGTGAATATAAGTGGAAATGGTTGTTTTTCTGTTTGACCCCTGACCCAAATCAGTGTGTAGGTGCAACATATTTCTATATCATCACTGGGAAAAAAGTTTTGTTTTATTCGCATGGACTGACCAAGTTATAAGTGTGTTCCAAAAGCATGGATGAAAAACAATAAAGACATTTTTTGTTGTTGTTGTTGTTGTTGACATTGCCTTTCAATGCCAAGTAAGTTGCAAAGATGATATTATTCTGGCCTGCACATTTTGCAAAAAATTGAAAGCGCAACAAAACGACAATAATCAATTAAAAAAGAAACTGATTTGATTACGTGTTTATTCAGCTTTCAGTTAAAAATATTATTACATTAAATTCAATCAGAATTACAGCCCCTCGGTCGTCCATGAAAGAAAACTGATTATCTTTGTGGTTTTTTTTCTAAATAAGATATTTGCAAACATCTGCTTTTATTTTGGAAAACAATGATCAAAATGTATGCCATTTTTTTCTGACATGTCACAGACTAAACCAATCATTAAATCATAATGAAATTATGTTCTTTGAAACGATTTCCTGCTCCGGAATAAAAAGACGTAAATTAAAATCCTTTTAATTAAAAAAAAAAAATCGGATTAATTGATTAATTGACAGAATAATTGACCTTTGAAATAATCATTAAGCCAGCCCAAAATTAGCATAGAATTAGCACTAATGCTAGTGCTAACGTAACAGGGGAGGTGTCCCTAAAGGAAGGTAAAAAAAAATTGAATGATCAATTGAACAATTATTATTATTAATATTATTAGGTTTAATTCTTGCTTGAATTGCAGAACGAGCATCTACCTACACATTCAAATAATACTTGACGGACAGAGAAAATAACAGTTCTGAAAGGCAACGGAAACGGCAAAAATGCTATTCTGCTCGTCCAGCCAGTATAAATCGCGATCAAGTTCCATTTTGTGTCGTTAATAGGTATCTTGTGCTGTCCCTTGGGCTGTTACATGTCTCATAAAGATAAGATGAATTGTTGTGGCGCGTGGTCAGTGGTGGTTATTCACAGTCGGCGAATAAAGGACAGAAAGAGGCTGGAGGGCATCACCAGGTCTGAGTTGATCACAGCTAGCTTGCCGTTGCAGCGACACTTGAGGCTTTTTTAACAACGTGCTCCCTGGCTGCTGCCATCATGACTAATTATGAAACAGCCAACTCATCCTTTTTCTTTCCTCTTCCCCTTTTTCTCCGTCCCCTTCCTTCCTACCGCTTTGACTGGACGGGAACGGCGCCAAAAAAACGCTGCGCACCGGGACACCAGTCTGGAAAAGCTATCAAGGCCTGTGCTGTGTAAAATCTCCCGCTAGTACACACGCAAGGTTGCAGAAGTTGTTTGTTGGTACTGCGTGTACAGCCAAGTGTTAGTCACTTCAGAGTCAGTCGTATCGCAGGGCTTATGGTGTTTTGGACAACCGGAGGAAACGTGCTTTTTGTCTCAATTACAAAAACACACGCTCCCGTTTGAGGACAAAGCATGCGGTTGGAAGCAAATCTAATTTTCTTACGAAGATAGCAGGCACCAGAAACGGGGTCGCAGTTCTTGTCATGGCAAGAGCAGCTTTGGTTGCAGTTCACTCCATATTGTCCAGGTTGGCAGGTCAGGTTGCAGCTGTACAAGATGGATCAACAAGCTTTGTTTGATTTTCACTTTTCAGGTACCTTTTACAAGATCCAGTTCAAGCACTTTTTAATCACAACAGCAGAGAAACAGGTTTTTGTCTTTTACATGTATTTATATTACTATGTAGTTTATTATATTTGTGTCTGAAAAGCAAACTCCTTGTACAGCTTAGTGGGCGTCACTAACGATATTTTCAATGGCAGCTAGCAACAAGCTATCTCCAATCTAGCTAGATACACAAATGTTTAACCCTTACGCTATGTAGGGGGTCAAAGTCATTTGAAAGTTAGAGTTAAACGTTAAAAGTACTTTTTTGGTATGAGACTTCTACTTGGCTTATTATGTAGAATCAACTTTTATTTTTTTTATTACATTTTTTTTTATTTTTAACTTTCCAATTTTATTTTATTTTTTTCAAAGTGTTTTTGTTATTTTACAAAAGCTAAACATTTTGGAGATATTTTGAGATGAAACACAACGGTCGTTTACATTTTTTACATAGTTTTTGTTTTTTTTAAATAATTTAGCAAAACCCGGGTCAAAAAGACCCAGAGATGTTATTGCTGTTCCTGAGGAGGAAAAAAAAAGAATCCTTATCGTGGAAATGAAGTATTGGCTTTGTTAATTAGCAGGATTAATAGCCCTCCACCCTCCACCCACACACACACAAAAAGTACTTCTGGATACTCATGACCCCGGGTGAAATTGACCCAGGATATTGTTGAAATTGAGTCTTTGTTACTACTGGGCGGGTTTCCCAAAATGTTTTTCTGACACTTCTGGATAATTAGACAGGCCTCCGGGTCATATTGACCCAGAGACATTATTGTTGTTCCTGAGAAATTAACATAGTGCACTGGTTCAAACAAGGTATTGGATTTGGATTACACTCATTTCTGCCACGTTTGGATTGCTAAACTCACCTGGGTCAAATTGACCCAGGGTCATTAACAAACATAAGGGTTCAAAATATGTAAAATGCCCATTCCTATTAAATGTGCAAAAACTGGTCATTGACTCTTTGTGATGGGATAGATGCTTGCCAATTGTCTCTGTCGGGACAAAGTCTTTTTAATGGTCGCGACTTACTAGGTTCCGTAAAATCCTTGGTCGCACAGGCACTCTCCGGTGACGCCGTCACAGTTACCATTGAAACAGTGACTGCAGTTGTTCTCGCAATTCTCGCCGTACGTGCCATTGGGACAGCGCACCTCGCACCTGTCACACAAAAGAGGAATGCAACCAGGGCGGTCATTACCGAGCTCTGCAGATTGAGTCACAGGGTATGTGATAGAACTAAAGCAGATTTTTCAGGTATCTGGACTTGTGTTTATATTTGTGCCGTATAAAAGGCAATATCTGACGTTGAAATTTGAAGGAAACAAACTTTTAAATTGGACAATCCAACAAATTCTTTTAAGTTTTGCTAATGTGAAAATTGGTTTTCCCTGCGTTTCAACAAAGTAACGAGTTTACAAAACTTATTGTCCCTTGTGTTTTTCTCCAACTTTAAAGTCTAAGTATAGAAAATAACTCAAAAATTGTTTTGGAGCAAACAACTTGCTTTCTTTGTTCTGCTAAATAACCTTGTTGTCACAAAAATCAATCACTTATGTTTGAACGTTGTTCCAACTGCAAGAGGGAGGGCTGCACCGCTGTGGGAATGGTCATGCAATAGAGTCTCAACATAGCTAATAAGTTTTCATACCTGTCCCCAATCCAGCCGGGGTTGCAATGCGAGCACTTGCCCTGAATGTGGTCACAGTGATGGCCGTCCTTACAGGTGGGACACACTTCCTGGCAGTTTTCGCCAAAGAAACCTTTGGAGCAGAGCTGGTCGCATCGCGTCCCATTCCAGCCTCTGTCGCACGTGACGCAGCGTCCTTCCGTCACCTTGCACGGCTGCTGACCTTTGCAGTGGCCGCACCTGAGGAACAAGGGTCACTTCTTCAAATTGATTCCTCCTCCACGAGGGAGTTATCATGATGCAGGGGGCCACAAGGTTGATTTCAAGCTGCGTTGCCCTGATGATCGTTTAATGAGGCGAATCACGTTGAATTGTAACTTGATTCTTTTGGGTTTATAGCATCTGAATCGTACGAGGTGCGCAGTCCATGAAAGGTAAATCACTTACGGCTTAAATGTCTCGGCTTAATGGTTACAGGATAATGTGAACAGCAATTCCCAAATCATACGGCTGCCCCATTAAGTCTGTTTTAAGGGTTATCAGCTGCAGCGTATATCACCACATCTCATTGATCCTATAAAACTGCAAGCAATCATGCAGCACATAAGCTAAGTGAATGTTTAGCATCTGTAAAGCAGCATGTTTCCTGCACTTGATTTCGCCTCTTGGCTGCTGCCACCATACACTTAACTGTATCTGGACTACTCTATAGTTTTTAAATTACACGTCGATTTTCAGATTGTTCTTTTCATCACGCCAAGTCTGTTTTATGTTTCACCTTTCTTTTGCCAATATGAGCTTCCTTGCATCAATAACGCAAACTATTGTTCGATATGTACATTTTTACATTTATTTTTTTATTTTATTTTTTTTCACAACCTGTGGTGTAGATTTTATTTTGCTGATGCGTTTCAGATAATGGAAAACATTTAAATACAATCATTCATGCTGCCACATTGCACTCAACTGAAATGGTGTTACTATACTATTTTGAAGTAATATAAACAATTTTAAATTGCTCAGGGATGTGTTTTATATAGTGCATAATTTAAGCATCTTAGAAAGGATGATTAACAAAAATAATTATCAGTTCATTTGAAAATCGATGAGTTGTCAGTTATTCGATTAATTGTTGCACCTCTAACATGTAATGCTTTTTATTTTATGTATGCGAGAGGAGTAAAGCCTTTCGTTCCAACAAGGGCATTCCGACTCAAAATGTTTCTTACTTGTTCCTGCAGTTTTGCCCATAGAAACCGGCAGGGCACGGCTCTCTGCAAAACTTCCCACGGTAGCCCGGCGTGCAGGTACACGAGCCGTCTGCCAGGTTGCACTTGCCGTGGACGCACTGGCAGTATCGGTCGCACCTGGGGCCCCACATTCTCTCTCGGCACTGGCAGCGCTGGGTAAACTGGTCGCACGGTGAGTTGTTGCAGTTACACTGGATAGCACAGTTGCGCCCCGTCCAGCCGGGGCTGCACAGGCAGCGTCCCGTCATCGGGTCGCACATTGAGTTGACGCTGCAGTAGCAGTTGTTGTTGCACTGAGGGCCCCAGACCCCCGGATGACATGTGCAGAAGCCCGTGTCCTGGTCACATTTGCCCTTTTGGCACATGCAGGAGTTCTCGCAGTTGGGCCCCCAGCGATTGTGGTTGCACGTGCACTTGCCGGTCAAGTCGTCGCACTGGCCGTTGGGGTGACAGTTACATTTACCCTTGCAGTCTGGACCCCAAAACTGGGCGGGACACTCTGGTTAGAGACAGAACAGAGACATCAGTTAACAACTTGAATGTCCAGTTCCGTGCAACAGAAAGACTCCATCCATCCATTATCTGTTCCGCTTCTCCTCACGAGGGTTGCGGGGGGGTGCTGGAACCTATCGCAGCTTTCTTCGCAAAGACGAACAACCATCCGCGCTCACATTCATACCTAGGGGCAATTTAGAGTGTTCAATCAAGCTGACATGCATGTTTTTGGAATGTGGGAGGAAACCGGAGTACCCGGAGAAAAACCACACTGGCACCGGGAGGACATGCAAACTCCACGCAGGAAGGCCGCAGCTGGAATTGAACGCACAACTTCTGCACTGTGAAGCCACCGTGCCGCCCAAGAAAGAATCCAATGAATAATTTTTCCTTATGAGATTAATTTAGATGCAAACAGTTTTTGCAAAGTATAAAAGAGTATATGTCTGTGTCTGCTTGTATGAGCTGCTGCACCATTTGTGTTCCAATACCCTTTGCTTAAAGAGCCAGCAATGTTATTCGTTCGCCCGTCTGTGCCACTTTACATTGTTTTTGTTGAAATGAAGCTAAATGGACTTTATTCAGGCATAGCTATGCGGTTGCATTAAATACACAGTTATCTTTGTTTTATTTTTGCAATCAACTTCAAGCGGGAGAGGCAATTAACAGATTTAAGTCTCTTTTTTGAAGGATTGATTACATAATAATAATATCTAACTTACTATTCATGACAGAATGACTTCAGTTTAAATGTTAAAACAACATAGCGAGAGGTGGCCAAAGACTTTTGTGGAAAGTAAGTAAATGAAAAAAAACCCGACATGTTGACAAGGTAGTGCATGATGCCTTACTTGTGTCACAGCTCGCTCCAAAGTATCCATGGCGACAGCGGCATTCGTTAGGCCTGACACACACCTCGTTTTCCTTGCAGGTGAAGTTGCCTTCACAGAGAGCTTTGAGAAAACAAGAATTGGCTGCGTTATTTTACAATTCTAGAGGAGTCCAACATTTGGCATATCTGGGGGATATTCCAGCACATTGCAGGTTTTTATTGATTTTTTTTTAATATTAAAACTAGAGACATGCATGCCGGGATGTTGAGGTACAAGAAAATAGCTACAAGTATAATTCATTTTTCAGCGGGGCGTCAGCCTCAATTTTTAGATTTGAGCATTGGCAGAGATGTTAACAACACAACACTCTTCTCTGTGGTATATCAAATTTAGAATCTGCTGAGCATAAACTGACCTATAAGCAGGCACATGCACAGAAAAACCCGGAGTGGTGCTCAAGCACCAGCCTCTTGACCCTGGGTGCAAAAAAAAAAAAGTGTTTTTTTGCCCAATTTATGATTTATTCGTCAATTATAAAAGAAAATAACAAATATAATTTGAAATAATGAAAGTGATTTTTCTACAATTCCCACTGATGGTGTTTGGATATTTCGCAAGGATTTAGTGAAGCCCTTGTGAGAACTGTGCCCCTCACCGATTGGTTGCAGTCCATCTGCCCTTTATCTCTTGTGTTAATACTTAGAAGTTAATTCAACAGTCAACTTAATACAACAGAATATCTGCACGTGGTTTGCTGTAGAATATTGAAATGTTTTATAGCTTGTTTCATAAACAACATGAGGCGAACGCCGCCTCTTCTGTTCATCGTGGCCTTCAGTAGAAAATGCGAGGACATCCCTGGTATGAATGAATTGTGCTGCGTGGTACATACGTGTAAGGCATTCATCCCCTAGCTGAGCCCATCCGCTGCAGCACACCAAGCCGGGAGAGCTGGAAAAGAATTCCCAAAGTGTAAATAAGAGGAGGGTAGGGGGAAAAGGCACCTGTTGTGAAACACACAGACTTTTCAAAGCAACCACGCCCAACTCTTTTGGTCAAATCTGGGGAGATCAAACACTTCAAGGCATTGTCACTCTGATGCAAAAGTTGTTTGACCCAAATTGGCTTATTTTTTACCTTTGGGGTCTTCACCAGAACAGCACATTGAAAAGCCCTCACCAAATGGAGTTCTCTTAACGTTTATCAGCTTCTTTGGCCTTTCCGGGCATTTTGGAGGGAAACAGTGCAGAAGTCTAAATATATAACAGTTTGCTGCCAATTATTTATTTATTTTTTTTGGCTTGTCAGGAAAGGACAAATTTGTCTCCTTTTCCTCCCACAACCGTGACCTTTGCGGGGCCTCTGCAACACATCAGCTGCCCCCAAAGTGTTTGAAGATGGCAGCTTGCTTCAGAGTCAGCGTGCAGGGAGTGACGCTGTTTTTTTCTGATTCTGACAAATAGGCGCGTGGTAAAGATCAACCTCGGCATGCTTTCCCTCGCAATGAAAGAGGAGTTTTTGGAACTCTGCCTTTGCAACTGCTTGACGCTGGATTCGACTTATTTTGTGCAGCTGCGCCCCGGCGAATCATGACAAACTACAGCCAATGCGTACAGAGATGACCCTTGTTGACTTTTTAATAGATTGTCAGTCACTCTCAGCACTCATGGAAAAAGATTGTGTGTTCACAAGCACCGCTACAGCATGAAAACAGTGCTTGGGGTTGACTTTGACCATTTCCAAATGACCACAAATATTTTTAAGAACTTGTATTTTTAGATGTGTTGCTTTTCATCCACAAACTACCGTGAAGGTCACTGGAAATTTACTTTCCGGAGCCCAAATCATCTCTTTATTCATTTATTGTTTTGCCTTTTTTTCAAATGCCAACCATGAGGGTTTGGCGTTTACTCTTTTGAATGCTGTTTATCAATTTGTTCATTTGTTAGTTTAGTTTACAGGATTATGCTTTGCTAATGATCATGATACTGTGTAGACAGGTGTCACCTGTACTGAAAAAGGGTTAAATACATTTTGGTGAAGATCCTTATTTTACTTGGCAAATTTCCTTGAACGTATGTGGAGTAGGAATTATATGGTTACAGGCAACTTGCAACGGGGTCAAGCAGGCCAGTGACCAATTCAGAAATGGCCAAGGAAGTTTCAACTACAGAGCTGAATTAACTTCACTTGCTATGTCATTAGAATTTAATCACAAAAATCGGGTAGTTCAGAACTGCTTGGCCTTGCGTACTATTCTGTAGTCTTAAGTTTGGGGCATGTACTTGAAACATTTAACAATAGTCTTTGTAAAACTAGGCATTCTGAAGTAACCACTCCAGATGACTCCACTTGGGTTCCGTTTATCTGTTATATCACCCCCTGCTGTTGTGGAATGTACCAGACAGGCTGTATTGTTTGGTGTAAAAATATAGTATGGATGATGATTTATGTTGGTTTTTCCCCCCCCCGGCCCAGAGTGAAAAGACAATTTGTTAAAATAAAACGCCCTTGTTGGCTGTTTTAGCGATTACAAAACAAATCACAATTTCCGTATAAGTTTTTCACTCGTCACAAGTGAGTGCTGAATGCATCGCTGACATTCAACAGTTGACTTTGTAACGCAAATACGTGCCCCTGGAAATGCTGACATGCGATGATGAATGCTTAACTGCTTCCCCCCATTCATTTGACTGCGGTCAGAGCATATAAAGTACATACTGTAAAGGGTGCAACGGGGGAAAATAAGTTTGTGGTGAGTGGCGGGTGCAGCGATTGTTGGATATAGCATGAAGGGGCAAGATGACAAACAAAAGGGAAGTGAAGTGGGCCAGGCCTGCGCTGAAAACATATACAAAGCAACATAAAATAGTGATGACTAAAATATATGGGCCAAAAAGTCAACTTTGGAGGATAACAGCTCTTTCTGTCATTCAACATCACAATAGTTTTTACAACACTTTTCATCTACAATTGCCTACACGTGTCAAATGGAGCAGCTGTAAATGTTCAAGGTCGCAAATATAAACACTGTATTTGTTCCCTTTCAAAATCACACATTTGGGGAGCTTATTTGAGCTTCATCTAGCAATATATAACAATTATAAGAATGAAGTTTTGTGCGGCGGCTTCGTGATTAACATGTCTCACAGTTCATAGGGTCTTCATAAGAATCTCAGCTCTGGCCTTCCAGTCTGGCCTTTGCATGATCAACGCAACCCTTCCATTTTCCAAAAACATGCATGTAAGGTTCACTGAAGACTCAAAACTGTCCAAAGGTGTGAATGTGATTGCTTTTCTGTATCACACGTGTACTGTGAATGTCTGCCACCCAGTCCACGGTGTTCTGTGCCTCTCGCACTCAATCGTTAATAAGTTAGCTTGGATTTAGTCCAGCTCACATTAACGTGGAAAAGTATCGCAGGAAATAGATGGATGGAAGTTTAGGTCTCCATCTATATCGGTAGCTAGTTAGCAATATCTGTCTATCAAGCTAGCGCTAATTATCTAGCTCGATTTAACTAGCTAGCTAGCACTATATATCTGCTATATATCTCACTTTATCTATCTATCTATCTTAAATTGTCTGTGAGTTGACAACAGCGCCCCCTGTAGTGCAATGCAAACATTGTTACACACAGATGCACACATCTGTACCGCCGCTGTAACTAATGGACTCCTCCTCCTGTTGCAGCGATGAACTGGATTTTGAAAAAAAAAACTGCTCGAAATAAAACTTTTCGAATAAATATAACATTTAAAGCGTTCCAGGGACTTCCTGGGTAAAAACGAGCGATTGTATCAACGACAACTGAAGGTCGCTTTGGAGTTTAAGAACGTTAAGTGAGCCACGAGCAGTCAAAAAGGCAATTTGAGCCACAAAGTATGTAAAGTCAGAATTCAATTATTGTGAAAATCTTTTTTTCCAGGCCAACAACACACAGTGTTTTTGAACCGTGAAATAATACCCAAATAATGGCGAGAAATGCTTAAAAGATGCGTTGAAAATTC
This sequence comes from Idiotropiscis lumnitzeri, assembly GCF_059441095.1. Classification (NCBI taxonomy): domain Eukaryota; kingdom Metazoa; phylum Chordata; class Actinopteri; order Syngnathiformes; family Syngnathidae; genus Idiotropiscis; species Idiotropiscis lumnitzeri. The sequence goes on along the minus strand of NC_142391.1, from coordinate 28,301,099 downwards.
ATGCGATGCTCTTACCCAGCTGCTTTGCATACATTTCTGCCTTTAGGTCGCAATTTTTGGCTCTCAACGAAACTAAAAAGGAGACAAACCACCGCCGCAAAAGCAAAAAAGTTCTTCACTTCCATCGTAAAAGCAGCAGCATCCTTCTAGACGCCTTTTTGTGTTTATTATTATACACACAAACGTTGCTTTTGCCCACGTAATCCCAATCTTTCTTTAGATGAGTTATGAAGTCCAACGTCATCCACTACGCTCCCAAGCTTGGCAAAATCAAAAAAGGCAGTTTCCCTCATAAAAGTTGTCCTCGTATGCTGCACCGTTACTTCCATGAAATGCTCTTCGAAATGAGGGCGGCGTGCAAAAGAAAATATGATAAACCGTGGTGGAAAAGAAAAATCAAGTACAAAAAGTTGAAGGTCCCGCTTTGGTTGTACGTGCTTCTCTGAGGAGAACTACTCCACTTTTGTCCTCTCTTGCGCTCTCAGGAGTGGCAGGAGGGAAATTCCTGATTTGTTACTCTGTCTTTTGGCTGTGTGCGCCACCAAATTTACATAGCGAGCGCGCCGCGGGGTCTGCCCTCTAACTTATGCACGCCAAACTGCAACATGTGACTATAAGTTATAAAACAAAGCTCGTGTATTGTAACGTTAACATCGCCTGCTAATATTTTTTTTTTTTTAAAGTACGCTGTTTGACCCATTTTGTTGTAATATAGAACAACATCATGTGAAATAATGAAACAAACATTTTTGTCGTTTCTAGTGAACTGGGTGCTGGTGTGCATCACTTTCAGAAGTTTTTTTGAGTGTGCGTATCAGTGATGCAATACGAGGGTTGTTCTTGGGATTAGGCAATAGCACCCCCTACTGATGACACTGCTGCATGGTTTTCATAGTTTTTACACGTCCCCAAAAAATGTAAAGGGCCTCAAACACCACCATAATGACCAACAGTAAAATACAGTAACATAGTAGGCCCAAGTGCTCATATAAAAAAAGGCAAAAGTTTTACTCCTTAAGTATTTAGCATATATATTGTATATATTTTGCTTAGTAGCATAGCAATAAGATTATTTTTTTGCATGTGTGTAGATCAATCGTCCAGGTCAAGGTTATCCACAAATGTAGAACTGAGGCAATGGCACGTTCTTATTTTTTTTTTTGTTTAATTTTCCCGTTTTCTCCCCAAAAATTACATAATAAATTATACAATTTGCATAATGATTATTTATTATTGTAACTCACGGCAACAGTATGCAGTTTGAATATTAACTCTCTGCTTAAATATAGGAAAAGTTATATAAGTATATAATTATATAACTAATTATTTAATGAATCATTCAATATGAATGAATTGTGCATAAAAGTTATATAATATTTGCCTACACAAACACATGCTCCACAAACAAATAATTGAACGTTAAATAATACAACAGAACTGTACTCCATTCTGTACTGGATTTAAAAAAAAAAAAAAACACTATGATATTCTGCACAATATGAACATTAAGTAAAGGAAAAGAAAAAAAAGTACACTAAATGATTCACTTCAAATGTATTGTACATAAAATGTGAAATAACAAATGTACTTAAAATACATGTTTAAAATCAAACAGTTAATCAAGATTGAATGCAAAAGTATTAGACTGTAATTACAAGTTAAATACAACCAAATGTAATTGAAAAGCAAAAAAAGAATTGCTTTATGCTTAACTAAAGGTTTTAGTCTAGTATTGCATTAAACCTTTTACATATTGTCCCACTAAAGAAAGATTGAGTCAATAGTATCCAAAAGTGGTTCCCTGATACACATTTGGTTATTATGCAGATCATTTTTTTTAATGTATTAGTAGGGGGACTCGGAGCACACAGAGAATCATTGCCCAGTGTTTTTTTTTTTTCATTGTCTCACTTGAGGATTTAATGGCCTTCACCATCACCCTTCCACCATGAAAACAAGCCTGCAGTGATTCACATACTTAGTGCTTACAGACACACAACATTACCTTCCTTGGCAGAGGTAATGATCCCCCTCAAAATGTCTTGAAACAAGATATAACTCCCAGATGGATTCTTAAAAGTGTGTAAATGAACCCGTAACAAAGCATAATGTCATCATGGAGAGCGTCATTATGTAGTTATGAGCAAATTAAAGTTTTCCCCAAAAGCATTGTTGGACGGGAGATACAATTATCAAAATGTGATGTAACTGCTCGATTTCCGGGAGCCGACATTTCATTTACACTCTGTGCCCTTTCCAAAATGAAATGTTGCACGCCTTCAATAACACAACAGCACCCCCAAATTGGGTTCATTCACTCATTTAAGCGTTCTTAAAAAAATACCACATTTATTACACTGTCATTACTCCAAATCATATGCACACAGCATAGCAATGTCTGGGTTTCGCTGTGTTGACAGCCGCGGTCACACGACACCACCTCTTTTCAAATTGATGAAGGCAAATGTCTGTGTTAGCTCATCTTCCCAAACTGCTTTTCAAAGGTCTTAGACCCATGAGTTTTGCAATAAATAAAACAATGATTTGACTAAATCTGCGTATTTGGCGGATATTAAGCTGCATGCGCTCACTGTACCTCATATGTCTCCGTCTTCCTTCTTGCTACAAGCGTTACACATCAAGCTGTACTCAAATGTATCTAAGATCACTATTTTCGGTCGTTACAGTTGACACAAACTGGGACCTCTTTGATCATCAGGACCTTGATGTCTACACGCATTGTGTACTGGACTACATCAAGTTCTGCATGGAAACTGTGTCCCAACATAAGACTATACGGACCTTTCCAAACGCGAAGCCCTGGATGTCCAGCAGGGTTCGCTCTCTCCTCAAGGCCCGTGACGCTGCCTTCAGGTCAGGCGACAAAGCCCAGTACAGGGTGGCTCGTGCTGACCTGAGCAAAGGCATCAAGCTAGCCAAGGCAACCTACAAGGGGAGGCTGGAGGCCCACCTTGCCAGTAACAGGCCACGGGAGGTGTGGCAGGGTCTACGGAGCATCACCAACTTTCGTGGCAGCAGCACGACCTCTGTAGACCCGAGTGCATCGCTGGCAGAGGAGCTTAACTGCTTCTTCGCTCGCTTTGACTCGCCCCAACCGTCACACCCCCGCACTTCAACCTCCAACTCCCCCCCACTCATCGTAGAGGAACACGATGTGAGGCGCGCGCTCCTGGCGGTCAACCCCAGGAAAGCTACTGGACCCGACGGAATACCAGGCAAGGTCCTCAGAGCATGTGCCCACCAACTGTCACATGTTTTCTGCAGGATCTTCAACCGCTCCCTGGCTCAGGCAGTCATCCCCTCCTGCTTGAAAACTTCCACCATTATTCCTGTCCCCAAAAAGTCACCAGCCGTCCACCTGAATGACTACCGTCCTGTTGCTCTCACACCAGTCATTATGAAGTGCTTCGAGAGGCTGGTTCTCCAGCACATCAGGGACTGCCTTCCTCCCACTCTGGACCCCTACCAGTTTGCATACCGGGCTAACAGATCCACTGAGGACGCCATCGACACTGCTCTGCATGTTGTGCTGGGCCACCTGGAACGACAGCAGAGCTATGCAAGGATGCTCTTTGTGGACTACAGCTCGGCATTCAACACGATCATCCCAGACATCCTCGTCGCCAAACTGGACACTCTCGGCCTCCCTGCCCTCACACGCATCTGGATTAAGGACTTTCTGACCAACAGACCCCAGACTGTGTTGCTCGGCCCCTACACGTCCTCCACCCTCATGCTGAGCACCGGTTCCCCCCAAGGATGCGTGCTGAGCCCTCTCCTGTACGCCCTCTACACCTACGACTGCAGCCCGGCCCACGGCAACAACACCATCGTCAAGTTTGCTGACGACACGACAGTGGTCGGTCTGATCTCGGAAGGTGACGAGACAGCCTACAGAGAGGAGGTAAAGAGACTGACAACTTGGTGCAAGGACAACAGACTGCACCTTAACTCTGCTAAAACAAAGGAGATTGTCGTCGACTTCAGGAGGAACAAGACGCTGCCGCCCCCCCTCTGCATCGAAGGCGTGTGTGTGGAGAGGGTCCACACGTTCAAGTTCCTGGGAGTACAGATCTCCAATGACCTTTCTTGGAGTCACAACACCACAGCAGTGGTAAAGAAGGTCCGCCAACGTCTGCACTTCCTGAGAGTCCTCAGGAAATTCAATCTGGACAAGAAGCTGCTGCTGGCCTTCTATCACTCGTCCATCGAGAGCCTGCTGACGTACTGTGTCTCCACCTGGTACAGCGGCTGCACTGAGGCGGACAGAGTGAGGCTCCAGAGGACAGTCAAAACAGCGCAAAGGATTATTGGCTGCCCTCTCCCCCCACTGTCGGACATCTACACCGCCCGGTGCCTCAGAAGGGCTCTCAACATCGTCAATGACAATACCCACCCAAACTCACACCTGTTCGACCTGTTGCCCTCTGGCAGGCGCTACAGATGCATCAAATCAAGGACCAATAGACTGAGAAACAGTTTCTTTCCGAGAGCCATCTCCATACTGAACTCTCACACACACACGAGACCACCCTAACCTCGCAAAACAGCATTGTGATGTGTTTCTATATGCCCTATTCAGTACTGAATTCCATTGCACTGTCTTCTTTATTTATCTAATTTATATATTTGTCTGTATTATTGTTGTATTGCACTGGAGAGGGGAGCCCTCTAATCTCGTTGCACACTTGAGTACAATGACAATAAAGGGATTTCTATTCTATTCTATTCTATTCTAAAACAACATCCAGACTTTTATAGGCGGCAATTACACCACAGGCTTGCTCGTGAACCTACTGGGAACATGTACTAAGAAAAAGAAAATGTGCTCGTCTTCTGTTGGTGATGTTCACAGGCTCACACGGGTTACTAAACATGGGAGGGCCAAAATGTACTGAAAATCACCCGAAAACAAGCCTGAAAGTACAAATATCAATTTGAGTCCAATGACACTGCCCAACAGCAAATTGTAATCAGAGATGGTTTTATGTGGCTTCATAACAACCATCATCCACTGATTGAAGCTGATTTAAAAAAATATTTTTAAGTTCGATCTATAAGAGCTTGCGCGATGCAAATTTTATGACATTTCAGAAGACAATTCCATCTGTAGTAAATCTTAACCCTTAATTCAGAAATATTACTAAATGTATTACATATTATATTATTATTATTATTATTATTATGAAAATCTGAAAATGTTGGCCGGTTCTGAATCATCACCAATAAAAGCCATCTAAAAAAGTTTACCTGCATCTCTGATTAAAAATGTGGTCTAAATGTTTAGAATACTGAAATGAACACATAATGAGCTCAGAGGTTAAACTTTAACATGATCCCCTTTGGCCAACATGATCTATTTATTCATTTATAGTCTGTTTGCAGTGCTATAAAATTAGAGAACTAACATTTGTCAACCATAAAAAATATGTAAACACAGATCTTATTTAAGCAATTGAACTAGAGGGAAATTTTAATCTGTTGGGAATGCAAATGAGACACTGTATAACAAAATCCGTGACACACGCATACGCTCCATAAATGAAGGCAAATTCACAGATTTGGTGGGATGAGGTGGATTGGTTGGTTTTACATTTTTATTATTTGTCAAATGTTTTTGCTAATCAGTCCCAGCTTGATGCTTCTTTGGAGGTGTCGTTATGACCCAAATAAATGTATGATTTTTTTCTCATATTACATTATACAACAAATATATAGTTAATTTAGTACTTAGAGGCCCATAAAAACTGTTTGTTAGAAATATTAGTCAATTTATTTTAAAAGTGGGATTGGTAACAAAACAATGATTGCAACATGTCAACATTTTGAAGTGAAGCCAATTTGGATTATCGTTATTATTATTTTTTTTTTAGCAAGAATCATGAAGTCTCTGCACATAATTTACAATTGTGGCCTCATTAAAACCTCTGGTGAGCCGGAACTGGCCCCGTGCCTTGAGTTTAACACCGGCGAGCTAAAGTAACAGTCCTCTTACTTGAGTCGATTTTTTTGTAGCTACATGAGCGAGCAAGGTGTGCGTCATCCCCATAACTCAGCAAAACAATTTTGCTTCACACAGACACTCCCACTTTTGCAAATGAGAGCGCGGGCCTTTCCTCCGCGTACTTCATAACGCGCCTGCGCTCAATCCACTGTCGTTGTGCTCATGTTGCCGGCCGCAGCTTTCACACGAGCCCGGGCCGAGGCGCCCCTCAGGCGGCTACTCAGCGGCCGAACACCGCGACTCGCCGTGAGCGCCACAGCGGCCAGCCAAGCCCAGCACACGCAGGTGGACGTGGGAGCTCAACATGTTGACGCAGAAGGACGTTGTGCTAGTTCGGGACGGGCCAGCAGTGGCGTATTTGTGGACTTTGAGCACACCAGAGAGGCGTATAAGAGCAAGGACTCGATGGAGCTCCTGAGAAGTCTGATGGTTCTCAAGATGTGCTCTTTTGACTTCCTGGTTGATAAGAATCAAGAGGTAACGACAACTTTATCTGGTTCCCCTCATAATAGTGTCAACTTTTTTTTTTCGTTGCTAGGTTCAAGTTATAGGCAACATTACACAAAATATTATCATATGATATACAATAATTATCAAGCTATACTGGGGAGTACAGGGTGCTGGAACCGGAAATGGCATTAAAACTGTTAAGAATCAGCCACAATGAGAACAGATTGTACCCTTACTAAAAATGATACGGAGCATGAAACAAAACATTATTATAGAATAGAAAATGAGTTGTATGCTAGCTATGCATCAGGTGCTGCAAATCTTCTACATTTAGCAAGAATATATAACACCCCTACAAGACACTACATTAGGTACACCAAAACAATATGTGCATAATGTACTGTATGAAATTAGACAAGGCAAAGTGTTAACTCTATACATAAAATATTTTTTTTCATATAAATATTTGAACTCAGTTAATTCAGTTTTATTTACTTAAAAATGTATAATATGTAAAAAAAAATAATATATATATATATATATATATATATATATATATATACATATATATATAGTTTGTCTGGAGCAGTGAGTAAGGGATTTATGGTACTCTTAAAAGAAAAAATGCTATGATACGATGTTGATAACATTTCACTATTCTGCCCTCGCTCCCCCATGCATGCGTTGCGTGGGTAGATTGAGAATCGTTTTTCAAAAAAAACCCAAGTGTGCTTCTTTCAATCTGTTGATTGACACACAGTTTATGATTACTGTGTTACAAAGACAAAATGAAGATAATTACAAGTTTTATATTTAACAAAACACATAATTTTGGCTTACAAAAGTCTGACGAACCCGACTCATCATATGAAATGCTAATAAGCATTGATGTTATGCTCATAACATTTAAATAATAAATATTGAAATGCGAACGATGCAAAAAATATACGCACAGATAACATAACAATACTCATGGACATTTTATTTTTCCCGCTCGCAGAATGCAAGTTATTTGACTGCAGCTTAGAACAGGTCAATAAGTGCATTGTACTACTGTATATGTAGGCGCTCACATTACAAGACAGTTGCATAATCAATGACATAACAGTTATTTAGACACAGCCACTAATTCGTCACAGGGCCTTGTTGTAAGCTATTTCACAAATTTGATATGAATAAAAACAACTCCAGGTTGCGTGTGAACCTCAGGCAAGCATGTAACACCCACCTCTCAAATTACAACTTGTTTTTCCAGGCAAGCCAGCGGCCCTGTTTGTGTACGTGCTGGTTTCATTCAGTGTCACCCTCTCCTCAGTGTGATCCAGGCAGACTTGCTACAGCACATCACTTTGCTTCCATTCATAAGTCCCAAGATTCATCCATTTTCTAGACTGCACAGCTTCCAAAAGTTGAACGCAAACTCCACACAGAAAGGCCAGAATTGGATGTCAAACCTTTGACCTCAGAACTGGCAGACATGCTAACCATGAGTGACCCTGTATTAACGTCCACTTTCACTTCTAATGTTTAATGTGTAAAGCCCCTGTAAAGTGAAAATGAATATGTCATCTAAATTTGACACAGAAGAGTTTTGATGTTTCGTCTACTATTTTTTTTAATGCTTACGCATAACAAGAATACATATTTGAGCAACAAAAATATATCCAATTAAAGCCTCTGGTGGCTGGAATATCTGGAGGACTGAAAGTGTCAAAATTAAATAAATGAATACACCATGAAATCTTTAATTAAAATTGTCATTAATTAATTAAATGAGTCATTTATTAATTTAATATGGAATTAAATAAATAATTGAGTCATTAATTAAATTACCGATGGTTATAAGTAAAACAAATCTATATTACTATTTCTGTATTTAATTACATTATTTATATGATAAATTATTTACGTATTTAGATGGGCGAGTTTTAGAGATAAAATTAATTTGTGAAACACTGCAACCCAGGACCATGAAATAATTAAATACATAAATAATTAATTAAACACAGTAATAATTGATTAAATACAGAAATAATTAATTAAATACAGAAATAATTATATAGATTTTCTTTACATATAATCATTGATAATTTAATTAATGACACATTTATGTTTTTATTTCGACATTTAATTAATCGATGAAACATTTAATTAATTAATGATCATTCTATGAAATATTTCATGGTGTATTTATTTATTCAATTTAGGCACTTTCAGTCCTCCGTAGGAATATACCCCACCTGGGATATCTTGCGGCTTTTCCACACGGCAATGAGGCATTCTAATGCTGCCACCCCAGCAAACGACTGGAGTGTGTCAGTTCTGATATAGTATGGCGACTCGTACCACAGCCGAAACGGTCACTCGACACACCGCATAAATCAGGTAAATTGAAATGCTTGATTTCCACAATTGAACACTTTCTAGTTTTGTGTCTTTTCACATTTTTAGGAATTGCGTTCAACATGCATACCATAGGGGTGGCAGGATGGCCTCACAGTGAAAGACAGCATCGGGCCATCCTGTGTGGAGTTTGCATGTTCTCCCCGTGCCTGCGTGTGTTTCCTCCCACATTCCAAAAACATGCATGGCAGGCCGATTGAACACTCTAAATTGCCCCTAGGTATGAGTGTGAGCGCGGATGGTTGTTCGTCTATGTGTGCCCTGCGATTGGCTGGCAAACAGTTCAGGGTGTCCCCCGCCTACTGCCTGAAGATAGCTGGGATAGGCTCCAGCACCCCCCGCGACCCTAGTGAGGAGAAGCGGAACAGATAATGGATGGATAGATGTATAACATTTAGAAACAATTCTCTCTCTTCGGTGCAAATTGGAAGTCGACCAGCATCACAGAATGTATTGTGTTTGATTTTGGAGGTGCCGCTGTAGCTTTCATCATTCTGTTCAGGGTCACTGCGAAGCTGGAGACAATCCCAGAAGGTATTCATTTGTAGGCTGTAATATTCTGCATTCATGAGGTATATATATATAATATATTACAGCGCTTTAAAAAGCCTCCCCTTTAGCTCTTACCACCTTTCACTTTACTGGATGAGTTAAAGGGGTTACTTTTTTATGTTTCCCTGCTTTAGAGGAATTTCTACCTTGAGACTTGCAAAGAAGCTTCTCTCCCTCCAATAAAGGCGTGCATGGCTGCTTTTAAAAGTCTTCCGCAACCAGTCTTGTCAGCCGAGGCTGATGCTTTCAAAACCTGCCGAGACACAACCTGCCGCTGCAGGGACATTGTGAGTGACGTGAGCGCCGTAGCGTCTTCCATCATCCAAGTGTTGTCAAATATTCCTGATGAGGCATCAGTGGCACCGCGATGTTTGAATATTCAATTAACCGTGAAGCTGAGCGAAAAAAAAAAAATGCACAATGTGCAGTGGTTCTTTTCAACTCACCAGACTTGAATGTGTTTAAATGATTTATGAGAGCTCTCAGGTTACATCATCATGTATCTCTGCTCAGATAATGGATTTCGGGAAGAAGGTGTTGGGTCAGAAAGCCTTTGATCAGCTGATGAAGATGACGTTTTACGGCCAGTTCGTGGCCGGCGAGGACCACAAGGCCATCAGACCGCTCATCCAGAAGAACCTGGCCTTCGGAGTGGGCTCCGTGCTGGACTACAGTGTGGAGGAGGACATCAGCCAGGAGGAGGATCCACAGACAGCAATGTAGTAAGAACGTTTTCCAAAAATAGCACCATCTTGTTGGAAGAAACTTTGCACCAGGGGTCCTCAAAGCTGTTCCTTGAGTGCCGTTGTCCTGCCTGTTTTCCATTTCTCTCTGCTGCAACACATTTGGAATCCGGTGTGTTGCAGCGGGGAGAGATAGAAAACAGGCAGGACACCAGCCTTTGAGGAACAGGATTGAAAGCCCCTGCTTTACACAGACCTGATCAGCTGGAGCGGATCGGCAGATAATTGACATTTTATGCAAAATCTGCGATAGGTTGTAATGTCAGAATTTGTCGATCAATCGATGACGTCATTGTTCAGATCGGCAAAACAAGGCCTTACAGCAAACACAATCTTGTTACTCCAAGGAATTTTCTTTTTAGGAGGGTGCCGCGTCGGCGTGAACCATTTTCAATTTATTGAATGTTTATCAGCATTTTGGGAAGAATTTTTAGGACTTTTTTGTTATTATTTGGTCCTACTGCAATTCAGTAGGCGGCAAATTCCGTCAATTTGCGGGTCTGACCAGTTCCAATTCCCGCGAATAGCAGGGGTCGACTGTTCAATGAACAAGTTGTTAAAATTGATTTTTTTTTTTTTTTTAGACAGTTCCACCTGTTCAATTTGGCCTCTAATGCAAAATGGCCCACAACTAATAGTGCAGGCTTTCAGGGAATCGCAACAGTTTAATAATATTTTATCCTTGCCGGCTGCCAAAAAACGAACAGTGAGAATATCCCTCGTGCGATTGGCTGCCGCAGAGAATGTCTCGCTTGTTAGGAATTTTGTCACATGAGGAGCGCGCGGCTGACGTGATCTCATATAAAGGCATGTGAGCGCTGCGTCCAGAGAGCAGCGGCAAGGACACTCCACTTGGAGCTTTTCAAAAGCCACGCAGCACGCCTTTGAACAAAGTAAATGTGCTTTGGCAGATGAACTTGTCGGCTTGATTCTCACTACAACACGACCTTTTACATTTCAAACATTTTACAAATGTTTAATGAAGGTCAAACGAGAAGAAAGCCTGCAGTGCGTCTATACAAGTGTTGAAGTGACGCTGACGTAGGCTGACAGCTGACTTCAAGTTCAAACTTTCCATACATTGTGAACATCGGGGAGCTCAATGCGCCCTTTCCTATGACTTCTGTGCTACCTCACGACATGCCATGTTTTACTTTGAGTGGAATTGATTAATTGAGCGTCATGCTCAGTTGGGATTTTGAAATTCTTGGTAATGACAAGCGAGAAGACACGGAGGCCTAAGCACAATATTAAGTACACTTTAACAAATACTCACCTCCAGCACATACTCTACCTCCGTTTCGTCAGAAGGATTGATGCACATGTCCTTGCAATCTTTACAATGATATAAAAAAAAAAAACCTTGACTTTTCCTTCTGGATCTCCAAGAAGTTGCACGGAAATTGTTTGTATATTTTTGTGTGAGCCTGTGAACAAACAAATATGATTTTGTGAATATGATGTCGCATGCTAAACTGCACTTGTCTAAGTGGTGAACTTACGATTCTTTGTCTTTCATTTTTTAGTTCACGTGCATCCAGTGCAGAGAGAGGTCAGTTACCTGACTTGAAAGTTTTGCACAAACTATACAATCCAGTCTATATTAGGTACGCTTGCTTTAAAATGTCGTCCAATAAAAAGCACATACTGCATGTGTGTCTCATATATTTTGTGTCTTTTAATCTGATACTGTGAGTTTTTTTTTTTTATCAGAAAAAAAAACACTTTTTTTGGATTGATGAAGAATTTCTATAAAATATCAACAAAGCAGGCATAATAGTCAGTCTAACTCTCTCTTGATTAAAATTGAGCTGTGAATCTATTTGATGGAAGGGGATAAAATTCATGCATTTTTTTTTTTTTTGGGGTCACCGGCAGGCGAGGACAACAGCGATACCTTTGGTGCATCCCAAACATACTTCTATGCAGACGAGCGCAAATGCGACCAACATATGGAAACATTTATTAAATGTATCCAGGCATCTGGTAAGCAAACAGAGGTTCGGTACCTGTCAAAAATAGAAATGTAAACTGTATAAACTGCCCAATTCATGATAAAAACGTACGCACTCTTCAGTAAGCAGCAGTTGGATTTTCTATTTTTGGCAGAGGATAAAGAAGATATGCATTTGCATTATGTGTTAGCATTAAGCGAAGTGGACCTTCCTAAAACAAAGACCTGGGATTATTTGAAATAAAATACTGTGAAAATGTTCAGTTGAAGTCTATCCGATAGGTGGGACTTCAATGGACGGCTTCTCCGCAATCAAAATGACCGCCCTGGGCCGACCTCAGTTCTTGGTGAGCTGTTCCAGAAAACGTCTATATAATCACCCGTCTTGTTGAGTCATTATGCTCACCTGGCACCTTTGTTCTTTAAGCTCCAGTTCTCTGAGGTCCTCGTGAAATGGCGGCGATTTTTCAGCTTCCTGGCATTCAAGCAGCGTAAAGATGACATAGATGTCTTGGAGCAAAAGTTAGATCTTCAACAGATGCAGGTGCTTTGCTTCTTCTCATATTTGGCTGCTTTCATATACATGGTGACACATTTACCTGCTTTCCATGTACGTTTATCCGTTAAGGAATTCTTGAGCAGTGTGGGTGCAAAAGATGACTTGTACACGGCGTTGACTGCACAGAAGGAGGAAACTTCAGGGTGAGTGTGAGTGTTGTGAAGAAGAATATGTCTCACATGAAAAGTTTGCATTTTGACAGCATCTGTTTTGCTGGGCAACTGGATTCTTCCTTCCAAATTGCTTCACTTTTTAATTCTATTTGTCATATATGATCAATATGACACCGTCTACTTTTTATCTATTATAAAAGACATTCAAATTATTAATAATAATAAGGCCAGCTCAAATTATCATTGTTAATAATTTGTTGAATTTTCTTCATGATGTCATCAGGGTGGCCTTTAAAAAATAACCCATCTACTCCCATTAAGAAAGCGGTAACATTTTTGGACCATAGTGAGAGCGCAGCTACAGTTTGAAACACAACTTTTTAATGGGAGCTAATATAATCTGTGATTTATGTTCGTCACAAAAAAAAGTGCTTTGGGTTTCCTGGGTTGCAGTGGTAGAACACAAAGATCCAGTTGTTAAACCATAAATTGTGGAAAACAACTTTTTTATGGTTGCTCGCCGTATTTTTGATGTTGTGTTTTGGCAGAACTATTGACTTCCTCGATTGGGACAGCGTCTTTGATGACAGAGCAAAGCTGGCAAAACTGCTTGTCGTCCCGAATGTTCAGGTCAGTCGAGCTGAAATACAGAACTCAAAACTCAGTAGAGCGCGCACCTCTGCCTCTGCCTTTCTTGGGTTTGTCTGTGAGTTAACAGGTTACTTCCTATTTCATAGAGCATGATGAGACATTTCAAAGGGTTATTTTGGACATCATGATGCCTGAGTGACTCGTATATCGTATATTTGACACCATAACGTTGGATGTTGATGTTTAACATTTGTAGCAGGGCTCGGGAGTGAAATTCTAGAGTGGCTTAAAATGTAATGAAGAGAAAATGAGACGAAACCTTTGTTTAAATTCTCACCAAATCATTTTATGGAAATCAAATCAGTTGTGTGTTTTTTTTTTTTTTGCGTGATCCCGACAAACCAATCGATAAAACAAGACCTGTTGCCATTGCGCCTTTGGCGGAGGTAATTACTAACCAAATCACACTTTCTGTTAGTGAATGATAAGGAGTTCAATTCCTACTTTGTCTTTGTCATTCCATTAGGGCCCATTAGTATCTAATAGGCTTCTTGCTTGTTTGCTCAGCTCGGTGAACTGGAGCCTCTGCTGAAACACTTCACCGCAGAGGAGGAAGGGCAAATGAAGAGGATATTGCAGCGCATAGATATTTTAGCCAAGGTAATCTCTCCGAGCCTGACGACATAGTATCCGTATGTGTCCAACACAGTAGTGACAATTAGTTTTTTTTTTTAACGCAGCATGCTGTAAAGAATGGTGTCCGCTTGATGGTGGATGCAGAACAGACATACATGCAGCCGGCCATCAGGAAACTCACCCTTGAAATGCAGAAGGTTTACAACAAAGACAAACCGATCATCTTCAACACCTACCAATGTTACTTGAAGGTCCGCAAGCATTATCACTGTTAAAACATGATGTGCTGTGAGGTCTTCATTTTGGTCATCTTCAGTGTTTGCACACAGGACGCTTTTGACACCATAACCACGGATGTTGAGTTATCTCGACGCCAGGGCTGGCACTTTGCTGCCAAGCTGGTGCGAGGGGCCTACATGCACCAGGAGCGGGAGAGGGCATTAGAATTTGACTACGAGGACCCCATCAACCCTGACTATGAGACCACCAACGCAATGTACCACAGGTAAGCGGGGAGAGTTGTTTAACGTTCGTGCCTGGGAGAAAGCCATGAACCTTTCCTAGCTCAGTCATTTTGTGAAAGTGTATCGAGTTCTTTCGTAGGAGAAATGAGTTCCATTAAATTTGCAAAATTGCCCAAAATGGTCTTCAGTCTAAGATGGAGTTGTTAGTTTATGATGAACATCTGTTCCTATGGCAGCAGAGTAATCTGCATTTGTAGCAAATTGGAACTTACTGTAGCCTATCCGTAAACTACCAACACAGTGGCAAAGTCACAATTACAGAGTTTTACCGTAAATATATTACAAAAATCCCAACAAAAAGATATGGGGCAGGGAATTTCGTAATTACAGGAACAAATGAAAAACACAGAAAAGACATATGGCCTTAACTGAGTGTGCCCTCTAAGCCGCGTGACCAAAAACTACTTCATTGCATGTCATTCGTAGGGCTCGGAAGTCAGAAGACTCAAATCAGTTAGCGGGGCCCAGAGTTCAACGCAACATGGTGAAGCAGCATTTAGCTGTTGTGCTGCACGCAAATGTAATAAGATAAATGCTTTAAAATCCAGGTTCAAATTGATGCTTTTTTTCACATGTGCCTATGATTGAGGTATTTTAAAGCATTTTTTTCTAAATGTACTTCTTTTAGTAATCTTAGTAAGCTACTTTTTATTGCTATAACTTTTACATGCTTTACATTAAATTATGCGAAGTACATTGAGTTAGCGCGTGTTTGACGTGCACTACATAAATAAAACAGCCTTACCTTTCCTATCCTTGCAACCTCGCCAAGTCTTAATGATGGTAAATTTGTCAATGAAAAGCATTTTTTTTGGGACAGAAATAAAACACAATCAAATAAAGAACAGGATGTGCAGTGGTGACAAAGTATTCTTACCGTCGCACAAAACAGCTCATCGTCACCTCAAAATATCACAATTACAGTCAATATTTATAGGAGAGTAACATTGCGGCCATTATTACAAAACAATCAAATAAACAACAGTCAGTGCAGTAGTTACTGAGCGTTTCCTTCAGCACGCCTGTGATTGATAACCTTGAAATGTAATAAACAAACGTGATATCTGTGATATAAATGTGATACTTTTCTCATCTTCCATTTATATGCAACTTAATGTGTGTCTCGTTTTTATATCCAGATGTTTGGATTACATTCTGGATGAGATTGCCCTCCACAGGAAAGCCAGTGTTATGGTAGCTTCCCATAATGAGGAGACAGTGAAACACACATTGCAAAGGTATATTTTTGCTTCTCCTTGACATTCTCGTGTGAATTCTTAAATGCTTATCTTGTTTTTTTTTTTTCGTTTTTCAATCTGGCCATCAGAATGAACGAGCTAGCTTTGTTACCCAGGGAAAACAAAGTTTTCTTCGGCCAGCTATTGGGCATGTGTGATCAGATCAGCTTCCCCCTGGGTGAGCAAAACACACACATGGAATCACAGTGAATCTTATGATGCCCTCTGAACCCTTAATATGAGCGTTTAAATCCAAACTGTGCCCCGTGAGAATTGGCTGTCTGACCACAGATTGCAGGCCTACGCGGTGACATATGAAGTGAGGCACCTCAGTATTGACGAGTTGTCTCCGTGAGCCGCCGCTGTCGGTTCTCGCCCTGTTGTTTGTCAATCACACGCAGGCAGCGGCAGCAGGAAGTTGTCTGTTCCACTTGAAAGGGTCTTGCTTTCGTGTAAGACGTGTAGTTCTTTGTGGTTGTCTGGAGGGACAGAGCAACCGTTGCGGACAGCCTTAATGGTGAAGTCAAGTTAGAAAATAATTGAAAATGATTTTTACAATATTTAATATTTGATGCGCCTGCAGTAGTCTAAACACTGTATTCGGATTAAAATTGCATTGAGTAGAAACATTCGCCCATCTTTGTCCATCTCAGGGGGCGGACATTTTGCCATTGGCCTCGACTGATGCCGCCATTCAACACGTAGTGGCTAACGTACTAGCCACTTAAGAGCCAGTCAAGTTTACACTCTCATAGGCTGACTCAAACATGGCCTTGCCATTTGAAGTCACACGCATTCAGTCACAGATACTACAGTGCTGCCGCACGTGAGGACGGTGGCCTCAAGTGGATAAAAATAATACCTGAACCTCGCATTGTCCCGTTTTCTCCTCTCACTTGACATGCCACACCAGGCCAGGCAGGCTTTCCAGTCTACAAGTACGTCCCTTACGGCCCAGTGAATGAGGTGATGCCTTACCTGAGCCGGCGAGCCCAGGAGAACCGAGGCTTCATGAAGGGAGCCCAAAAGGAAAGAGAGCTATTGTGGAAGGAGCTGAAACGCAGATTGGCATCCAGGGAGCTTCTCTATAGACCGGTCTACTGAAAGCAGTGAGGAACAGCCAGTGTCAACTTTTCTTCTGTTGCCGTCTCTTTCCTGTCTTTATGTTTCTTCTTTGTGTATTTGTTTCTTTTATTTCTCCCAATGCTGTTACAGACATCACTTGTTGATGTTTCCCACATGCGCCATCCCACTTTACATTTCTGTCCATTCTTCATTTCGCCTTCTTTTTGTCTGCAAAGCACTCATATCAATCAAGTGGGCATCTTAAGTGCTCCAACAGGACTCGTGAAAATGTCAACAAGTCCTGGGCAGTCGTTCCTTTTCATGGACCTATTCATCACGCACAAGGACAACAACACGCACAACTAAGAGGCTTTATTTAAATGCTAATAAATGCATTATAGCTATTGTTTATCCGTGTTTTTGTTTAATAATGGACAGCCACCTGTATATTTGTGTTTTCAGCCTGTGTGTCCTCATTAAATTGCTTGTGTTGTTATTGTGCCGTGTGCTCAGTACTCAGGGAGGGAATCTTCAGTTTATACAAATGCCTGCGAGTCTGCGCGCTTGTTTTTGTCTTTGCCCAAGACAGTGCTCACCAGTGCACCTACACAATTTAGTGAGTTATTGAATGCACGTTTATTATTTTAGTTTGCTATGGTTTCAAACGCCACTGCATCGAGTGTTGTAATGACACAGTTATAAAAGAATGCACTTTCTCATACAGTGGCGTTCCAACCGGCAAGACTGTCCTTTGGCACCATTGTTGAATTTTAATTCATTTTAACTGAAAAAATGTGTTAACCTCGCAACTTGCAATCATCAGCCGACCGCTAGCGATGAACTTGCATTTTTCTTTTTTTCTGAAGGCAATTTTCAGCCGTAAAACATCAATATTTTGTCAATAATGAATTTGCTAATTTCATTATTTTTCATGTATAATTAAAAACTTTCAAACAAAAATTGGCACATTTCTTATTTGGAATTGTCTAGTGATTAAAAAGCAACTTAACAATTGAGTAATTTCACACGAGAGGGATGACATGGTCTTCACCAACCTTATTTAAATTGATCGTTTCTTGTTTGGTTAGTAAGTAAAAACAGTTTATGAATATCTTACTTTGCCAGAACAGAAAAGATAATGAAGGATGACGGAAATCTGAGAAAAATTATTGGAGCTCAGATAGCTCGAAGCGATGATGTTGATTATTCGATTCAATTTGACATCTCAATATACCTTGACAACACTAACCTCTCCCTTCAATGTTTATGAGCATTTTGCTCGTACAGTACCAGAAACTTTGCAGAGGCAGAATTCTTGATGCCTGTATGGTCTTGCATGGGCTCTCATTATATTGCATAGGTGCACCAAATGACATACGTCCTAATGATGTGAGTTACCTCAAATAGTTGATATATTTGAATAAAATAATGCAACACTTCAAATAAATGTCATTTTTATTTCATTTTTTTAAATTAATAATAATAATATATAATAATATATATATATATATATATTTATTTATACACATACGCGTCCTTGGATTTGGGTCAGCCGCACTCATTCTGTAGAGTTTGGCTTTGGGTTTTATTATAGTCGACACTTTGCTCAATATACATCACAGAAGTCCGATGCCTTAATCACCATTCAGAAGAAACTTGTGAAGCTCTGGAGAAGTGCCACGGAGTTGCCAGTCCCGCTGTATTCTATTGGTTTAATTAAGAATCGAGTTCTTTTTGATGCAAGACGTGCCTTTCGGCCATTCATTTGCTAACAAATTCCTTCGAACAGACAGCTGCAGTTTTCAGTTAGGAAGATAATTGTGTGTGGAAAAGGCCACAAGACAGTAAACTCAGTCAAAGCAGCGTGGGCTCAGCAAATTCTCCTTCCATTACAGCACGCGAGTCAGTAATGGAGGCAGCCAGAGCTAATTTACTTTACATAATGAATGTCATTGACCTTGTGTTATGCAAGATTTTCTTTTGGGTTCCTTGAGTTGACTACCGGATGGATCCGCATAGTTGTGTTTGTTTAATTGTTTTTTGGCATTACACTTTCCCTGAGACAGCGAAGCTGTCCATAGCATTTAGCTTTTCTTTTTTTTTTTCACACTTGGCTTGATCTGCCGAAACTGCCCCATTGTGAAATGGACTGAACAATTGAAAAAAAATCGGATGGATTTCCGTGCTGCCATTTGGATTTCACAAGCCAGTAAATCCCGGACTTGTTTTGTGAGCACATACACAAACAAACAAACACAAATAATAACAACAATGCAGGCAATGTTTGGCACTTTCTCTTGGCAGCGAAACAGGATGACTGAGATGACATATTACATTTATTGATTCTATTCAGGACGGTGGCCAGCACATCTGCCTCACAGTTCTAAGATTTGGGTTTCGAATCTCCGCTCAAGCTTTCCAATATGGAGTTTGTAGTTACAAAGGAATTTGTATGTCCTGTGCAAATTCTCCAGGTTAATTTAGGGTCATCGGAGGGTCTGAATTGTCTATCCCTGACAAGTAAAAAAACGGATAGAAAATGGATGGGCGGATTTTTTGAATGAGATTGAATTTTTTTTTTTTTTTTGGCAAGCTTTACAGTGGTGCCTCGAGATAAGAGTTTAATTTGGTCCGTGACAACCAAGTCATCATTCGGCATTGAAATGAAAAGAATTAAAAATAGAAATCGTCATTTAATTTTTTTTTTGTTTTATGAAAAAAAAATAGACCTCTATTATATAGTTATTTATATAAACATATATTAATGTTGTGATTAAATTAAATGTAATAAATAAATAAATCAAACAGTTTATATATGTCTTAAGTATTTATTTTGGTGCACACAACTAACTTGTGTAGAACTTGTGTTGACCTGACCACATTCAGTCCATTTAAAAAAAAAAAAAAAAATGAACATACATGTTCAAAGGACCCACCCTTTGACTGTCAGCGCACCGTTTCCTCTCATTCAAATCTGAAATTATTATGTAACTTAAGAAACGTTTTTGTTCATCGAAGCTATTAATGACAAATGTGATGAATCACTGGGCCAAATGAGAGGATATGACCACATCTGTCCCCAAGGAATCCCTCTGGTGAGGCGGGAATCTGATGAGAGCCGGCGCGTAAACAAATGAGTCCTGGGAGTAAACACAACAGATGGGACAGACGATGACTAATCTCACCGGCCGGAGCTGAGAGGCGCAGCCTACCACGGATAATAAAACGCAATGGAAATGCAGAGGAGGGGTGGAATGCAAAGCGTGTGACTGAAAATGTGTATATTTCACACAGTGGGCTCAATCATCTTCACTGCTTCAAAGTTATTCAAATCATCTGCATACTGTGATTCTTTTCCAGGCAGTCATTACTGAAAAGTTTGTTTTAAAGCAACTACGTTTGGTGAGAGTGAAGCTGTCAGGAGGCAATACTGCGCTAAAGTTGAGGGCAAACACTAACTTTGTTGTTTTAATGAGCTTGGATGCAATATAAAAGGGACAGACTGAAGTAGCAGTCAGCGCTCTATTTGCTTTATGAGTAATATGGTTATTGTTATTATTCTACTGTCACACTAAATAGTTGCCTTTTTTTCAATTACTCAAAACTATACTGTACAATTTGAATGACGCAAAAAAAGAAAATAAAAATTTAACCCCAAATTTTTTTTTCACAACTGAATCTTTTTCTAAAGCACTTCAAGCAACCTTTAAACATCTGAACAAACATGGCATGTGCACATTTATCTGGTTTATTAGTGAAGTAGAATTGTGGGCGGATTTGTGTATTTCGGTTGGAGACTCAATTTTGGGTTGACAGTTCCACAAAGTTATCTACAGGGGATTTTTCATGGTGCCCATGGACCCTTGGCTTTCCAAAATGAAGGATTATCCTCACAAATTACATGTTAATCCTTAAATGCACTGTTTAGAAGTCTTAAAAATTGTTCTCCAATTATGCTGAACAAGCTGATAACAAAAAATAACTACTACTTAAGTTTACCATTTCATTTTGTTGACTAAAGACCTTTCAAGACAAACCTCCAATATGGGGACAATTTATTTTCAATGAAATTGGTTGGTGCTCGATGGCGTAAAGAAACCGGATGGTTAGCATTCCGACATTCAAGACAGTAGCATGTTAGCCTAGCAGTATTCTCATGTAATGAAAAATATTTGTTCAATGTTTTTTAACAATAGGCACCGGGGTAGGTAGGTACCTACTTGATTGACTTCCATTAACTTTAAGTTAAAACAACGGCAAAAGTTGTGTTTCATGTGGTGTCACATGACATACAGCACTGACTGCTTAGAGGCAGAAAAGCCTCTTTTAAAAGCACAGTCTAAGAACCAAATCTCCTTGGACTTGTGGAAGGCATCATTTCACTGTATAAAATGTTTACGGAGCTGGGCAGTCCTTCCCAGGGCGGAATGAAAAAGTTTGGTTGTGGTGTCTTTGTAGTAATTCGGCAAAATATGATAGCAAGCCTACCAGGAATAAACCGTGTGCATTCCCTTTAAAACCACAGAAAAGTCAGTTAACTAACTAGCCAATCACTCAATGATCATGTTAACTGTCAAAATTTCCCAGACATCAATTTTTTAAATCAACTTGCCTGTCAACATGTAAATTACACGTGACATAATGGTGAAAATGTTCTATTGTGAATAACTTAACGCAAGAAAACTGCATCTATACTGGAGTGACACTTAGCTAGCCCGTTAGCTTGCAGTTAGCATGGTTCGCGAACCGAGCCCACAACTCAGCTTGACGATTTTTAGAGTGTAAACAATATGGTTTGGTTCATGAAAGCATACAATACATGTTGAGGTAAATCTACATTTGAAATGAGTTCTTACATGTTAGATGTGTCAAATATTTATGGCACACTAAACTCAACGTCACACGCTGTTCCCCTCCACCCGACACCTAAGTGTATTTTTCCGTGCCGATGTATGGCGTCTATGTATTATAGATCATTAGACCACTTTCATCTCCTCTCTGTGAGATGCATGCTGTTTTTGCCTTTGAAAAGAATCAACCTGGCTCAGCACGAATTAGCCTCGAACGGATAAAAGAACAGCCCGTGTGTGCAGTTGAGGAAACGTCAAGAAGCCATCTCAATCCAACCTATTTCCCACCTCTGTACTGAAACATACTCAGAAACGGATGAGTAATCTACGTTTTTCTGTTATAAAAAAACATGTCCACTTAAAAAAAATGTATGTACAATATTTTATTCCATTAATGATAACATAATATGAACTCCGTTGTGTGAAGACAAAGAAACTGAATCAGAGTAATGCAATTTGAATTTGAATTGCTCTAGTTGAATAATTGAATTGAAAAACTAAATTTGAATTACATAAATTGTATTTTTATAGTGTAATTTGAATCATTGCATTAAAAGACATAATCTGAATATAAATAAATATATATATATAAATATATATATATATATATATAAAATTTGTTCCTATATCTTCTTCAGAAAAGGTGCGTAATCATAGAGACCACACTGGTCTGGAGCTTCAAACACATGCATTGATTCTTCTTGTCATTTATCATGTCCGTCTCTTGGGGGTGAGAGATGATTTGGAGTGGCTCAGTGTTTCGGTCATTAGTTTGGACTCATGGAGTGCTGTAGTGGTGAAAAATGACTCTGCAATATGATGGCCACCTGTTGTTTTAAGAAGAAAAATAATGACATCCCCCATCTGGACGCCTTGGCTAACTGATTGACGACGTGCAAGCACTTGTCAACTTGGGAATTAGAGCTCAAAATGTGTTCGCCGAAGAGAAACAAGGTGTTGGCAACTAAACTCGAAGTGGATAACTCACCAGCTCACAAGAATAGTACACATGAAACTGCTGGGAGGAACAAGATGAAGCTGATTGATTGATGAGAAACAGACAGGAAGTCCAAAAGATAAAGGGAATATTTAACCTCTGAAAAGCCCTTCAAATAACCACCCTCGTTTGTCCTTTTTGAATAAACTTTGGCGGTTTCACTTCTGTAGGCCTCATCCTGTTGGTCAGGATAAATAGTGTAAATGCATTTATTCCCGAATTGCCCGTTTACGAAAGCTAAAAGTACCATACAATAAAGTTCGTCCTTTTCAATATTGGAAAAAAATAGCATCATATTTAATATCCAGTAAGCAGAATACAATTCACATTTACGCTCCATTGGCCGTCTATATATATATATATATATTTGCATAGCGGCGTCCTCCAAAAAGCAGGATGAACGTAAACCGGTCGAAGAATCAAGGTCAATAAAGTAGACTGTAGTTCATCAGTTAAGATTTATTCAACTCCAAATGCATTTTGTCTGACTTTTATCGTAGTTCTTGGTTTTGGATAATTGAATGCTTCCAAATTTGTGGAAAGACTTTGGGGAAGGCCCCATGGCGCACGGTCGTGCGGAATTGGCCAAGGCGAAGGTCTCTTGCATTTACGGCATTACAGAATCAAGTTCATCAAATGTGATTGTGCTGAGGGCAAATAGACGTTTCTTTTTGTCGAACCGAATCATTCATGATGATGACAATTCACTTTTCAGTAGTTTCAAATGATTGTTTTGAAATCTGAAAAAAATGTGGAAGTTCAAGTGTGACAGAATTGATTACTTTTGGCCTTTTGAGAACTGCTGTAGCATCAGTGCACCTTAATACTGAAGCAATGAACAGGGAAATGAATGTCTGGTTTTAAAAAAAAAAAGCCTGGTTAGATGATTCAAACAAATACAAAATACAAATTGACAGACGTGAGTACGAACAAATCCAATTTGACCCTTACATGACCTGTCCAGTTAATGTTCTGAAACCAAGTGGAGTGCCACGGGAATCCGTCCGAGCTCTCTGTAGTAGAGAGACGCAGAAGAAAGAACCTTCAACCGATGTACTTAATAGAGCGGAGAATAGGTGAGAGGAGAAGGGAAAGCAGGGTCAGCAGTATTAACTTATTTGATCCGCCTCCAAACAGGCTCGAAATAATTGCATGTTCTACTCGCGGGAATGTGAATCATAGATCGCCTCCTCCCTTTTCCTACACAAGCTCGTGCAGAACGTGAGGCGTCAGCTTCGAGCTGCAACGATGCTCCGGATAAGACAGAGAGAGAGCCCAGTGTGACATGTCTTCATTGATTCCTCCTCCACCCTTTGCTTGTGGAGGATTTGCGCTCCGGTTGGTATAGCGAGAAGGCATGTGAGGGGGAGAAGGGGCACCGACGTATCCGCTTCACGTTTTTGGAAGCCCACATCTTCGTCGTGACGACTATATGAGGAAAGAGAACCCACACGATTGTTGATTGATTATCTGGATGGGAGTCCAAGAGGGGAGATTATGTAATGCCGGTCCTAAACATTGGGGGGCAGTAGTAACCTTCAGTGCCTTCTTTGTAGTTTGCTTTAGCTTTTTGTGTGTGTGAGAGATCCACAGCGGCTCGTCTCCACCACAATCCACAGTCCTGAAAAGCATTTCTCTTAAAAAAAAATAAATAAAAAATACGCCGTATGAAAATGTATTGCGCTTTCAAACTGACCTATTTTGAGGAGATTGCTGGCTTGGCTCAGTTCACTCCGTCTGTTATGGTTTCCCTCCTCCCGTATTTCCAGTTATCATAATCAGGAATTTGAGAAAGTGGGATAAATAAATATTGGCACAAGTTTCAAGGGCAGATTTAAACAAGAAAAACGCCAGCAAAGGTTTTGAAGGCTAAAAATAGAATCGTAATACCCTTTATGTCTCTTATTTCCTTCCAAGCGCACGTGGCAGCTGCGCAGCAATACATCCAGGGTGCGAGACATTCATATTCACACGTTTCTTGCTGCTCACCCACCAGGGTTGTCAAACTGTATTTTTCTTTTCGTTCCAGGAACATGCTTGTAACTGAAACTGTAAATCTGATTCCCAACATGAAATACCATTCAGTCTTCCAGAACCTACAAAATGATGTAGTGTTTTTTAATCAGAAAAATAGCACTTTGAAATAATACAGAAATATACAGTAATAATGACATAATTATATCGCAGAGATGGGGATTTCGAGAGCGAGAGAGAGAGTGGGCAAAAACTGTCAAGAAGCAATTGAGAGCCAAAACATTTGAAATTGTTTAATTTGAGCAAAGGGATTAAGTGCAATAAATACAACCGGCGCTGCAGTGCAAGCGCGGTCCGAGCCCATGTGTGAATTTGCTTCGTGTGACGGAGGATGGGCCAGCAAAATAGAGTAAAGTGCTCTATTGTCTGTTGAATACAATTAAATTGATTTTTGCCCCATTTCCATCCTATAGTTTACTGGACATAGTTTTGCTCCTTCTGATGTGAGTGCCCTGGCCACCAGGGGGCAGTATAATGCAGCAACCTAAATAACCAACTAAATATACATGAAGCCAGCGGTGGTAATGGCATTCATTCTTTGGAGAGGATAAAGCCTATTTGACTGTGAGTATTGTTATAATATGTCGGGTTACAACCCCGTGCCACCGTTATTAAAAATTTAGACAATTTGAAATTGTGGAATAGATTTTAGCAAGAAAAATGAAGTAGAGGCACACAATTCCCTTTAGCGGGCCACATATAACGAGCCTCGAGTTTGATACTCGGCATAGCTGGTTTTGTCACAGCCAGATTGCTGGGGGGTTCTCGCATACATGTGCACTTGTAAACACAGATTTCTCCCCCCCCCCGTTCCCCCACATTTGAGGGATTACTATCAGATTTATTCATAGCCAGAAGTGCGCTGCTGTGCATGTAATGGGACTCACATAGGCTGACATCTAAGCATCATGGCTGGACCACACGTGGACACGTTTCCACCATCATCTGTGGGCTGCAAATTGATTTAGTCAAAGGAGAGTGAAACAATCATATCAAAGAGGAAGTGAGAGAATAAGTAGAAGGGGGGGGGGATGGGACTCCTGCTATTTGACGTGATGAATTCAGCTCTCATTGGGAGGGACACACTGGTGAAACATGGAAGGGAGACTTCCCTTCCTTTTATCTGCCGAAGAAATGGAGTAGCCTCTCCAAGCGTGGCTTGAAACATACTCCACTGTAGGCGTGACATAAAAAAACGGAATGTGTATTGCATTGTTATGGCTGCTGGGATAGTATCAAGTGATTCCGTAACAAACACTATTCATACTGTCAACATCTGAGCCGTTACTGACAATATTTTATTAAGATGTCTTGAGACACCAGTCATTCGTTCCGTGACCGCTGCTCATTTCTTCGGACAACCTGATTCACATGAATCTTTGAATAGCACTCGGAGATATACCTTACAAGAGAAAATTGCAATTTTACAGATGAAATGTGCATATCGCACCACTCCCAGAGTTATTGTACAGCATGCACTGTGGTATTTTTGATGTAGAGACAGAAAATAACGTGGAAAACCCACGCTTCACTTCTCGTGACGGCGAGCAAGCGGCATTGTTAGTCCATTCTCATACAAGTCCGGGTTCTCAATGTGTAAAGCCGTTGTTGTGGCTTCCGGGGGCTTGTTCGTCCGCTTTAACATGTAGACTCGAGTCGGGCTGACAAATGATCACTAGCGAATCAGTGCACTGGACAAGAACCTGAAGTGACAAAAGAGGACAACTGGTGAAAATTGCAACTATTTTTCAAGATCTAAATAAAATTAGCTCATTTTCACGTCTCTTCTATATGGACATAACGGCTAGCTGGACAGAAGAGTGCAAACACTAATTAATTACTCGTCTCCGTCAGCTTTTGCGATGTGTTCTCTGTCATTTTCCGGTGCGACGTGCTGACTTCTTGGCTGAGGTTGGATTGGTGTGTAGAGCCCTTAAGTCTCTTTTTTTAGGTTTAGCTTGACAGGAAACTTCAACTGAGAGGGAAATTCAACAAGTTGAATCTTTGAAACCTAAATATTAATGGATGGTATTGTGACTTTCTCTGCAATTCCTACCTACATTCCACTGTCCTGCACTCGCCTTTGGCGTGGCGTCAGCAATATGCTGCAGCTTTCTCCCTTTTTTTCTATTTAAGAAAATGTCTCTGGCTAACAAGCGTTGGGCTTTTGGGCTCCATTAGTGAGGCCTTGGCTCCGAAGTCCCCGATACTGCCGTGACAGGAAAGGTTTGAAAACAGTGCTATCGGGCTGATTTCTCATGTGATAACAGAACAAAGTAGTTAGGAGTGGAGGACCAAGAGGAGCAGTGCAGGAGGTGTGCATCATCATAAAAGCCTTTGAGGGGGCACGAGTTTGGCTCCCGAGGGCGGACGAGATTGTTCAGCTCTGATCTCCCTGCGTTCGCGGACTGATAAGACACAGGCGGAGTGCAGAAGGGGGCCGGGGGGGGGCTATGTTTGTGTGCATGAGCCTCCTTGGTGGCATTTGCTTCATTTGTTCGCCGTGTGCATGGTCGCAGGCGAGGATTACCTTCGCGCTTCTAAACACTCACGGTGAAGTTCATCATTTTAGAGCCGTCTCTGCCGCGCAGCGTCTCCCCCTCCCTGCGAAAAACCCACCGCTAATACCCACACAGCTCGGAGACACGCTGAAGTACCTTGAAGGTCCGCAAACAGTGCATAGACATGAGTCTGACTCATAAGATTTTGCCTCCATTAGAAAGAAAACAAGATAATATGAGGTATACGCTAACAGCTTGCGTTTACCCGCAGGGAGAGTGTGTCTCTTGAGCAGGGTTGTTTGGAATCGCTTGGTCCGAGTGCGAGCTGCTTACAAGATGCTCCAGCAGTTTACAAATCTTGGAAAACAATTTCACTTCCACACACCTCCCATTGTTCTGCGTCTGCTCGGTCCCATGTGGCCATTACAGCCCGTTCACCCCTTGATCTACTTTCTCACGCTGAATGCATCGCCACACAAGGGAAGCGGCGCATTTGCCTGCCATTTGTGATGCAAATCCTGTACTTGCCGGATTCACTCTGCATATTAATAAACAGCTGCATTATTGTTGTGTTATCCCATTGTTTGATGAGTGGTAATGAAAACGAGCCAGTTCGGAAAACTTTCTTCCACCCAGTTGAAAGTCGAACGGCAAGAGACAAGGTATTTTATCAGCAAAACTTGAGACTCCTCTCACATTGAAGCGTGCAGGTTCAATCCCACCACCCTGCCAAATCGTACATCAAAAACATACTTAGCCACCATGTGTCATGCATTCATGAATTGTTAACTTTACTCCCATTTCATAACATGCAAACAAGGTCACATCGTGTTCCTTGAAATTTGCAAGTTCATCCATCTTGAATTTTTCAAATCCCATCCATTACCTGTCTGGAGTGGTGTTCCACAGAGTTCCCCTTTTGAGCCCTGATCTTTTATTACATTCTCTCTTTCTGACGTATTTTATATCAATTCATATAAATATATATATATATATATATATATACATATATATATATATATATATATACATATATATATATATGTAGAGAGAGAGAGAGTAAAGAAGATCACTGAAGTGTGTTTCTGTAGGAAAGAATGTTTTGACTTCTCTTCTTTGCAAAAGACCGCCAGCTTGTCTAGCTGCTGCCATGTGGTTTACTCGACTACCTGATGATCTGATTGGACCTTATTGGATGTGACAGTCACTTTTCACGGTCGCCTTCCAAGTGAAAGTGTTTTAGCTGTCCAGCTTTTGAGTTGCCCTGTAACAAATTGTGACATATGGGTGTTCGGAATAAAGTCTGCACACCTTTGTTGGAGGCGCTAGGCCACAGGTCTTTTTCAAGAAAGGCCACATGCCCGTACAAAAAAGAAAAAAGTAGAAATATAGATGCAAAGTCATGAGAATAAAGTTGTAAAAATACAAGGATGCTCTAACCTAGTAAAATAGACGTTAATGATGGCGGCATGTCATCATCAGTCTGAGACCAGCAGGTACTGCCTTTTTGTAGTGACGTGACATTTATTAGTTGTGTAATATGACGAAATATTTAAAGTTTCTGGTCCGGTGATGAAACCAAGCCGGTAAAAAAAAAAAAGGTGATTTCAGCACATTGTAGTTATTCCTGTGAATCATACACATTTGCACGATGACTTTAAACAGATTGAACTGATGATGGTGTTGATGCGACTTGTGTGAGAAAATATTTGACCCCTAAATATAATTGGTTGAGTGGCCCTAAAGGGTAACAAATGAAAACAATCATTTTATTTAAATGGTTAATAGTCTTTCAGATCTCCGTGGTGATATTTTTGGCCCACTCTTCCTTCCAGAGTTGCTTTCATTCAGCAACACTGGAGGATTTACGAGCATAAATAGCCTTTTTATGGTTCTGCCAGATCTTTCCAATCAGATTCACATCTGAATTTCAACTCCAAAACTGTCATTTTGTGAGTGTGTTTTTTAAAGTCATTAAGAATGTTTGAGCAGGTAAAGAACCTTAGCGCGCTTCAACTTAAGGTCATCAACTGGTTGGTCGAACATTCTCCCTCAGGATTTTCTGGTCAAGAGCAGTATTCATGGTCACGTCATCCAGGTGCTGAAGCAGCAAAGCAGCCCCAGACGATCACTCCACCATACTATTGGATATTGGATGATTCTCTTTTTCTAAAATGTTGTGTTACCTATATGATAGAGGTCAGCGCCCAAAATCCTGTATTTGAGCCTTGGAACTCTGCCATGGATGTCATTTCGTCCAGTCTCTTTCTGATTGTTGAATCGCGAACACTGTCCATAACAGAGGCGAGAAAGTCGAGCACTTCTAAAGATATTGTCCTGGTTGCTTTGGGACCGCCGGGATGAGTCGTCACTCTGCTCCTGGGGTTATTTCTGGCCACTCCAGGGACGATTCAGCACTGTTCCATTCTTTCTCAATTTGTGGATAATGTCTCTCGCCGTGATTTGCTGGAACTTTGTTCTCCTTTCTAGACTGAGAGATGTCAGCTACTTTAGTTCTCATCTGTACTTGAATTTCTTTATTTTGTTGCAGCGTTTTAAGATCTTCTGGCCAACTTCCTTTTGTCAGACAGGTCCTATGTGGTTGATTTCTTGAATGAATTGGTTTGGAGGTAATCAGGCTTGGGCGTGGTCAGTGAAAATTAACTGAAAAATGTGATTCATGTTAATGTTCACCCAGGGCCTGCTAATGTTCAATATTTTATTTTCTCCTTAATATATCAAATTGCCATTTATAAAATGCATTTTATGCTTACGTGGGTTGACTTTGTCTCATATTTACGTTCGTTTGATGATCTTAATTAACGTGGAGGAACTGCAAAAAAAATAGTTAGAGAAGCCGGCTAGATACGAATACTGCACTAAATACACAACACTCACATATGGAAAGTTAACTTGTAAAATGTCAAATCATTGTCTTTACTGATGTATTTATCATCATCATGCATTTTGAGTCATCTTAAATATGCACAGCAGTTAGACAAGGACACATTCCTCATGATTTCATCAATTCAGCTTTTTTGTTACTCTGGTTAAACTTTTAGACCTCCTTATGCAGCAATGAAACACATTTGATGGATCAACTTTAATCACTCATTCACACACTCCAGGGATCATTTCTTGGAGCCGATTCTCCCTTCCTTTCATGAGTAGCCAACGAAAACAGATAAAAAGCCTTTAAATGCATGTTCACTCATGCTGTCGAGCACATAAGAATGATAGAAAGCCACAGTAGCTCTTATTGTCGTTTATTTGACAATCCAAGGCGGGATGCCTTAGAAGCCTTTCGTGTTCCCGCTTCGACAAGGAAACAACGACAGACATTCGTTGCGATGTTCAGACGGAGGGCGCAATGAGGTGTGGGCGAAGCGCACGAGATAATTTCTAAAAGTAAACACAGGCATTCACGGGCGGCCATGCACATCTGTCTCCGTCTGCACATCTTTTTCCAGCACGCGCAGCTTCCAAATACTGCGAGCATGCCCGCACATAAATTTATCTCGCTGACCATTATCATCTGTGAATTTACGCTTCTCACCGGGGATGATGATTGTTGGGGTTGTGTAAGAGCCAATAACATTTTCCCGACCAAAATAACTGAATATAATATACAAATTGAGCTTGGTGTTGAAACGTGGAGCATCCCGGC
The DNA here is from genome assembly GCF_059441095.1 of Idiotropiscis lumnitzeri. Taxonomy (NCBI): domain Eukaryota; kingdom Metazoa; phylum Chordata; class Actinopteri; order Syngnathiformes; family Syngnathidae; genus Idiotropiscis; species Idiotropiscis lumnitzeri. The sequence continues at coordinate 28,270,197 of NC_142391.1, read as the reverse complement.
TGGATGCTCCCTTTAAACTTGTATGACTTAATCCTTTACTTAATCCACTTTATGAATTAAAGCAGCTGTAACAAAATGCTACATAAAGACTGAACATACAATACAACTTTATTTACATAATAGAGTTGAAAAAAAAGCCTAAATTGTCATTGTATGGCAAGATACATTGTAAATGGGTTATGAAAACATAAAAAAAACAACAAATATGTTAAGGGTCACTTGGAAATGTGTTAAAACTCAGCTCTCTTCATCCTTAAAAGTAAAAAAAAGAAAAAAAATAAATCATTTTGACCTTGAAAGAATCTCCTTACTCCTATTTTGCTGTCGGACCGCGTCCCTGAAGTTTGAAACATATCGAGAGCGCAAACTCTCATGCCACCTGACCTTTTCAGAGTAGATGGTCCATCAAGTGTCAATGTTTTGCATGTTGGTTGGCACCAATGCACTTAAGATGATAAAATCATTTTCATAATCCATGCAGATAACCGCGGAGCATTGACGTATGCCAAAATAACTGTTGAGAACATCTGCGAGGTGGAACGAAGTTAAAAGTCGGCGTGCTGCCGTACTGTCCAATCAAACTGCTTAATCTTTGGGGTAACCAACAAAATGTAAGCACGATAAACGTTGTACAACAAAACAGGACAATGTTGCTCGCAGTCTACGATTGGATTGTCACAAAAATATTTTGGAGCTTCAGAATTAGGTTAATAGCAGCTTCCACCACATCTTAACCATTCCTGCTTCCTTTATAGCCCGCACGTCACGTTTTAATCCACCCCGGAATCCGATTCTCTTCGCTGATGCATTGTCACTAGCATTCCTGTTCAATATAGTATTTAAATATTCATGTTACCGGACCCTGCATGTGTCTCGAATCTCATGACTATTTGTCATAAGAGACCGAGGGTTGAATTGCGGTCAACGGATTTAAAAGGTCGTCTGGGCAAAAGTAGCAGCATCGGTGCTGACACGATAAGTCTCGGAGACGACAGGATCGTGGTGTGTTTGTGTTTATGAATGGCACATCTGGATATGCCCTCGAGATACAACTGTGAAAGGTGTGACATTTAAGGTTTCGGTATTATCAGTGTGATTAAGCGCTAGGAGTGTTTGGATGAGAGGGGGGAGGAGGAACGTGAGCAACGGAAAAAGGTGATGGCTCATGCGGGGGATGCTGGTTGGGGGGCAGTCAGGGATTTCCAGATGGTGCAGATGTGAGTGGGCGATCTCAATCTCGGCAAGGGCAGGTTTATCCAGCAGCCGGGTGCAAGTCCAGGGATTCCTCTCATTCGCCGTAGGGAATTACACCGCTTACCAGCTCATTATGAGGATTTAGCCAAGCTGTGAACATTTGTATGTTGAAGCGGGACTGGCGTGCTATCAAGCCGCATCGGATGGCTGAGTTCAGCTCGTTGCAAGCAGACAGGGCGTTTGTGCTCACAAGACAACAACTAAGCGCATACTGGAGAGTGTTTTTAATTAGGAAAGACATTTTCAGAAAAAACACATTTGTCAAAACAAGACCAAGAATGACAAGTGACAGTGTGAATGTAAGTGCCTGTCCCGTCCAATTTGCTGCTGGTTTGGTCGCTTCTTCACTGTGTGAAGCATTGCCTTCGCAGTTGACGAAATATTAATAGTGACGTGAGGCTACATTCAAATTTTGAACACATTTATTTAAAAAAAACACTTCCCCTTTAACTTCAAAGTGTGAGTGCAGTCGAGTCGAACGGCATAGGCGTATAATTGTCGGCCGTTAAAATGCATTGAAGGAAAAAAAAACAATTAAATCGTTAAAAAAAAAAAGATAAACATTCAATATATATTTTACGTATATGTGCGGGAAATTATTTGCAAACAAAAGTAGATTTGCAAACAAAAATAAAAAATAATGACTAATAGAGCCAACATCAGCAAACGTTGATTTATCGTTTATTCCAGTGCTTTTGTCTAACCATTAAAGTAGGGGAACATTAACAAATATTTAAACATTATTATTATGCTAATTACGTTTATTCGCTTATCCTGCCTTTGGTAACTTCTGAAACTTAAAAGGGACCAGAAAACAATAGTTTGGATTAGGTTAGCATTGATTTTATTCAATGTTGATAATAGAAACTGCAAAACGATTGGAGATAACCGCGACGACACCTTTTTTTTCAAATCCATTACGATTTGCAGATGTTTTTTTTTTTTTGTTGTTTGAAAATAATTAGGGATTTAAAATCCATTTATAAAAATATATCTGTCGAAATATATATAGGACCACCCCTGATAAACTCCTGCTAATTCGCTGCCCTGAACCAGATAAAGCCGTAAGAAATATATTTTCAACACATATATCATGGAATGGTCTTTCTCTATTGATCTTTTTTTTTTAAACCAAGACTTACTTGATGGCCGCACAGGATAGGTCAAAAAATTCTGCGCCGTGGGTAGCATTGGAGAGAAGATTTTGAGCTAAAGCTGTACGAGGTGAAGTTCACATACAGTACCGCACCGCTTTTTCCTTCTTTGTTGAATTCCCGAGCGACTCCCGCTGTGATGATTTCGACTATTTACAGAGCTCATAAAGCTATTGGCGTCCCACCTACACGCTCGTGTTGAAAACACAAACCGTTCAGGCTATTTCTCAGTGGTGTCAAGTGTCAAGGTTTGATGTTACTGGCAGCATATAAAATGATCTCATATCCACTTCCGTAAGCCCCGCCCAGGCATTTTATTCCAACATCTGCATTACTTTCTCTCTTGACATGACAGCTGCTAAAAAAATAATAAATAAATTAAAGCAAGCGTCCAAACCGCTACAAATGATGAATTCCTCCCCCCTTGATTTAATCACCTTAGCAACCACCTAACCTCCTATTAAAATGAAAAAACATGGACCTTGGTGCCAAGGCAAAAGGAAAACGGCGGGTGCGGCACCTGACTTTGCTCCCTGCAGGGCAGCCAGAGGGTGAATTTCATCATTACTCCCAAGCTCTGAAACGATTTCATAGTGCTTTGTGCAACACATGGGTGGTGCTTTTCAACCCCCCAAGATGTGAGGGATTAATTATCGGGAGAACGTAGCAGGGAAGGCGCATTGCACAGACGCACGAAGAACAATGTCTACGAACAGGAGGACGTGACATTTGGAAGCTCGTGACATTTATCATGCTTTACTGACCTTTGCGCATGAGGCTGACAAACAAATTCACCACACTTTGGAAAGTCACGTCAACTGGAATTACTGAGACTTTTTAAGGCTATCGTAAGTATTACAATGCTGTTAACTGGAGCTGGAGGAAAATTTAGAAACCATTTTTTTTTAAATTGATCATTCATTTGTGTTTTTTTGGTAGTTTTCAAGAAAACCACAAAACAACCACTAGGAGTACACTTCTTATGAGATTTTTCCTAGTCTGGAAACATACACTGTATTTTAAATATATTGCTTAATAAATTAAGTAGTTAGTATTTGTAAGTATGACGTTAAGTACATTAACAGGCAGAGCTGAGCATTTGATGTTTTTTGCCGGTCAGTACCCCATCTTCCGGCCGTGATCTCTGGTCACGCTTTATTTTAAAAAATGATTAGCCCCCCGAACCCCTCCAATGCAAATAAGTACGCACAGTTGGTGTTTATAGGGATTGCGGTAATTCAATTTTTCATTCTGCCATTTATTATAATCTACCAAATTCATTACTCAGTCTTTTCACACAAAAAACACATTTATCCCAGGTGTGATAACGCCGCGCCAAATCTTGGCTTTATGTGCCATACAATGTCATGGCACATTAGCAAGCAGTTAACAATTTGGATTTAGCCTCATCATGTCTCTATCAACTCTGGTAGGTGGCGCCATCATAGCTCGTAAAGGGCGCTAACTCGACATGCTTGGCGTGAAAGCTATGGAGGCAAGCATGCTCAGCTTTAGGCTAGCGCTAACGTGACACCATTTCTCAACTGGCCATACCTTGTCATTAAATGTGTCATGATCCAGGCAATGAAAGCTCAGGGGGCGGGTGGATGCAAATTCTGTGGATAGTTTGCCAGAGATAGACAATAAGAGGCCATCTGTGAAGATTCTAAATTTGTTTTGTTGGCGGGAGTACATTGGTTACCCAACACATCCTTTTTACAAGGTTTCACGTGAATTTTCCAGTCATGTGGGAAGGAGCTGATAGGGTGGTATTATTAAACACGTTAGTATGGGTAGTTCTTTCTTCTTATTTATTTTTTAATTTAAAGCTTTAAACTGGCTCTCAGTCAACTGTATAACTTAGCTTTTAAAATTCTGCTACTGATCTGTGAATCACTAGATGGTTTAGTTCCTGAATATTCTTAAGAAATGCTTATTTGGTATAAAACCAGCAGTTCCCCGAAATCTGCAACATCGGCTCAATTCATAGACCCCACAGTCCGAAGCAAACGTGGCGAAGCAGCATTTGGCTGTTATGCTGCATGCAAATTGATTTTGCTGCCCACAGAAGTGCAGTCGGCCCCAAGTGAAAAGGCTTTCAGTTCAAAGTTCAAAACTGTTCTGTACTTTGTACTCTACTGTATTGTATTTGTACTTTGTTACTAACCCCCACTGTTTAAAGGAGCCAACACAGAGAATTTTTTTCCCCGTTGCCATGACGACTGAGGCTGGAGCCAGGGGGTGGCTACTTGTTGGGACTCGAATCTAAAGAAAAGCGTGTATGAACTGCAAAGCACGCACAAGCCATACAGCACTGTATTTTCACATGCGGGGTCATCCAAACAAGTAGTTGTTGGCTTTTAGAAGCTAATGCTAATGAGTGTTCAACAAAACTCAATTTAAAAAATGGTTTATGGTCAGAATGAGAATATTTTAGACCACGTAGTGTGGCCACGGTTTGAAGGTGGCAGAGGAGGAGGACTGGAAAAGTTGGTGTGGGGGACAGTTATTATGGTAATTAGCAGAACTGTGACTACACAATTATTAAAATGCTGGCAGATAACTACGGAGTCCAAGGGGGACATGGAAGAAAAAAGGTTTGACAGGAAGAACCTTGAATTTCTTTTCTAAAATACAGTCTGCCTCATTTAAGATATTGGTTGTAGAGTTATTCAAGTATTTTGATGACGGCAGTTTGACGGGAATGGATTTTATAGACCCTAGAAGGTTAAGACTGATAACCTTTGTGTTGAATCAAAATAAAACATTTGCAAACATCTGCTTTGACTTTGGAAAACAGGGAAATAAATACGAACAAATTAACGAGACAACGAGGAACACCTGGACAACACACAAAGGCTTGGAGGAAGCTGATTGGGTAAACGAACACAGGTGGACGCAACTAACAATGACGAGGCACACCAAAGAAAGAAAACCTGATTCATCAATTAAATCGGCAAAATAACTGATTTGTCAATTACTAAAATAACTTTTGCGGCTCTGCTCCATTTCACTTTTCCTCTTCTGTATGGCAAAGCTAATACGACAATGTTTGAAATAATTTGATTTTGCCATGAGTTGCCGCTTCTCTGTCAATTGAAAAAGTGCAGTTAGCTAGCTAGCTATGCCTACAGCCTGAGCATCAAAAAGTCCAATGACATGTCCACTTTAGAGTGTCTCATTGTCCATGAGTTTGCGTGTGTCACAGAGAGAAGGCACAAGAGTGAGGTAAAACAATTTAAAAAAGTTCAACTTGAACGCCTTAATGTGGACACGGGCGTTGTGCTGCCGTGACCGCTATAGAGTGCCTCGAGGTTGCGCCGCGGCAAAGCCCGATAAGAACCACATTTTGGTCATCAAAGCCTTTAAGTGGATATATTTTTGTGGCTCAAACATGTCGGTATTTGTGGACATGAAACGATACTAGACAAGGTAGCGTCTCATTTCCAGATTGCAAACATTGTGTTTGATTGACAGCTAAGTGGAGCGCGGTTTAAGCACATTCAGCAGACACCCACCCAGCACCTGCGATTTGTGATTTTCACAAATTTGAAGCTTCGTTTTATACAATTGGTAACCCGCATCTCCGTGGTGACCCAAATCTAGATGATGAATAATTTCACTTGGCAGGAACTTTAAATTTCAAGATAAAAAAAAAAAACAAAAAAAAATTAAGTATACCATATTGTGTATAATGAAGATCCATCTGTTAGTTTCTAAGCTTGCAGTCTCTTCTCCCTTTTTGTGCCATACATGACACTTCGATTAGTGACATTACACGCACCTTGTATTAAATCAACTCATAAGGTCAACGAATTAAAAATCTCCCTCGAAATCTTTTCCTGGCAGCACACTCGGCATACTGACAAATAGGACATGATTCACACATGTTGGCGTCCAGAGACGGACAGATGCATATACATGTATGCCAACTCGTCTCTGCGGGAGACGAGCGGCGTGATGATTAATGGCATTAATATTATGCCGCACTTGCAAATTGTTCCCAGTAGCTCCTTAGCAGACAGAGGTTAGAGCAATTTAACCTCTTCTCAGTCTCTGCTCAACCCACCTTGGACCAGATCCAGCACCAGTTAGAATGATTACACTGAGAAAAATGCATAAATCATAGTTTGTCAATTCCGATTTTGCTCCCCCCTCACACACACATATATACACACACACACACTCCCGCCCAAGTGTAACCCCTGTCGGCTTGGCAATTTACATTGATTCACAAAGGCAAGTACAATGCACAATGGACACAATGGGTCTGTTTAGCCTCACAATTGTTCGTTCAGGAACCAATTATGATGCGCAGTATTTTTAACACTCTCTGCGGCTGGTGTAATTTGCATATTCGAAGCGTCCTCACGGTGAGACAAGTGAATCACATGGTATTGTCTCCTGCGTGCAAGCATCTTTTTCATCCTTGCATGCGCAACAGCCACCACTGTCACAGCACACCTCCGCACTCACCTCTCCAGACACCCCTCCCTTCTTCAGGGGGAGTTGGTAGAGTGGAGGGGGCTCAACGAGAGCTGGGATTCCTCATTGAGCCAATTAAGATGCTGGGTAACTGCTGTGCTGGTGTGAGCATATGTTTACGATCTCATTATAAAATACACTTCCGAATTCTGATGAAGGAGCAGCCCATTGGGATTCAGTTTAACCCAAAAAGTCACAGTCAATCATGAGTGGCAGGGGCGGAGCTATGATAACATTTAGAATAGTGAGGAATATTGAATGAATGAGCCGTGCATCGGCAGTATGCAAATGGTATTGGCTGTTAGTGACAATTACGCACTCTGATTGGCTGTTCACTTGCAAATCAGTGCATGAAATAGAACTAGACAACGGAAAAAAAAAATAAGTCAAGTCAAGTCAAGTCAATTTTATTTGTATAGCCCTTAATCACAGACAGTCTCAAAGGGCTTTAATAAATTAAAAAAAAAAAAACTAATGTAATTTTGAGGTCCCTGTAAGACAGAGGTGTTTATAGTAAAGCAAGCAAGAGGTGAGCGGAGGGTGTATCAGTGATGGGTGATGCTCGTTGACTTTACATTGTTAATTAAGGATGATTTAAGGTGTACAAGGCCGCTTTCCTCGCCCCGTGATGAAAAGTTAGTGGCAGATGGAGATGGATGACCCCTGGAAAAGCCTAAAGCCGCTTCAGTGTAATCCTTCCTTGTCTTCTGTGAAGAACGTCCAAAGCTAAAAACACTCCAAACAAGATGGTATGATGGCAATTATGGGAGTATGTTGATATCATGATGTCAGCTCGTATTCTTTGCACAAGGAAAATGGGTAGCGCGTGGTAGTCTAGTTGCTAGGCAACCGTTTTGAGAAGTTATTGATACTGTCCAAGATATTGTATGGGCTTATTGTTGCTGCAAGCATTAAGCATGTCCAACAATAGATTCAAGATGCAGATGATCAGCTCTGACACGTCCTCAAATTAATATTTATGTCAAGATAAAAGTCGGCAAGAACGCTGTTTCATCAAAATTCTAAATGGCTAAGCAGTCCAATGTGTGCAGAGAAAGACAATTAGATTGATTTAGTTAAAATAGGATTTATCGCTTTTTGGAGATTTGTCGTACTTTTTTTCTCGATGAATTTTGGGTCTAAAAACATTTAGACGCGGTTTATTTATTATTTCCTCCGACGCATTCATAACGGCTCTCAATGAAATGCAAATTTTTGCTATTTGTGTATATCAAATACTTTGTCCCACTAAAATGAATTAAAATGCCATTAATCTGTTCCAGATTAAAATATAAATAGCACTGGATTGTTTTTTTTTGGTGGAGTCACACGGCAGTGTTAGCGGGTTGCCTTTTATATTTGTAGCAAATCTCACTTGAATAAAAAAACAAAACTCAAAGAAGTTCACAATTTCATTCCATGGGAAGAGGAGTGATTGTAAAGGTCAAACACACGGACTACGGCATACTCTACTGTCTGAGCGTCACATCTTATTGAAGTCACGTCGAAAGACAACATTAATATCTGATCACATTTAGTACTCTTTTTTTTTTATTATTATTATTATTTTCTTATATAAATGTCCATCACGTTTGCTTTATGTGACACTCAAGTTTATCATTTGATGACATGGCCTCAGAAATCATGAACACAGATGTTAGATGAAAACTCTCCACCTCTTTGCAATATAAACACAACATACATTGGATAGAATCAAGAAAGCTGGCGAATTTACTTTAGTACATTGCTAATTTCCCAAAAGATTGGGTCCCGTGACATTTGCTGTCCATAAAACCAAGACAAAAACATCCTTCCTTGTTCCTGCAGCTTTCTTATTCTCTCCTTGTACATGGCATGCAGAGTGAAGTAACGTACAGTCCTTGGTGTGCAGCTGCCTGCAAGAGTTACAGTGATCAGAAACAGTGGGGTTCTCACGTGCATACCGCACGCACACCCACACACACACACGTGTTCATGCTATGTGGCAACATACAAAGCCCACAATCACGCGATAAGCAACCGGCAGCGACAGTCACAGCAACCTCATGGTTGATGAAATTGGGCAAGGGGTAAATAAAATACGCTACCGGTAAAGATAAAAAAAAATCCATATAAGAATCATTTTGATCATGTCCATTGTGTGCAAGCAGCAGAGTAGGGAAGAACACTCCATATGGTAACAAGCATATTAAATATATAGAATAAGTCATGAATAATAATCATGAGAGTGCTATGATGGATGAACATACCATTACAAGACATGATATCAGTTTAAATATGACCACATGATTTATGCACATGATGTCTTGGTGGATGATGTCCTCTCCATCAAGCAACAAGACAGCAAACACATTTTTAAAAGATGCAGTTAACAATATAACGATCTATTCACCCGCAGGCTACTTTTGCGATGGTGCGGCATTGTGATGCATTAAACTGACTGTCTCCATCAAAGAAAAAAAAAATAATTACACATTGTATATTTAAAGACAGCACATATTTGATTTTTAAAACATTGCTTGTGTTGCCGGGCAGATTTCATAGTACGCCTACGGAATGAAGTATGCGGGCGTCTGTGCTGTGCCAGTGAAGGTGCTCTTCGAGTTGACAGACAGTTGCGATAACCAATCAGATCACGGGTTGGTGACAGCAAGCCTTCTGGCGTTGAAGATGTTAGAAAATCTGAACTATATTCTCGCTTTTTTTAACCCACTATGGCTGAAGGAGGGAAAAGTGTGGCTTTCACTGCAGATATACTTGCAAGGCCATTTTCAGGACTGACCTGTCAAGAGACGCTAGCACTCGTGAGCCGAGGCCATCCAACACTCAGTAGTGCGGCAGTGTGTGTCTGGATATTTCACTAGCCGTGGTGTCATAAATGATGGGATTATGAGGGCTATTTATTCAAGTTGGACTAAGTAGGACATCACTGAAGGCCTCCGTGTGAAATGCACGGCCCGCCACGGGTAATATAGTGCGCGAATATGCATGCTCGTGATCTAAATAAGAAAGCAAACTTACTGCACCTTGAAATGTAGTTATTTGCTGTTCTTTTCAAAGTTCATGCAATCATTAACAGGTGTCGGTGTTTTTCTCCATAACTCCTAAAACTGGTGCGAACAGATGCTTCAAACAGAGTGGCTTCATGCTGACGCTGTCTAAATCCTGACACTGAAGTCAACCCCATTACATTGAAGTGAGGCAAAATGAGGCAAATTTTATCCAAACCTCTCCAAGGCTCGGATGGTGCTTGACATCAAACATTCGCACTCTCACCGTGTTGGCTCAATAGGCTGTGAAAAGGAGTTTACGTGGAGTCGACCAAATTACCCGCCAAGTGAGTTTCAGCCATAAGCCATCACCACTAAGCTTCATCTTCTCTTACCGTCTGTATGGATATAAATGGCTCGTTCTGTTCTACCAATACAACCTATTTTTCAGACTAAACTGCACGGTAAATGATTGCTACGGCTGAACGATTTATCATTTGGAGACCGATATTGCGATCTCAGAAAAATGCGATTTCGGAATCGTCAAAGTTGCGGTTTGTGCCCCACGTTCACAAAGTAGGTCACACTAACCAACGGCGTACTGATTAAAAAGAAAAAAGCGTAATAGTCAACAAGTAGCGTTTTAATTGTGGAGGCGAACGAGGCGTCGCTTAGCGTACTAATCGCTAAAGTGAAATACAGAGTCGGAAAAGACCCCAAATAAGTGCTTAGATAGTCCAGTCAACTTTTAACCATCTGGCTAGAACCTCTTTAGGGCGGAGAGCCAGGAGCTATGAGCCGAAATGTTGTATTTAATCGATACATATCTTGACATAAAATAAGATGACGATTACATTAGCAATTTAGCAAACGCCATCAGACCGAAAGACGGAAATGGCTGACGTCATCATCATGAAGTGCTCCATGTCAGACGTGTGTTAAATATTTATCATCTCATCAATAATATTTGCTCTATTTTGCGCCATAGAGTACTGAGTTTTGAGATCTAGGTCTCACAATTATATATTTTAATCAATTTAGCTTTGCTAAGGGACAATGATTTTATTGACCTATAATTTGATATTTATGTACAAAGACAATATTTTAAAGTTAAAAAAAAATGCATTTTTAGATACACAATTATTCATGAATACAAAATAATATTTGACAGAAAGTAGTTTTTAAAAACTTGAGAAATAACTTCCGCCCTCACAAAAAACCTCTTTAATGTCCTTGCATTATTACAGTAATAGCTTTGATTGTTTTTAACGGTATAATGGCATTTTTTGGCATGTTTATAAAGGTAAAAAAAAGCTAAATTAATTGAAATCAAAATTTCGGTCTGAAAAATTGCAATACATTTTTTTCGTAAAATCGTTAGATGGAATAAAAAGTAGATTGGCTGAAGTTTCTGGAAGGTGAATGCCGCAGTTGTGCTTTTGCCTACTTTAACAGTCCAACTGTGTTTTTCAGCCTGTTTTTCCCGACCCACATTTGTACTCCTCCCAGGCATACAAGCATCGTTCCCATTCATCTCTTTTCAGAATTAGGTAGGCCAATCACCTTTGCTGGCTTCTCAACGACGCATTTCCCAGAAGACTTGTTGGCAGAGCAGCACATATGAGCCCGCGCGCTCTTAGCAGAGTAGTCGCCAGCAGACGGGAAGAGCGTGCGTGCACATGGCTCGCAGTGTGGGGGCACCACATGACGGCCGTGGAACTGTTGACTGTCAATGTGGACGGATGCAGGAGAAAAATGTTTTCTCCCTCAGCCACCGAGATGTTTATTTTTTATTTTTTGCAGATGTATACACTGGATAAGGAACAAGAAGCACTCCCCCAATTGGGATGGTGAAGCAAGACTACAGACGAGCAGTAAGGATATTGAGGCTTGACTTTCAAGGCCCCAATGGTGTGCAAAGCCAGTTGATGCCTGGGGCAAGTGCATGAATATGATACCCCCTTCAATTTTTTTTTTTCGGTGACAGTGCTGGCGGGCTGCGAAAGGTGGATTTTGTCATTTGCTGTAAATATATAACTGCCATCTGAAGGTTTTTATGTCCACTTTTCCCATACAAATGCCCCTTTGGAATTTTTAGATGTCCCTTAAGAATTGATGTTCGACGGGAATGGCGGCGGTGCAGATGGAAAAACATGCATTGGGTCTATTGCAAGATATTTTACTGGCCAGCTGGTCTTGATGCCCACATTGATTGGTTGGACCCCCCCCTTGCACGCCACTTCGATGGCCTCAACTTGTGAGTTTCTCTAATTACGAGAAGCTGCTTGGTACTGTGTAGTATATGACAAAATAGAATAACTCCAACATCGCATCAGTTTTCTTAGTGACTGTGGATGTAGATTTTAAGTTTGCCTGTTTAGGCCACTTGTTTATACTTCTAAGTAAATTGGAACCAAAGGGCAAGAGGACTGTAAAACTTTTACAGTTTACCTTGGAGGTGTAGCTGCGACTGGGTAAGACAGGAAAAGATTGCGCTTTGAATGGACCTGCGGAGGCCTAAGGATTCACGCTTGATTGAACCTGGGTCTCCTGCAGGCTTTGGGGGAGATGAAAAGACCAAAGCGCTTTGCGTGTGGCCATACATATGTAACAAGTGACATTAGATATTCATGCCGTATGAGGCCGGTCCCTATAAGGCGGGGAGGCACACAAGTTTTGGGGTGTGACATCATTTTGGGAGACTGCAGTCCATTTACATCAGCTTATATAATCAAATATTTTTCTGGCTGAAACAGATTCATGGTGTTTGTTTGTCAAAAGTGGGTAGATGAGTGCCATTGTGCCAAAAGGCAAAGGACCCGAATGAAGGTATTTAGGACAGTATATCTAAAAAATAAAATATATATGATAAATTAAAATCAATTAAAAAAAAGACCAAAAACAAGGTTTGAAGTAACAAAGAAACCCAAGAAATAGGAGCGATATGTGATGTAACAACAGACAACAGCATCAACAACAATAAAGCGAGCAAAAATGAAGCAAACTTAAAAACAAGAAAAATATCGAGACACACCTGGACAAGGCATGAATGGCTGACGGGTAAAGATAAGGAAAAAGGCTAACGAGACCAGGTGCAAACGAAAATAAAACGATTGGACAGCATGGAAAAAGCATGAAACAAAACGAAATCTCAACAAAACAAAGTCAATGAAAACACAACTCATGAATATTTCAATTCATTTAAATGGGGAAATTATTTCAGAAGTAAATCAAGTAAATTGAGTTACAAGCAAATTAAATTCATAAGTCAATGTAGCGGCGCATTTGGAAGCCAAAGGCCTCTTTCATTTGGCTTGTGTTTTATTTAGTTTGCACAAACGACGTGCACCTTGTACCATGGTATACATGCACAGGCAGTCGTTTTTTTTCCGTTTTTTTTTTTTTTCTTGAATTCAGCTGTAAGAGAAACCAATTTGGCAGCCACACCGTAACTAAACGCATTTTAGGAAACTAGAAAATGGATTGAATTAACATGCGGCGCACACTCCGTGACGAAGTGAATATTGAATGATTCGTGTGTTCTCGAGTCGGCATGGAGCGAGGGGGAAAATGGGAAGCAGTAGAGAAGCACATTTCATGAAAGTTATTGCTCTGTACCGGTGGTATGGAGTCACGTACTGTGATTAAAAAAATAATCATAAATAAATAATGCTCATTGTCACCTGGCACGTTTTGATTTCCCTAATCAAATGTGGTTATGTCGACAGTGTCAAGGTTGTTCAACTTTGGCAGAGTTCTGCGCTCCACCAAGCCACTGTTAATGATTCATTATCCATTTGTGGAAAAATGATTAAATAAAAATAATTATAGATGTAGAAAAGGGATGGATTAACTATTCAATATAAAAACGCATTTGTAGGAATAAAACCCCGCCCTTAAAACGAAAAACAAGTTTCCCTAAAAAAAAAAACGTCGTGTCTTCAGCTGAGTAAATAAATCCCCCGGCTGCCATGCGCGACCAACAACTGAAGCAGATTTCCTTGACTAGTTCAGCGAGTCAGTTCCATTCCTCAGCAGTGTTGTTTGTGAGGAAACCTGTGGCACGATTTCAAGCCAATGACAACAACAGGGTGGATGACTCTTTGTTGTTGGTTGTCAAAAGTTGCTTGTCAAACTGACACTGAAACCGTTCCTCTTCCCACTTTCCTCTTCTCTCTCTTGCACACATATTGTGCTGAATTCCTTTGCTATGGCAGAATTGCTGCATTATGATGCTGTCATTGTCCTGAGTGAGTCACATGAGGAGTTTCTCTATGATTCAAACCCCTACTTTTCAGTCCCACACAATGAACCCGGCGCAGACTTGGCAGATCCTGCTGCAACAAAAGCTACTAGAGATTGGCGGAGGAATATTGGTAGTATTCCAATTTGGGCAATACCAACTGATTCAAACTATAGTGCATTCTGTGATTCGTGTTTTCCGTAAGAAACAGTTGAAGTTCTTATATTCTGTTCAGGTGACATTAGAGTCGCTTGAACGCCTCAAGTGGCTACGTTTACTATGGCAACATTTATTCGGATTAAACACCTGGTTGGAATAAAAATGCTTCATGTACACGCCCAATTCAGAATATTCTGACCCGATCAAGCCCATTCTGATCCAGATTTTTTTTCCCAACGAGAGGAGTGGTTTATGTCGATTGGTAATCGAATGCACTTGTCCTGAAATTTCAGAACAAATCGTCTTTACCGAGCCTGTCTGGGACATCATTATACGCCTTTCTGTTATTGCCAGAAGCGGGTAGGAGCAGAGCGAGCAAAAGACAAGGCGGCCACAAGACTGAACTGAAAAGTGTCATCTGGAAGAAAGATCCATTACGAATTGCGAAATAAAAAAATAAGAATGTTTTAAGTACAAATGGGCGGTACAATGTTTTGTTTTGTTTTTTTGACACGGAAATCACAACGGCTTCTTTTTCTACTACTATTTCCGGTATAGTTGGTCAAAATAATTTGCTCCGATCGAAAGTGTGATGCATGAACTAACACAAGTCCAAATCGGATCAATAATTTTAGGGCCCATAAAATCAGTGCATCCGATCATAATTTTAATCCGAACTCCGATCGCCTTAACTAAATTTTGTAAACATAGCCACTGTTAATAATAAGAACGAGGAGCAGCTCATTTTGCAATTTATTTTCCATACATCTTCTATGATTGTTCCCTTGACGGTGCCGTCTAGTCTTGACTTGGCTTGCTGTGGTCGTTTAACCACTTCCAAAAAGTTCGCCTCTTCTACTGCATCAGATAGAATACTAACAATGATGCGGAATCACGGTCCGTTATATAATTCTCACGTTGAACCTCGTAAAGTCATTCAAGCATTTCATCTGAGCGGTGCAAGAAAAGGGATCAATATAGTTTAGCCATTCCTCTTTCTAAATCACTTCTTTCTATAGAAAGACATTAAAACTGGAAGTCAGGTTCTCCAGAAGGAATAATGGACTGGACGGAGTGATAGTGTTTAATAAGTGGAGCTGTCTTTAAATGAGGAGAACGTGTTTGTACCACACTAGTAAGGTTTAGAAAGAGGACGAAGGCGCGGAACCGTTTCATCTTGTTAGTGTAAACAACAATCTGAATCCTTCCTTTCAGTCCACGAGAAAATATCAAATGATTGCCAACCAAATTAGCCACACCGGTTTAACACCACACCGCATTTGCACCGGTCGCAAAAGCAGAGCCCCCTAGAGGTTGCTGGAGCGAGCAATCATCTCATTTTAATCTGTATCCCGTCCTGTCAAGTGAGTCACAAACGTGACGGTCATGATCAGTCTCGGCACATTCTGATGAAATATATCCCACAGATTGAATTTCCTTGCAGACATCCAAGGGGCGCAACGGTGAAATTAATGACATTAATAGCGGTTGTATCAGACCCAGTGCAAATAAGCCATTGACGTGAGCAATCTGACTCCGAGGTGCTGGCAGGGCGCCGAGTTAAATTGAATTGAATTTTAAAATATTAGCAACAGCAAGGCAAGGACCTGCTGTTAAAGTGACCACTGTGAGAACGATGAGTCAGTGTCGACGGCACTTGTCTGTCATAAGGACAAATCAGCGCATTTAAATCCTTTGTTAGTGGGGAAACATCAGTCTTGCATAAAGTACAAATCAAAAAGACATTCTTAATTTGGTGTAATTAAATAACTTGTCCGTGAGCAACTTCCGGGTCCACCACTTTGGTCGTAGGGGAGGTCTTGCAATGCTTTTATAATGTTGAAAATGAGTCCCCACCCTGACGCTGATGTGTGACCTGTGTTGCACTTTTTCTGACCTGTGATGATTCCGTGCTTCCTGCAGGCCATATGAATGATGAATCGAGAGTGAGTGAAAACAGAATGAAGGCATATATGACAGCAGTAGGAGTTGAGTGTCATGGTGTCACATATCCCAGACAGGTGATTCAAAGCGGCTTAGATCGATGAGCGACATTGTGCGAACCTGTTGCAAGACTAACTTGCTCTGTGGCTCATATCATTATTCGAGCACAACTGGAACGAGGAGGGAATTTTCTTTAGTTACCTGTGTAGCAAATTAACACGCGAGGTGAATATTCTCACCGCGGTGCATTCCATCCATGGCTGCTCTACTTTGTGAGGGCCATTTAAATGGTGATTTGCAACGCCTGGCTAAAGATGGGTGATCACGCACAAAAGGCACCGACGGCTGTTGCGGCATCAGGTACCCTCTAAACGGCACGGCGGCTTAATTTCCTCAATTTTGCGGACCGTATTGAATGTCTCGCCGTATTTAAGCACAACAGGAAGTGATTTGCAAACGCCCCGTGAGCATTAAATGCTGACAACCAAAGCGAATACCTGATGTGCTTAGCTAAAGTAGCAAACAACCTACAGCCCTCCCCATGTCACTGCTTGAAGAAAGCCATTTTGGTTAATCTGTGCTTCATTCAACTTGGAAGGGATTTGAATTAATTGAACCACGTCTACATTGGTTATTTTTAAACTAGAAATATTTCACATACACTTAACATTATATGTCTCTCTCCCCATTATATATATATAATATATATATATATATATATATATATATATATATATATATATATATATTAGGGCTGTCAAAATTAAAGCCTTAACTCGAGATTAATTTTAAAAAAGGAACGCGATTAAATATTTTAACTCAGTTTTATTTTTTTCAAATATTAATTTGCATAACATGGAAAGCCAAATTCCAAATTAGCTATACATCTTTTGCACATGATCTCAGAAGAAAACACCTCGCCACAGGGCCTTGCAAACCAACACTGCTAGAATGTGGTGCTTTCAACTAAATGTACAGTATAAATTTTGAGAATTGTTTCTAAAAAAAATCCTCTAAAGATGACTCAGTTTAGATCATATTGAAGGATCACACACTTCATATTTGGTGATTATACATTAATTACAATTTATTGTTCAAGTAAATACCTGTTAAAAGCCTCACAAAACAAAATTGTAGTAGAAAAAATGTGATTAATCGAAATTAATTACAGATTTTTTTGCGATTAAATAGTTAAAAAAATGTAAGGACTTGACAGCACTAATATATATATAGTATGCAGTTGGGGAACGAAATCACAAAAATCTGCATATAGCAAAATTCTGAATTTAATTGATGCCTATGGAATACAAACATGATGCCTCGCTGTCGAGCATATCCAATGCCAAAAGGCTGGGTCCCGTTTTATTTTTTATGCCAAGCGATGATGTCACATTTCCAGCATCAGGGCGCTGCCATCGCTGGATAGCTGTCTTTTAATCTGGGATTTTGATGCTCTAATCTGTCTAGCATATGGTCCTCTGGATAAATCAGACAAGCTCCACTCAGAACTGGCCCAGTGGAGGTATCAACATGTCTTTGCCTCAGTGGTTAAAAAGTATGAGTGCAATTTGTCTGACCTCTCTGTGTTAAAATCCGCCCATTGGTGAATGCGCATTTTTTTCTTCAACCTTTGCATATGTTAAAGAGGCCATCTTACCAGAGAGAGTTCTGTATAAATAAATAACAATCCGAGACCTGTGGGTTAGTACAATATTAACTTGTAAGAACTGAGGTGCCATCAAAAACTGCGGCTCCATTTAAATGTAATTCAGGTCATGAGGTGCTTGGAAATCAGTCCAGTAGAGATAAATGTTTTGTGAAAAATATTAATTCCTGGGGGTTTAATATTTTCTTAGTTATGCTTCTGGTTCTGTCGGTCTACCGCAATACGTCCACATCCGGTATAGAACCTTGGGAATTTGGGATTTCCAACATTTTAGCATCAATTTGTTTGGAATACACACAATAGCTCTTCCAGGGCTATTTCAAGTTTTGCCTGAAAGGGACAAACAAATTCATTAACTGTTATAAAGTTACTCGTTTACAACCACTTAACTTCCATGACAAATTAGAATGGCTGAAATAAGAAAAGTATCGTATTTTTTGTCATAGTACGGCACTGAACTACTTTGAAGCAGTCGGCACTATTTGGGACAAGCTGTGACGCATTGCAACTTGAATATTTGTAAGAAAAACGCCAAAGAAAAAGAAGAACAAATATTTTGCTGAAATCTGAGGCATGAGGACGCACAGCTGCACTTAATGATTGCTTTGGCATATCTACTGTCTCTTGGCATGGTTAACTCTATATTGGCTACTGTATGCACAAGTCTGTACCATTAATTTAAATATCCTCACCGCTGAGAAGTCTTAATTTCCCAAGATACTGCAGGAAAAAAACACATCATCAATCATAGCAATCCAGCTGCAGCACCTCTGCTTTGACTTGCTTTATTGTCTGCGGGTGCACAAGCCGATTGCGTAACACCGTCTCTGCTGGTTTACGCTACAATTTGTAATCGCGATGATGGCATTTCTTAACATGCCTAAATGCCACCCTAATTATCTCGGAGGGGAACTCGAATGATATTAATAGAACATCAAGAGTATTAAGTGTCATGATTATTGGATTCCTGGAAAGTCCAAAAGCACTCGGAGGCCATGTGTGGGGTGGCATTTATCAGGAACAAATGAACCAGGCAGAGAAGCACAGTACAATACAACACAACTTTAAAAATGTAACAGTAGCAAAGCACTTTATATAGACTGAAACATAAAATGTTAGGTTTCATATTTCAAGTGGGATTAAATCAAAGGCAAATTTAAAGGACAATACTGTTTTCCAAAATAACTGCGGCCTCACGGATGGTTCTCAGTCGTCGCTCCCGCCCACGGCGATTGCATATTGAACTTTTTTTAATGTATAGGTCAGATGCATGCAACCTGGCTGTTCCGAAGAATGTCGCAGTGCAAAAAGAAAAATATTGGACATAAATCTGACCAGCCGTGGTGTCATAAATGATGTCATTTCGAGAGGGATTTACTCAAGTCTGACTAAGTAGTACTAAGTAGCGCCTGCCACTGCGACCAGGTCACCCTACCCCACGTCCAAAGTCGGCTCGTCGAGGTTCCAGCTCACAACCTTCACAGTCAATGTATGATTTTTCAGTCAAATGAATATGTAGCTTCTGACTGGATGTGCCACGGATTAAGAGGCCAAATGAGATTTTCCGGTCAAAAGGTGGACGCACGAGGTAGAATCAGATCATTTGTTAGTTTTCTCCTTTTCAAAAGCAGGGATTAACCTCCATTGGTTGTAATTAGATGGCGCGCAATGGATTTTTGCACCCGTGGTTATCTTTCAGTTTGTACATCATTCATTCTAATTCCTATGCAGGCACAGGACAACATATGGAAGCTTGACAGGGCCTATATTTAATGCGGAAAGAATGTATCTAGCAATGCAAAGAGTGTGGAACTTTGATATTTAAACGCCCCCAATGCTAATTTGGAAGCAACAGTTACGATGGTTTTAAAATCTGGTGTGCAACCTTCTGGTTCCAATGCTGTGCACTTCGCTCTCCAAAGAATCTTTTTATTCAATATATTTATGGATGTGAAACAATATGCAAATGGGACAATGTGAGTCAGATCACGCACTTAATATTTTATTTCCCTTTCAAATAGGACTTTGATGAGTTAATCAATTGTATTATGTGGAAAACTGATGGCAGAATCAGCTTAATGACATTATGCATTGGACAAGCTTTACTCCAGTGCTTCAGCGATGTCATTTTCAATCATTTGATTACCGTATTTTCCCAAAGAGTTGCCTGGGCTGTTTATTTACTCCCATTTGAGGTATATTCGTTTTAGTGGTGAGGAAGAGAAAAAAAATATTGCTTTGAGTAGACGCCATTATTTTCGGAAAACTAAATCCAAACAAATCATAGTAATTCTTCAATCTTCAAGTCAACCCGAAATTTTCGTACGACAATTTTGGGAGAGAACCCAGAAACAAAGTGTAAATAATTTGCATGCATGTGCTCCACTTTTATGTGTTGCACTCGAGTTCACCAACACACATAAAAATACCTCCACTGACAATCACCAGCCTCAGCCCCGAAGCTTGAGTTCAGAAGAACTCCAGATCTATCTTTTAGAGACATCGGACAATTGGGCCTTTAATGACTTGGATCGGACGGGGAAATTGCTCAAATTCAGCCCAGTTATTGGGACGTGTATTGCCTAAGGTCACATACACAGAAAAAGACAATCCAGCAGTTTTTATCCTGAATTTGCCCCTTCCCTACCAAGGACGTCAAAATCAGTTGTGTTGCAGCAGGGAGAGATGGAAAACAGGCAGCGGAGCGGACCTCGAAGAACAGGATTGAAGACCCCCCTCACTTCGTCTTAGAAGATTGTCGTATAATATTATCCTTCAGGTCTCAGGTGTGTTAAGAGGGGATTTGTTCCGATAAGAGGATCCCGCTCAGTTTTTAAGATCAAAAGTCTTCGTGTGTGAAGAAAGCTTTCTCAAGTTCGTATACGGCAAATCCCAGTCCAGAAAGTAAAACCGCTGCTACAGTTTGGCTTTTGCTTGAGATGCTTCTACTCAACTAGCAGGTAAACAAGGAACTCCGTCAACTGTGACACGAATGTCAATCAAAATTGGGTTCCAGAGACGTCAAGATGTCTTTTCCCAACAACGTCGCCATCTTACAATGCTCTTATTTCCGGTGCTCTTCCGAAACTTTCGGATAACATCGGCGTATATCTTGAGTTTTTGTTCTTCGTTCATTTTGGGGATCACGTGCAAGGACTTTATTTTGAGATCGTCTGTGGGACAGAATCTTATTGTGTGCGGTGACCACACACAATACAACAAAACCTGTTAATTTTTTTTATCTTCATGTATGAGCTCGGTGACACTTCTGAAAAATATTTTAAGATTAGAAAAATCTTCACGTGTGTACCCGGCCTAATTTAGCACCATACACATCTTGAGCAACTCAATCACTCAGCAAATCAGATGATCCCAGCGAAGACAACGTACCAAATATCGAAATCCACTGGAGACACAAACCCCAACATGGAGGATTATCCGTTTAACAAATTAGGAGAGAAAGGAAAAACAGCTAATGTGTTGAGAGAAAGCGAGCAAAATCTTTCTGGGTGTTACAAGATCCAAACAAGCTGATAATCCTATTTTAATGAGATGAGTGATCATGGCATTTGTCAACGACTTGAAGCCGCTCAATCAATGATGCTGATTTTGACCCCAGTGAGCTCTTTAGCAAAAAGTCTCCATTTGTCTGCCACATGGATTGCTACAAGGCTGCAGTACCAGTTGGGATAAGGATGAGACGTGAAGGTGGGGGCGAGTGATGTATAGTCCGCTCAGTCGGGTGGAACCCAAAAGGGAGGAAAAGGCTCAACTAGTGTGTTGGCCTTCTGTCAGGTAAATGTCACCTTGTTGTTTTACAGACTGGACCTGTCGGCATCTGCACTGCACCTCTAACTCTTGATCCTTATCTTCTTGTACAAGCCCCGGTAAAATTGACCGAGAAATGCAACGTCAAGCCCAGTGTCTTGCGAACCTTCAAATATAAAGGACTACGTAACTAAGAATAAAATAACAAACATTAACACCGTGATTCCTTCAGACCCAACTTTCAACAAACAAAAATATTTATATAAAAACACTGTTTTAAAAATTTTATTTCAATAAAATGTCAATACCATTTTTTACAGTTTTTTTAGTCAGATGCAAGTAATTTTTTATAGATGCCCTGTTTCAGAATCTGACCTCATGTTTTCATAAAAACAACAATAGTAGAGGATGTAATAAAATAATATATTTTTAATATTATGAATTAAAGGTTAGGTTGAATTACAACGCAAACCTTTGTAGTTAAAAATTAAAAAAAAAATCTTAAAAACCCGATATGCTTGAAAAAAGTAAAGACATTTTAAAATCTGTGTCAAAAATAAGTTTAGGGACATAAAGCCATTTCTGACTGAAATTTGCGGTTTACCAGTGGTACTAAACAGACTTCCAAAAGGCAAAGGTTTTGAAAAATAACTCGTCACACTTTTCGCCGAAACTCATACAGAATTGATTCAGAAAGCCTTAAATTAATAATTAAAAAAAAAAAAAAAAGAATTTTACCCTGCTTCCAAACCTGCCTGCTTATAGAGCACCGTGAAATAACAATAGATGTATTATTGAGACAAGAAAAGCCGGACAAAAATCCTCCCCTGCCTGTGGTAATATGAGTGATTGTCCCGGGAGATTTAGAGCAACTGTGAGCACAGTCTGGACGTCCTGATAAAATTGCCGGGCTTGCTCATAATTCCACAATATTCTCTCTAGTGTTATTGTCTGAGGTGGAGAATGTAGGTCACGGGAAGACTGTTGACGTCCTTATGAAAGGTAGATTTACACTGCCCCCAGCCTGTCGCAGCTTCTGACTCACTGAGAAGACTTGGAGTTCCCACTTATCCCTTGACAATAGACTCATCGAAGTTTCTGGATAATTTACCTTGTGCGCTCCACACTGCGAGCAGGTGAGAAAGGGCACAGCAACACACTTGACACAGAGGTAATACATTCCATTCAGTCTCATTCATAAAATAGAAAATGCTTTCTGGTTCCACCAACTGTACCTCTACTAGGGGCTAATATCAATATGACCTTTGTCATCTGTAGCCACCGGTGATAGGGTGCACCCGTCATGCACTGAGACGGAATCCTTGACGGGGTGGGCGGCTGCTAGGACTCGTGATGGCAAAGATCAGCCCAGAAATGGTAATTCACATATTTTCCCGAAATGCCCAAAAGCCACCCTGCCCAATCTTTTTTGCACCATGGACCGCAACGACATATTTTGACATACCATTGCCACTGAGATAACAGTCAGCAGCTCTTTTTTGATATTTTTTTTTTTACGGAGAATGTAATCATACATACATACATACATATATATATATATATATACATATACATATATATATATATACATACATATATATATATATATACATATATATATATATATACATATACATATATAAATATATACACATACATATATATATATACATATATATATATACATATACATATATATATATATATACATATATATATATACATATACATATATATATATAAATATATATACATACATATATATATATATATATATATATATACATATATATACATATATATATATATATATATATACGCATATATATATATATATATATATATATATATATATATATATATACGCATATATATATATATATATACGTATATATATATATATATATATACGTATATATATATATATATATATATACGTATATATATATATATATATATAATGTACAAAGGTGATCAAAAATTCAATTATTGGATTTTTTTTTTATTAGATTAGATTTTTCACTTGTTCCAACGATCCACAATGTACCATCTGAAAAGAAGGTTCATGGTTGATCACAAAACCATTTATGCACCGCTTTGTGCACTTCTTAATTTCAAGAAAGTTTACGACCTTGTAAAGCATGTTTGAGTAGAGCGAAGAGACGGTAATCGTGCCCTGCAAAGATTCTTATTAGATAGTGCAAGTGGTCAGAATGTTGTTGCTTCTTATTATATTATAAATTAACATGATAGCGATATCAAACTTTAAACCTTGAGAAGAATGGTGACATGTCTGCTGGTAATGTCTGGGTAACTCACTTGGATGATGTCTTTTGATATCAAATTATTTCAAGTTCACATCCCAGAACGATAATGATATCAAACTACTGATGAGAAATCAGTGATGCATTAAGGCCGCCACAGCACATCTCCAAACCTGCTTCCTACAACCGCGAATCACTGACCACGCCTGGCATTATCTGGACGGCTCTAATGAAATGGCCATTCGATGTGAAAGCCAAGCGCCACCATCCAATTGCGAAAGCCGCCCAAATGTCAATGGCTAATTACTAATGGCTACCATAGTGTGGTTCCCGAGGTCCCAGCTAATTGGCTATTTAGACCCTAGAAAATGGCAGTGCCTCGAGGCCAGTCACTCCTGGATACCTGAGAATGAACGCCGTTACTTCCCAGAGTATGAAGCCAAGGTGGATGAATCAGTCAAGTGCGAGACAACCAAGGTAATGGCTTTGAAGATTACAACATAAGCACGATATATCTCTCAAGGTTACAGCACAAACCGAATGACCCATTAAAATGGCAAAAATAAATAAATAAATACAATGATTAATGGAGATCGGTGTGGTAAAAGTTGAATTAGAGCATGGTGTTAATTGTAAAGTTCTCGCCTTTAATTTGAAGGGAGCTCTAAAGCCAGAAGAGGATTTGCGGAGACGGTATCTCGGGCAAACAGAGTGGGGGGAGCTGACGTGGCTTGCGGCCGCAGGTTAGCATGGAAGATGTTTTCTCTTAATGCACCACCTAATTCGAAACTACAAGGATAATGCAAGACTAATCACATTGCACCGTGCTGGAGAGCCAAAAGAAATAGTCTGTGATCAGACAAAAGTCATTGCTCAGGCAGCTTATTTTGCTATGTACAGTATACGGCCGGATTTCCGAGCCACAGACATGATATAATATTAGATGTGATCGCAAGCTGCATGTGATGTAATCAGTTCTTGCTCCGTGGTGAGGATTATGGATTATCAGTTGTCAAGTCGACGCGCACATTCTGCATTCTGCTCTGCAGAAATGAGCAAAGCTTAACTCGACCACGGACTATGATTTTCATTTTGCTTTAAATTAAAAAGTGTTCAGTCAATATTTACTTCTGTGTTGTTGTGATTTGTCCTCAACACTCACACAAACCCAACAAGCAGACCACATGGTTCCAGTGGCATTTCACACGTAGCGCCTTCAGAAGTCCTACATAGTCCGACTTGAATAAATCCCCCTCATATTACCATCATTTCTGACACGACTGCCCGATTGCATCTGAAGGCCCCGGACAAATGGTGCAAGCTACTGGTATCGTAAAATCTGCCTGGCAACACGAGCAAGCTGAATTCCGATTGGATAAAAACTCTCACCTAAAAATACAACACAAGTACATATGAAATCCATGTGAAGAATATGATCAGGATTTCTTGATTATGTTAGGCCAGCACAGACAGCCTTGACCGGCCACCATTGCAAGGTTTCCTTCCACAGACATTTCTTGACACACTCAATCAACCATCTGATGAAGAATATAAATTGAGGTTTGAGAAACCAAAAGGTGTGTGCACGTTTTGTTTAATTTCTGGTGACTTGGGCGGATGTGCCAAGCACGAGTTCACTGTGTCGCCACACAATAAACAACAGAACGAAAAATATGATGCCTCAGTGTGCAGTCCTCTCCTCTGCTGGAGTACAGGCTGTACTGTTTTACTTGTCTGGCTTTTCCATCAGCTGAAATCTTGAACAGAAACTGGCTTCAAGCTCAAGCTGCAGAGGATGATTCTTCTGCACCAACAACAACATAGCGATGCCAACTGTCGTGCTCAAAAGTGAGGAAGCATGTAGTCCAAATCTCACTCAAGGAATATATATTTTCTGGTCTGTGTTTGGCAGCTACGGACAAACATGCTCAACAACGCAATATCATACTCATTATAATAGGATCAACAGCATTCAAAAGATTTATTTCCCAGATTGTCAGCATGTTACTACATCAGCTTCTTTTATAAATATCTAAAGCATCTTGTATATCAAACATCTAGATTTGCTTGCTCGAGGTTCATGGTCTCCTATTTGTCGTTCTCATCAACAACCAGCAAGCTTTATGACTTCATTTGGATTTATGCGGCATAGCCATTTAAAGTGAAGGTCTTCAATCAGACCTAAAGCTGCGTACAATAATTCTTCCTTTCATAAGACGTCACTAGGGAGAAGAGCAATGGTGAGTTTAATGCTTTGTTCAAGTAGCGCTTCTCCAGCCAGTCCGTTATATTGCTGAAATGTTGCATGCGGCAATTCAGAATTTGACCCACTAACTGACTCCCTAACAGAAATCCTCCGTAGCCGTATCGCAAATATGCGATAGGCCGATGCGGCATAACAGCAAGTGGCTAAATTGAAGGGAAGTCAGCGCCGATAAGAACTTCCTGGACTTATACTGGGGGATTATAGCGCTGAACCGCATATGACAAAGAATCGTAAGGATCACGAGGGCATAGACTATTTCCATCCATGTGTCCGCTTCACTTTCTTGCGAGAGTTCCGTACGGAAAGGTCAGATGCACACACACTTCCACATGTGTGTACATGTACAAATTCCTTTGCAGATCAAGTCGGGTTGAACCGCTGACCCTCACCTGCCCGCTGTGCTTTCCCTCTATGGTAAATTACATCCTACGGAACGGTTAAGTGGACCGTTGAATACATTCATGCAGGGGTGTGTGTGTGTGTGTGTGTGTCAGCTGCAGTTAAGTGGCAAAAGCAAAGTGAACCGAAATGGAGAGGCCAGACTGACATCAAATCCAAGTATTTGTTCATGTCCAGAAATGTGATATAATATTCTTGTCGCTGACTTTCATACAGCCACAAACATGGAATTAAGATATGGTTACAGATCGCCTTGGGCCAGCCACACACACACCGAGCGACACGAGCGAACACGTACAGTGAGCATCGTTTGTGGCAACTAGTTTTCAAGAGCGGCCAACAAGAATTCGCCAACCAGCCCGAAAAACTCATTCAGGACATTCATTTTTTTCATTTGTCAGGCCACAATGTTAGCAAAGCTATAAGATCGCATTTGGACAGCATAAAAGTCAAGCCAATGCAAGCTTAACAACACACGGCTTCATTTTTTTTTCTTCCTTTCAGAACAAACCGTATGTAATTCAATAAAAAAATTACTTTTTTTGTCCAGTTACGTTTATCTTACATTGTGCCAAGTAAAGGAGTTGAATCAGTACTTCTACTTGTGTAAAGAGTGAGTTTTTTTTTTCCCAGCCTCTGGGAGCCAGAATCCACATAGAAAACTCAACACTGGCAGGCCTACTCATTAGACATCATAATAATTCCAAGGTGTGATAATATAGCATACAACAGTTTGGATGTGCATCGGTGGGTGAAGACAAGTGCCGGCATGGTAATTATGTTGGTTGAAAACCGAGACTCACAGAAGTCCATTACGGGTGCCAGACAAGGACTTAGGTTACCACAAAAGGCTGCCGCCCATCAATAGAGGACTGTTAAATATGGATCGTTTTGTGCAAAAAAAAAAAAAAGGCGAGTGTTAGAGTGGAAATGTACATTAACACTTCATTACAATCTGTTCCCCAGCAGTCTTATCCAATGGTTCTGCAATCTCATGCTACAAAGTGACACCTCGCGTGGCGCCAGGATGAGGCGGAGAGCCGCGAGACCTCAGCGCAAGAGGAGCCCTGCAATTTAGTGTGGAGCAAAAGAGCGACAACTGATCAATCCCTGTGATTAATTAACTTCTAATGAGTTCAGCTGAGCATTCGGAGATTCTGAAAGTCGGACACGTCCCATCGTGTCTTCATCTGACCTCGCCCTTCCCCTCCGGTTGAAAATTATCTTTTGTTTTGCACTCTCCTGGGATGTTTGAAAATAATGGCACGCATAATAACCGGGTTTTTGAAGTTCCCTGCAAGTGCACAATGCACGTCAATAACACGACACATGAGCGGCTATTATTGAGCTGCCGCTGACCTGATTCTGCGAGTCAGAGCGATGCGAGTGGAGATCGAGCCAGTAATGGCGGGCACACGCGTTCCCACGTGCGGTTACCTGACCGTCATTACGGCCTTTCGGCGAGTGAGAGGGAAGCGAACGCGAGCAGCGCAGAAGCAATGGTGATTAATGGTCATGCGAATCGAGAAGTGGTGAAAGCTCCATGTCGCTCCAGTCAGCCAGTTCTATTTGTCTGGCGGGGAAATTAGTAATCGCACCGCCATCCATCATTATCTGACCCACTATTGATCACTCGGGCATGGTCTCTTTTCAACTAAATTATCAGTCAAAAATACGAACAAATGCACACATGGGTCAATATAAATAGAAAGTGCATTTGGTGTCCTCATCGGAATGACTGAGTCATCATGAAAATCACAATAGCAGAATAATGAAATTCTGCGGTCTTCCTGGAAGCATTGGACATACATTTACATACATATATATATATATATATATATATATATATATATATATATATATATATATTTACATACATATATATATATATACATACATATACATACGTACGTATATATATATATACATACATATACATACGTACGTATATATATATATATATATATATATATATATATATATATATATATATATATTATATATAACTTTTTTTTTTCAAGCAAAGTGACAACATGCATATTTAATGCTTCCATAAGCAAAAATCTCCACCCGCTTGTTGCCAACCCTTTCTCACATTGCGTATTTTGCTTTTACGAGGTAATATTTTTTTAAGTGTCGGGACTTGTCCAATATGTAATTTTAACCGCATAGCATATACTTAATACATTCCATATGAAGATCAACGTAAAATCTCAATTTCTTTTGGTCAAAAGGGGAAGTCTCAACAGCACCTGATGGTGACATTAACCTACATACGTCTTTGTGCTCTAGACTTTTGCAAACTTCAAGTCACCTCCCCTTGAAAAAAAGGAATCACATAAAAAAAAAACGACTACAAAGTGTGGTTCTAAATGTTACCTCCAATTTAATGCTGCACACGCAGATTAGAGCCGTCGTTTGGAAGGTGTCAAGTACGGAGCAGGTTGACACATGGGGGATTTCATCTGGCATGGCTTGTTATACTGCAGTGACACCTCAGTGACAAATGTTGCATGCTGTTTCCTTGTCCTAAATAATATTCAGAGAAGAACATGCTGATCCAAGCATCTGCTTGGAAATGTTTCCAGGGTAAGGAATATGACCTCGGTTGCAGAAAAAAAAAAAAAAAAACGATGCTAAATTGAAACTTTCTTTCAGCTGCAACTAAGAAAGTCCGTGTATATTCCCAAAAACACAAAAAACGCCTTTTGTTCCAACATTTCCCATCACACAAGCAGCTTTTTATCACTGATGCACCCAAAGGTCACTTGTCACTGCATATTCACGTGTGTCCTTTTACAGATAAGCATAACGATAGAATTTGCAGCTGTGAGTGAGATGTTGTGCTTCGGGCCATTCGGCCAAAACATGATCAAAATACAAACATGATACAGGCCAGCTATTAGAGGCTAGAATGTATGTGGGAGTTGGAGAACTAAATTTGGCCGCGCAAGAAAAAAATGATGCAGTGGGCGTAATATCTTTCCATCGCGACAACAGCTTTCCGGTAGCGAACGCTTTAATAACCATCGAAGTTGAATAATTCTTGAGAATTCTGACAAAAACATCCATCCATTACGTGAGCCGCTTTTCCTCACGAGGTTCGCGGGAGGGCTGAAGCATATCCCAGGCGTCTATGGGCAGTTCAGAACACCCTCAACTGGTTGCCAACCAATCACAGATAAATAGAATTTCAGGGGGCGTTACTGATACGATACTTGGGTAAAAAAATTTAAATAAGGATAAAATATGCATTGTAGTTTTTTTTTTTAATTGAACTAGTGTACAACAAAATATTTTAATGCTCAAATGCATCTCAGAATGAAGCGCAAAAACTCATTTCTTTACCATCAAGTAATTGACGATGTTGTGATAGCTCACTTTGGGGAACGAATTGGATTCAATTGGCCAGTCTGATTTTGAACGGTTACAGCAGGTGTGGGCAAACTACGGTCCGGGGGCCACATGTAGCCAATGCAACGCCACATGTGGCCCGTCAAACTTGAAAAAAATTAAATGAATCAACCTTGTTAATGTTTTATTTTCTAAATACTGTGTTTTTTAAAAGACATATATATATTGTTGTAATGCTTTTGTTCACTTTCATTTAAAATTAAATCTATTTTTCCATCCATCTGCTCCTGGTCCGGCCCCTCTGTCAAATTTTAAAACCCATTGTGGCCCACCAATCAAAATGTTTGCCCACCCCTGGTTTATAGGGATCTTTCCCTGCGATCAATTTCAGTTTTTCTACATAATGACTTCAAACGAGGGCGGCACGGTGGCCCGACTGGTTAGCACGATGGCCTTACAGTGAGAGACAGCATCGGTCGTGGGTTCGATCCCGGCTCCGGCCATCCTGTGTGGAGTTTGCTTGTTCTCCCCGTGCCTGCGTGGGTTTCCTCCGGGTACTCCGGTTTCCTCCCACATTCCAAAAACATGCGTGGCATGTTGATTAAACACTCTAAATTGGCCATAAGTATGAGTGTGAGCGCGAATGGTTTTAAGTCGGTGTGCCCTGTGATTGGCTGGAATCCCGTTCAGGGTGTCCCCCGCCTCCTGCCCGAAGAGAGCTGGCAAAGGCTCCAGCACCCCCTTGACCACAGATGATGGCTGGATGGACTTTGAACGATAGGTTCTAATGTTTTAATGTAATCGACAGAAGTCCTAATAGGAACCTTTTTCACAAAA
Organism: Idiotropiscis lumnitzeri; assembly: GCF_059441095.1. Taxonomy (NCBI): domain Eukaryota; kingdom Metazoa; phylum Chordata; class Actinopteri; order Syngnathiformes; family Syngnathidae; genus Idiotropiscis; species Idiotropiscis lumnitzeri. The sequence continues at coordinate 28,239,414 of NC_142391.1, read as the reverse complement.
TATAAGTAGACTGATGACCCTCGAATATCGAAAGCATTGTGACAAGCGTGGCGTTTGACGCTCAACTCATAAAACCTTGAAGGACACGCCATCGCATACATTACACAGACGTAAAGACTCAATCATAGCTTTTCATCTGCTTTGAAGGCAAACAAGTGCACCACCTGCCTTCTGTAGTTGTTTTTTTTTTCTTTCTGATCATCCTCCTGACTTCACATCCCTGTGGATTCCACTTTTACGCACAGCGTCACTCATCCTCGGTGCTTGCGGTGCGCCCCGGGCACCCAGCAGGGACCTGCGAGGGCCTTCGGCTTGGCCAGGCATCTATCATAACTAGCCTGCAGCCATGATAATGCACACTTCTTCCATCTGGCGATATGTTTTTAACTCCCTGCAATGATTCCTTTAATGGCCTTTTAGGTCCACTTTCCAAGGCTTATGTGTCGGGGGGGATGGTAGTAAACTTTATTTTGTGTGGGCAACCAAGTTATGCAATGCAGTTGTGAAATATCTTTACTTTAAAAAGAAAGCGCTGGCCCAAGTCTGGAATTGATTTTTTTTTTTTTTTGGGGGGGGGGGGGTGAATGGGAAATTAACTTGATTTGTTCAGCTCATAAAATGGAGAAAATCGAATGTGATGTTCTCCTTGACAAGGTACATAAAACAAAGCAATGTGCTAATGTAAAATATGTCAATGCTTGTTGTATTTCAGAAAATGGAGCAAATATATGTTTTAAAAGCTATGGTAATATCAGCACGGTGGAATGAACATTTTGTAACTGGATCATATGACATAATATACTGGAAATGTGTATTCCATCTTCTATCACGGGTTACATTTTTTTGCGGCACAGTTTATAACTATTTTGTTCTGACGCCCCACCCCCTCTTTATTTTGTGTGCAATTCCTCTGCTGACCACTAGATGGCGGCACACTATTTTAGTTGACATGGGTTAAATTTGAAAGAATGAAAACTGAAAGTATTTCAGATGAAATTAGTTTTTGCTGAAGATCACTGAGTGTGAACTCCTTCTTAATCCTGTTTTTCCACCGATAAAGTGACGGCACTCGGTTCATTTTATAATGTACATATTTGGGCATGATTATTGATTTATAACGTGAGATTATAAATTAAGTTTGTTAGGTTGGAAAAAAAAAACCCCAGAGGAGTCGGTACGCTTACACTGCACAATATTTTTGTGTTATGCACTTCTTTTGCGCTCTCGAACTGCATCTTGCCTTTCTAGGACAGGCTCTAATTACCATCTCTTCGCGTGTTATAGAATATTAGTCATATCATATTGCACCATGTCACACTGTATCATACATAACCTGTCATGGTTGACATGCAGCAACAACAACAAAAAACTAGCTCAACACGGCATTTTGTTCTTAACATGCTGAAACATGTTTTCTTCGGTTGTTTTAAAACCGGAATTCCTCATCCGTTTCGACCCATTCCACCTTTCCACAGAGCGGCTTATGAACGGGTAGGAGATCTCATTATGATCAGCATACGCGATTTGTCGAGGTGTACTGAGGTCGGTCAGGCCTGAATTCAGCCCGATAAAAGAAGACGGTTTTGTTGAGGAAACATTTGCCTTTCTTGATAAGGTGTATACGGTACATCAACAGGTTACGTCGTTCAAGTTTTAGCCACATGCTGTGTGTATTCGCAATGTAATGTAGTGAAGTCCAAACTTCTACATATTTGTTTGAAAAATCCTGCTTTTATTGTGCTGTTTTGTTCTGGTATTTTTATTTTATTTCCTTTTGTCTTGAGCTCTTCTCGACCAATTTACAATTTTTTTTAAACTTTTGTCCTTGCATTCTTCATTTGTATTTTGCACGTTGGGCAGAAAAAAAAATTCTAATGTGCTATATGAATAAAATTGACCCAAACCTTGAGAAACCTCTCTGAGAGGAATGGACGCATATCAAGGCTTTGTGCTTTTGTGTGATTTTTTTATTTTTTTTTTTTATGGAGTGTACAGCTTGACGGCACTTTCAACTCGGCTTTACATCATCAGTATTTTGGATCCCATCAGCGAGTTACCCCCCCAACCCTCAAAAAATAAATATTTATATTTATAACTATCTATCTAATTAAAACAAATATCTAATTATATATATATATACATATATATATATATATATATATATATATATACATATAGATAGATATTATAAATCTGAGAAATCTTGGTTTATGAACAGTGACAACACAAAAGCTCCCTGGAGCGAGCGTGATTGTGTTTGTTGTCTTATTTTGCAGATCCAATCAATGATGTCATAGATCGATCAGCAAATTATGACATTACAACCGATTACTGACTTTACATGAAATTAAAAATATCTGCCATTCAAATTCAACTGATCAGATTTGTATAAAATCAGCTTTCAACATGAAAATTTTGTACAGCAGTATAGTACATTTAACGGAAATGTATATGTGGACAAGCAATTCTATCGCTGCTTTCTAGCGAGGACTTCTGGAAATTTACTGAGTGAGGTACCTGTGATGGCAGAGAAGGGAAGGGAAATGACTATAGAACTGGAAACTGAACGGCATTACAAAAAATAATCATGGCGATGAGTCAGGACAAAATGGACAAAGCAGCATATGAAGTCCACATCATCATAAATCAAAAGATTTTTAAAAAGAAATCATCAAACATAAAAACATTTATATATTGAGAACATGTCAGGATGTCCTGTCATGTGTCACGGTGAAAACAACCCACCTCGCCATCGTTAAATCAATCACGGCATGAAGACCTCCCATCTGTTTTCATCCACCGTACGTGGGCGAGCGCACATTTACCTTTTCAAAGCATCCTCCAAGTCGACGCTGGCAAATTACAAAGATGGAGAAAGACAGCGACTGAAGGCTGGAGCCATTAATTTCCCCGGAGTGAAGTGTGCACTCGGCCTGGAGGGGAAGGCTGACCTTTTGCTGACAAGACACGAGCGTCGCGAACAGGCGCACCGGACAAATGGCAAATTAGAACACAAGTAGTGGATATATGTATACGCTAATCACTGCATGCATGCCGACTGGTGACTCAGAGCTGCTACTATTAGACCCACTTTAATTACGATGTTTCATATAATTCAAACTGAATGTCTTATTTATACCTTTTGTTTTGTTTGACATGAAGCGTCAAGGTCTGAGTAAATTGTAAACTGTTTTTGGCACTCCGGAGGATTTGAATGAAGCATAGGAATGTTCTTGGAGCATCGTTCTCCTTTCATCAAAATACATTTGCAAGCTTGTTGTTTGCATCTTTATGCATCACGTCATTTGCCGAGCTCTAGCTCGTATTGTTGGACAGCCTTGGACAATATCATTTGAAGTAGCAGCAGACAGATGCGTCTATTTGTGTTGTGGATTTGAATTTCGGCTTTTTGGTGAGGCAGCTTGTGTGTGTTTTGCGGAAATCGCTATTATTAAGCTCATTAATATTAATTGAGATCATTTTGATGGCCGGCAGCTCATCTGCATCAAAGCCGTGACTGGTAGGTTTAAATTAGACCATTTTAAAGGTCACAATTAAAACAGGGCTGGAAATAAGTAGAAAAAACAAAACAAAACAAAGTCATATTTTCCAACCTTGATACCACTCCCATGCGTGTCTCGCCACAAAAGCTGATTCAATGTCTTTTGATACGTGTTCTGAGAAACAAAGGACGGTTCGATTTGAAAGCGGAAGAATTCGATTCAGTTCTATTCAACTGGGATTGCATTTCGATTTCCAAATGATGCAATGACTTTTTTTGTTGTCGTCATTTTAGGTACATGTGAATTAACTTGTCAATGCATTGAATCGTCTCGATATATTTCAAAGTGAAATGAAACGGTTTCAATTGATGCACTTGCATCTTTTAAATGAAAAAAAATTATTAAATAATTAAATTAATTTATTAATAATATAATTTATCATTTATTTTTTATTACATTTATTGTATTTATTTAAAAGCAGCCATACTTCAACAAATGCAATGCTTTCATAGAAAATGGCCTACTGAAAGGATTTTTAATGTACTGTCTTCTACTTCCAAATGTACAGCAACCCCAGCTAATTGTTAATTGGTTATAATGTTAAAGAACCCATTAAATCACTTGTAATTAACATATGGCCCTGGTGGTTGACTAAATGCTTCCCTAAAGCACTGACTGCATTCCGGAGCCACCTACAATAAGGACAAAAAAACCCTCTCTTTTAAAAAAAGAACAGGCAAAATGAGGCCGCTCGTTCATTAGCGGAACATTAAGAGTGTGTAAGAGGACCAACGGCGAGCTTTTAGCCAACCTGTGGTCCTGCTGCACTCTCTGGAAGTGTGACGATCGGAGTAATAAGCTCGTAATATACATCTGCTACCCACACACGCACACACACACAGAAATCAACACTAAGCTACTGCAGTGACTAATGGCAAACAAGCACTTATTTGGTCGAAAGCGCACAGCGGCTACTCCACTTCAGTATATATGGCAGGCTAATGTGTAACCCTATACAGCGCTGGGGTGCAGCATATACTTTTAAAAGCCTTTCGTGCAGAATGAATGAGGTTGCGCAACGTAACAAAGAGAGTGTATAGACGCATAGCGTACTGTATTCATTAAATGTACCGACAGACCGAATGGAATATTTTTTCTATTAGCGCCAGAGCGGCATGTATTGGAATGACTGGATGCCAAACGTGTCTGAGCTCTTTTTTAAAGCAACGCCTGTCACAATTTCTATTTTTTTCTAGCAAAGCAAGAATGCAAGATAGCGAAGAAAATGTGACGCAAGCATGTGCAGTGGGATGAACGGTCTTGTTAGCATTTCTTTTGTTACTGCTCTACAGTTTGTCATCACTGCTCGGCAGTGTGACAAAATATTGACAGTTCTAGTTTTACAGTTGATTAGTTTGTGCAGAGCAACTTTTTTTGTGCGTTATGAGTTGTCTTCTTTAAATTAAGAGTATTTGGTTGATTTTTTTTTAGTGCAAGTAAAAAACTAATAAATCACAATAAGATTTGTCTAATTAATTATACTACAATTCCCAAACGACTGTACGACCTTCCATCTTCTGTACGGCTGAAAAGGGATGCATTTAAAATAAACCACAAAAGTGTGATAGTATAATTCCGTGAGCAAATTCTTTTTTTTCAATTTTCGTTTTAGTTATGGTTAGCTTTGGTGAACTATAATCTTGGTCCAGAGTGCACAGTATCTATATTCTGAATAAAGGAAAACAACAGACAAGGAGGAATATTTTAAATACAATAAAACAGCCAAAGCCAACTGTTTCCAAAATTAATTGAATAAAATTATCTGGCGAGACTCCATTTGTGTATTTTCCATTGATTTTGCCACCACAAAGGGCTACCAGCAAAAAGAAATAAGAATATATTAAAGTATAGATTTAGACATTTTGACTGGGCCAGATTGTGCTTGACCCGGTTGGATCCGCTTTAGTATTAAATAGAAGTCACCACAACCATCTCCATTATACTGATAACATTTGTAAGACCAGTGCCCCACTCAAAAAGAAAAAAAAATCAATTTGAATTGGATTTATCATCAAGACATGAATTCATGAAATATTTCTTAGAAAGCAATTGAATTCCAAAGGAGGCTTTAATTGGATGTGAGCGTATTGACCAGTGTCTGCGTAATGTGCCGTCGATGCACCCGCCCACGTACATTTCCAGTTTCATGTTTCCATGCTCAGGTCATGGGTGAATCTTTCTGTCACGAGGAATCAACCCACAAAGCAGTTCAGCAAGTTTCCTGCAGCTACAGATAGACACTCTCTTGTCTGCCTTCTCAAAAATGTTGCAAGTAATGTACTGCACAAAGGTACAAATGGTTCACTGGGTTCATATGTCACAGTTCCATTAGAGCGGCTTTAAGTTCTTCTTTAGATGGATTTGATGTGGATCCTAAATTCTTTTTACGGCTTTGCTTCCCTGTTGCTTTGTCACTAATTTCACTTGGTTTCATCATCCAGTCAGACCCTGACCTACCCCGCTTTTGTTTTCTACATTGAAATGCATTGGCATTATTATTTATATATATATATATATATATATATATATATAATATGTTTAATTAATTAATTAATTTATTTATTATGGATAGGTAGGAAAGAATATATGCCGAGAGAAAAGGATATGACTCCCAAAATTGTACGACTCTATCATCACCTTGACTTACTACCAGGTTACGGCATAGTGTTCGATTGCATCTGCGTTCAACATTTACAGCGGTTTACTTGTATTTGAGTGAGGCGCATATCCTCCGCCACTTATCTTCGTATCGAGCCTGCTCGGGTCGCATGGTATACAATTACTAGAAAGGTACTGCAATCCCTCTGTGTGAAAAATGACAAGATCCAACACGTTTTCAGTACGGGTATTTTCGAAGTGACAGTAACAGCAGGCAGCAGTTTGTGTGTCTATTTAGCGCTCATCATCTCTACTGTGTCGAAAATGCTATTTTTTAACAGGGCAATGAAATTATTGTTTTTGCTTAAAAATGCCACCTTTTAAGTTGGAAGTGTAATATTGAATGTCATTTCGTAAATAGTCTGAGATATTCTACTGATGATTTAGGATTTTCCCATGACTCCAATTTAGTATTGGTATGGAAGTTCTCTATCCAGTATGCTATTGAAGTGTTTTGGGATCTTAACAACACGAGTGCCTGCATTATTTGTCTTTGAATTTGAGGCTGAGCGTTTTATTGATACTTTTAATATCAACAGTTATTTTAACAATGGTAGTTGCCAAGGGTGTAGCAACAACAGATTTGAATCCGAAAATCGGTTCTGATTTGAGGATGCATTAAATTGAACTAAATCAAATTAAAAAAGCACCATCATTGAATCAGATTGCATCCCATCATTTCAACAGTCAGCCTGGACTTGCATGCAAAACGTTAAAACATTGCTCCTGCGTAAGCTTCGTGATGTGAAAGTCATGTTAATGAAGTGGAGTTTTTTTGTGTGTGTGAGTCGAACTAGATCAACACATGCTGCAAATAACCTGCTTCATCACAGCACATTTGTAGTCAACAACATCTCTTGATAAAAGTGTTTTTCCGAGGCGACCGGCGTTGCCTCGTTCTCATCTGGAGGAGCACATCCAATCGTGACATCACAGGCGCATCACAACAAATTAGACCAGCCGCTTTTCCATCTAATGATGTTTATCGCCTGATGGGTAGATGCAGGGACTTAATCACATTTCCTTCACTCGGCGGGTGGCTAAGTGTTTATCCCAAAGACTCGATAACACGTTTTTGGGAGTGTATCATGAATGGTAAGTTATCAACAGAGGACGTTCAATTACTACATCTCCAAAAGGAGGAGGCCGGTTTAACACACTCCATGAAAATTCTTCCTTCTTTCAGCCGATAAAGGGTTTTTGACAAAATCGCTTCTTTTAGTATTCATCATAGAACGCATCAGTGTTGTCAAGAAGGTCTGCTCTCACCCTCGTACACGTGCTTTTTAACACAACAGCAGTGTGAATAGTGAAATGTGTCAGAAGTGTTTGCACCAACCATTGCCAAGTCGGTGTCCAGCGAAGATAGCTCACTGAGCTGGCGGTAATTAAACTCGACTTTCCCTCTGATCTCTTCCATCTCTTATGATATGGTCATTACCTTCTTCCTCATTCTCATCTTCTCACTGAGGAAGGATCCTGAATAAATAAGCCAGAGTTCTGAGCGCAGGGGTGTTAATTGGCCGTTTTTTTCCCCTTTTATGAGACCAGGATGTTCTCGCTGACCTTTAGCGGAGTTAGCCAGTAGCCTGAGGGCAGACGCCTGCAGAGAGACAAAGTGAAAGCTGTTACTCACGAGACTACGAAAGCAGCTGTACGAGCTGGAACAAGTTCCTTGCCGCATCACGACAGGACTGACCACTTCACATCATCGTAAACCTAATCAACCGCCTGCTACTCATGTTCAGTAGACTTTGTTACACAAACAGCAATCAGGCCACTACCAATTACCTCAGTTTTATTTGGCTTTAGTTGACGGAAGTTTTGGTTTATACAGTTGGTAATTTGATTTAAACAGTGACACAATTTGTGAATTAAATGCTTTGATGTGGTGGGGTAACTGATAAATACAGCTGCGTGTCATCTGCAAAGCCATAATCGCCATCATTGGTGCTCTGAAGCATTTGACCCAAAAGGTAACATATGCAGACAAACCAAAATGGGACCAATGACTGACCCGTGTGGGACCCCACATGTCCATGGACATTCGATCATATCTGAAACGTCCAATCGTCACAAAATAACTCCTCGCCTGCGCAAAAACTCTAACAAGGAGCTTAATATGTGACTACATTTGTTGTTGACAAGTGAGGCTCGAACAACCTTCATTATTAATTTGATTGCATCAGTAGGTGTGTATTGTGGTGCTTACATGCATTGTAGATGTGTTTTCATTTGTTTTCTAATTTCCTGCTAATTTATTATATTAGACCATATGGAAAGTGCTTTGTTACAGCTCCAGCTGTTGTGAAATGTAGCAAATAAAGTTGTATTGGATTGTATGGATGGGGCGACACCTAAACACGGCAATTTAAGTCAGTACGGACATTTTAGGCTCCTGCTTCTTTATCTATTGTTGCCCTGGGACTCGCATTTTCCTATTGTTGCAAAGTCGTGACCTACTTTTATCCAAAGTAGAAGTTAAGAAATATTTGTTTCCTTTGAAAACACATGCAGAGTATATCATATTTATGTTAGGTCAGGGGTCACCAACCTTCTTGAAACTGAGAGCTACATTGCAACTTATTAATGTGACGGGCTATCAGGTTAATACAAACTTATGGAATAAATATTGATCACAATTGCTCGGATATAGAACATCACTGTACTGTATGGGAAAAAAAAAATCAGAATGATAATTTTTTTTACATTATAGGGTTTTGACACACCACTTGCAAATTGCTGTTTTTGACAAATCAGTGTAATGCATGATACATTCTACAACTACAGCCAGCAAATCTAGGCCCCAATGTAGCCTCTATAAACTAATCAAAACTGAAGTCACTTCGGAAATTGCTAAAATTTGAGCAAAGAGTTGAAATACATTTGTCGTAATGCAATCCATATTTATTTGAGTCTCTGAATTCCCACTTAACTTTATGTTAGCCTACAAGTAAGGATAAAAATAAAATTGAGTGTTTTAGTCTTGACAAAACTTTAAATGATGCCCGCCTGTCACTCTGCTGCTAGGTGTGTTTTGGAGAGTGATCTATCTCTTTTTGAGACCTGCAGATGGCAGGTTTAAGGGTCACATCTGCTCCGACATAACTCATGAAGTGTACCTATTTTTGACAGCCGTGTCATAAATCACTCCTTGCTGATTTCTGCCCTGCACTTTTCAATGCGTTAGGTTAGCTCCTTGAAAATCTGACCATTCAAGGGGATGATTTACTATTCGTTTCATGAATTGTGATCTTATTCTCGGTGCTATTAGTCATCCAGTATTCAATACATCCTTGATTAGCTCCTTACTCATGTTAACACAAAATCAGCTTGTTGTGAAAGGCAATCTAAAATCAATATCATCTCATACATCCAATCAAAACGGACCAGTAGGTTACTGTTTGCCGTTTGTGCAAAGCATCAATTCATCACCATCAATCAAAGCTCAGATTTTCTATTATACTTAAGTCGTTTCACTCTGTTTTCACCTTAAAAATTGATGCAATTATATTTATTTTGAGGGCTTTTTCCCTTGTTCCTTTCAGTTAAACTCTTTAAATGTCATATGTCCCTCCTCCGATAGTCTAAGCATGTAAAAAAATAGTTTCTTTATATTTTTAATGTCTGTATGATAAGCAACTCCATGTTAGTATGTCACAAGACAAACATGGCCAATATGCTAAAATAAAATATGAATTATAAAAGTTGATTTTTAGAAATCTGTGCCTCAAATGGTGGTGGTGGGTGGGCACTCAATGTCATCACAGATCACCAGTTACTCATCCCTGTCTTATAGTAAACAACGTACAGTGTAGTTAGTTATAGCATCAGGCTTCTTTTTTCTGTAAAACAATATTTCCGAAAAAGAGGAACAGTTGTGCAAACCGGATGTGAAGATTATTAATAATCTTCTAGACATGGCATGTTTTTGGCGGTTTAATCGTCTGGAGCCGCCATCGTTTACGCTCTGTCAGAGTGCAATCTTAATGTCTTATCCTCTTTGGTAAGCTTAGTGGCAAAAATATTCTTGGTGAGATTGAATTGGGAATTTTCACACAATCTCAATAGCTCCTTGGTAAGATCCGTAGCAGACTGCATCTAAAGTCGAACACAAAACATTTGCGTCATACTGAATTTCTCTGTGCAATACACATCCTGGACGTCATAATATATGTGAAATTGCAAAATCTAAATACATGACTCCATTGGATAGATTGTCACGAAATAACTTTCCACAATATCACATAACAATTCTTGTGAAACGATGACTCCAGACAGTAATCGTTGCTGAAAATATAACAAATCTGATTGTACCGAGAGAAAGGACTGCATCACTGCACTCCTTCCGAAGCTTTTGCCAACACTAATACCAGCAGAGAACAGAAAAAAAGAAGACCCTAAGCTTGTAATCCAATCTGATTCAGAACTGCAGCAAGATCTGCTTTCACTCAACGTGTGAACAAATAGCCGCCTGGAATTCACCAGCAAATCATAAACCACCTTAATACTGTGGAATTCGATAGGTGGGATTGAGTGAGCTGTTTCCTTTGTGGCAGCTGCCGGCACCGTCACATCTGATTTGAACCAAACTACTTTACCACAGTTTATACTTTTGTTTTCTGGGCTCTAATAGTAAAAGAAAAGCATTGTCAAGCGGGAGGCGAGTTGAATTGTTGCGGGCGGTGTAGATTACTCGAAATGAAGTGAGGCCAATTGTCTCATTTTATTCCGAGACCATGCGTTATCGGCTTTATCTTCCGCGGAGACGCTATTAGGCCACTAAATAATCTAAATAATTAGAAACCCACTTTTGAGATTGTCAACGTGGCCTGCAAAATGACGTCTTCATTTCACAAATACAAAAATTGTTCTATTATGTGTGCCGAACACAGGAAGACAAATTAGACGTAATAGCGTGTTGGGGTAGTGTGCTTTCAAACGCAACGGCCACACACTGTTAAATAGGTCCTCATAAATCCTTCTTCATGAATAAATAATATTGATTGTAAGACTTCCAAGAGCCAAAGAACATCAAACAAAGATATGTGTAAAAGGGAATCGTTAGATGTGCCTCAGCCTTTTGTAAAACATTGTCCAAACAGTCGAACAACTAAAGTTAAAGTTAATATTTTTGTCACTTTATATATAAGGGAAATTTATTGAATAAAAATGCTAATGTTGACATCTTTGAAGTAATATACCACAAATGCTTGTTAAGAGTCACGGGTGATCTGGAGTCTAAGCCAGCTGATTTTGGAAAAGAGGCAGGGTAGACCCTCGACTAGTCGCCAGCCAATCGCAAGCGACCGGAGTTATTCTGCACTTTGGATAATGCTATTCATCAAATGTTAGAGGGGTGTCTTCAACCAAGTGCCTGAGTCTAGCAGGGCTAATAATCAACGTTTCAGTTCCAGAAAGAAATACGCCACCAAATTGCAGCAATTGCACAGGTTAGGGCAATGGCAATCATAAATCCTAAACAATAGAGGGTCAAGTACCAATCCCTGCGGGACTCCGCAAGTGACTTTGCAATACTCAGAGGTCACCTTTTCATGACGGTCATTCTGCCATAAGAGGGATAACATTTGTGCTTTGGGCGTGCCTCCAGCTACAACGTATAAATAGTTCTCGAGAGCTGTCCTGTCCAGTCGATGTGCATGATCTGATGCAGCTTGCTCGGATGAGAGGCGGAACCTCTTTTAAAACAACCAGGACAGTCTAGTTGCGATCATTTCAAGGCCTTGAGCTCTTATGGACAAACAACTCAGCTAAGGGACATACAGCATATTTTATCTGTTCCACAGCATTACACTCAGTGTCAGCCTCTGTAATCTGGCGGCATTTATTCTAGTCGAACTGTTGGGAATAGAAAGCTAAAGAGAGCAAGGCACATTTGACTCAATCCATTCTAAAGCACACTCTGGTCTCTGTTAGTTACTACACGAGACTCAACTGCTTCATTGTAAACGGTGCAAACGTCTTAGATTTGTTGTCTTGGCAATTCTAAATGAATAAAAAATGTCTTTGCTTGTCTATGTTTACTTAGCATTCTACTTCTTGGATCTGGAAGATCAGAATGACAGTGTCAACATGCTTCTGCTTGTGAAATGGTGAAAATGAATTGGTGTATGTATTCAGATCCTGAGTCAAACGTAAATTCTTTCTTGGCCCATGCAGCACCGGTTCATGATGATTTTCTTTCCCCCCGTAGTCCTGCGTAATCCTAACCATACCGTATCGCTTCCGCCACTTGATCCTGTATCGAGAATGGTCGTAAAAACAACAAAGCCAGTGGTGGCCCAAGACCTTTGCATACAGTGTGTGATCTGATGTTTTTGTCCTGTGCAAAAAAACAAACAAACAAAAAAACAGACTCATTTCTGTTTATATTTTCCATGTCAGGATGTCTTTTGGTGCAATAACAGAAAACAGAAAGAATGGGAAATGACACGGAAACAAATACATATTGCAGTTGGCAGGGAATCGCTTGTGATTCATGCCAATTATAGAGCTGAATAAACAGATATAATAACATCCTTCTGTAATATGTTCCTTCAGTTTGTCATGCTTTCTCATTACTTCAATTGCAATGTCGAAGTGTCATTTGCGTTTCTGGATTTGTATTACACGAGCGCATATTCATTTTATAAAAGCCACAAAGTTTGCAGTCAAAATCAAAACTGTTTTGATAACTTAGTATTAAAGTGATTTCAAAATCATTACACATGATTCCCCACATAGTTGATGCGACGATTGTGCGCGGGGGGGGGCAGCAGGAGCCAAGTCGTGCTTGACATCTGCGATCGGCGCCCATATCGTCTGATAGACAAGAACAAATCCAATCCACATGAGACAGATGCACAAAGCCACGTTCATCCAAGCATCTCTCTTTGCCTCTCTATCTTGCCTCCCTCCCTCGCTTGCTCGTTCCCTCTGCGGCTGTGACATGAAGACGGAAGCCAGACAATCAAGGTCAGGCCGGTGCACGTGACTTTGCAGGAGAATGCATTTCCAAAGACTTTCTCTGGACTCGGTGACAGACTTAAGGAATATAGCCTTGTCAAGCGAGCTGATGTATGACCATCGAAGTCGCATGCCGCGCTTTCACGGGTCCCCCTGCCGCTGGCATCCTGAAAGGGAGCCATGGTCGACTACGATGGTGTTTAATTCATGAGCCAAAACGTCCACCGTCTATGTTGTTGCTCTTCGAGCAGAGCGGAACCCAATCAAGGCGGCAAATCAAACGAGGAGAGCGAGAGTGAGCGAGTGTGGTAGGGAATGAGTGAATCAGCAAAATTACAGCCTAAATAAAAACAAGTCTGCATTGTCTTTATTCCAATGAGTTAAGGATGTTGCAGACTGGAGGGAGAAAGAAAACAATTTCATTACGGGTGGTGTGCTTCGGCATGCCACCCACAAAAATGAGCCATCAACCGACTGCGTTCTAACCCAGGCCGCAATTCATATCAGATTCTAATGAGTGCGAGGCGGGAAAACGGGGTCAACTTTTTGCACTGTACATTTAGAAATGAACAATAAATAAACAAAACTGTTAGGGAGTGTCAAGAGTGGAAATGTGATGCAGCGTTGTGATTGTGCTGCCCAAGAAATAAAAAAATAAAAACAATCTTGAACGAGTTTGTCCGGGATTTTGAATGTGACCAATAAATGTGGCTTTATTTCTGCCTACGCCAAGGATAGGCAAATGCTGACCTGGGGCCGCACTCTGAGTGGTTCTTTGATTAAGTTTTTTTTGGGGGGGGGGAAATATCTTCCAAAAAAATAAAAATAAAAATTGGGAAATATGCGAACCTGGGGATGCCAAATTGCGAATATGCAGAGTTTGACGGTAGTTTAAATTTGTAATATCACCAATCACCACTAGATGATCGTCATGTCTTTGTTGCGCTACCACTGGTTTCCTTCAAAGAATTCTACTTATGTGACGTTTAACTGGTACGGCACTGTTTTTAATATTTTCCAAGAGCGGGAGTAAATGGAAAATGCAACATTGTGGTTGCAAAAGTATGCACGGCTTCTTATAACTGTGGATGAGTTCAGAATGAAAAAAAATCATAATCAACATCCTGTTAAATGGAAGTCAGTAAACCATTTAAAGTGCTTTTGATCAAGCCCACAAAGGTTTAGTAGTGTTTTGTTTTTTTGCTTATTGCAGAAGCCCACAAACACCAACTGCTATTTGGAACAGTTCATAATTTCTTCCACCTTGTCTACAGCCCCAGCTCCAGCCGAAGAAAAATAGCCTGAAGGCATGTTTCCAACACCACATTTTAACAACTATGTGGTTGTTTTGGTGATGAGCAGTATTGTGTTTGAACAAGACAAACCTTTTTTTTTTTGGTGGGGGGGGGGGTTACATCAACCAAACACATGTGGAACAATGAGTTATTGTCAGATGAAGGTTTGTGAGTTAGGTGGATTCTAAGTAACATGAGTGGCGCAAAACATTTTTAAAAGGATTGATCTTGATCTTTTTATTTTACACAAAGCTGGCATTTGAACAGGGGTGTGTAAACATTTTACAGTAGCCTACTTCTCTGTGACAGTGGACTTGTATGAATTACCAAATATTTATACACTTCACGGCCATACGTACAACACAAACAAATGCCTTCATTTCTGTGGTTGACTTTCTAGTTGGAGTTAGTTCATTGCATATAGAGGTCAAAAAGGTCAAACAGAGTCACTTGTGAACAGCCCTGTACGGTGATGCAATTCCATATTGCAAAACTCAACTTCCTTTGGAAACATTTCAGCTTTTGTCAAATAGAGTTCTTTTTTTGCATCACTTTAAATTGCGACTTGCCAATGGTCAACTCTTGAACTTCAAAGTACTTTTGCTGAGAAAGAGAGCGAGAGAGAATGAGAGTGCTCAATCAGGGCAAAAAGTTGCATTAGAGCATCGTCACGCTTGATAAGATGGTCCCTGTGGAGCCTTCGTGACCTCAATGCTGCATCAATTAAAAAAACGTTTCGACATGTAAACTAGAGAGTGGTTCGAAAATCCTCCTTTCTAATAACTATTAACTGTAATTAACACCGACCTACTGTACTGAAGAGCCGATGGCAACGACTGCAATGTTCGCATGAACAAAGGAAGTCATTCTATGCCGTTTTTGATCCATCAGAGTGCAGGATGAAAAGAGAAGTGCAACGTCAGTCCGGGGAGTCAAGGCCCTTTGAGACCCAACAGCTTGACTCATTCCATTACTCTTATGAATTAAATATATTCAATCTCCATCGTCCGTTGGCACGACAATGAACCCACCCCGGTTCATTTACAGTCGCTCCTAGTGCCGGGCTTCTAACCTCAAATCAAATGTCATTTTCACTTGCTTGTGTGAGGATGTAGAATGTGAGTGGTTATGTTGGTCCTTCGCGGTGCATTAGGCAATTGTAGCAGGTGAGTAGGAATGTAACGAAAACCCATTTGTATTGGATAATTGTTTTTGCTTCAACAGATGTGAGTGCATTCAAACCAACCAAATCATATCATATCATTCCATTTTAAAATGAACCGTACTCGAATTGTAGAATTGTATCGCACCATGCATCAAGGTACACACACATCTTTACCGAGATTAAGCAGATGATATGCATATACACGCAAGTTATTCGGTACCGTGTCCGAAGAACGCCAGCTTCCAACAAGTACGCCAACAAGCATTAACGCCGCCACATATTGTATACCATGACAACCACACAACAACGCGAAAGGCCGCAGCATTTCCGCCACTCTCGGGACGACCTCGCTGCCAGCGGGTCACGTACGGCACCGGCTTTGGACCGCGCCTTCGCGAGCCATCTGGCGACGCGCGGCCCCCACTGCGAGCCAGTTGAGCCGTGCTGAGTGGCTTTCTGACATATTTCCGACGTTGGCGTTTAGCGTACACTTGGGGGATTATCTTGCGGAGCGTGCGTCCATATCGCTCCAATCCCCACCTGGCTGTCGCTTCCATTCACGACAGTCAGATGCTGTGCCAGATTGCATCATTTTACACACAAGATGTATGAAGCTGCTATGGAGGGAGGGATTTAAACATTCATCTTAAACACCAGCCAGCTACAACTTGATGACGACCGTCAATGAGGTCCAACGCATGTGTCAAAATGTATCAAAGTATCAAAATGATTGTACTGGTCGGTCTTTAAATAAAATAATAATCATGCTCAGTTTGGATTGGCAGTCAGAGAGGAATGGCATGTGTCCGAATGGGAGATGGAAGGCAGTCACACCAGATTAACACGTCATTCTAAATTACAACATAACGGACTGTTCACTATAAAACGAAATGTTATCGGTTTGACGTTTTCTTTTATGCAAGTCTGCTTTGCCGTGCCCGTAATGAGCGTGCCCGAGTTTGTGACTGACACCTCGTAAGATGCGCCTTCTGTCCCTGATTGGTAGTTTTTTTTCCCCCACTCAGATGTGCTCGTTTTTTGTACGTGAAAATGTAATTAATATATTATACCAAATTAAAGGCACACAATGGGGCCAGAGACGGCTGATTTTTTGTCCCAGATTGTAATTATCATGTACTACAGTCAAGTCAGAATGACACTTTTGACAAACGTGACAATTGCACATTCGCCATATAACTCGTTATTTTTTTATTACATTGACTACTTTTAACTTTCACTTGAGTCATATTATGCTAAAGTAAAGTATTATTACTTGAGTACAATTTTGGGCATCTCTGATGAAAATTGGGGCTCATTATCTTTGTATTGTACATTATTAAATTGTGCTGTTACTCAGTACCTTAGTCATGTTTTTACTAGTTACTCAAGTACTTATTTGGAATACTACTTTTTTCTTTTACCTCAGTTACACTACTCTTAATTAATAGTAATCTTACTTGAGTACTATTTGATGTTTCACCACACATCTTTGATCAATTTGAATGTCATCTTTGTATGGGACGATAAAAAAAAAAAATCTTTTCCCTGGGCAATTACTCAAGTAACTATTTGAAACACTCCACTTTTTCTTTTACCAATGTCATATTACACTTAAGTAACAGAAATCGTACTATTTAAGTGTGGTTATTCATTTTTGTATTGTTACTTAGTGCTCAAGTATTTTTTTTACAATTCAAAAATTACTCAAGAAAATACTTGGCAGACTACTTTTTAAAAATTTGATGATATTTATTTTACCAGAATCATATTATTCTGGAGTTGCAGTACTCCTACTCCAGTACAATTTTTGGCTACAGTTTTGATCACTGATCAAAATTGGACGCTGTTAAATGGTGCTGTTAAGCAATACTATCTGAAGTTGTTTTTTTTTCAGTTAATTCTTACTGAAGTAACTATTTGGAAGACTACTTTTACCGTAGTCACATTACTCTCAAGGAACACTTCTCTTACTCGAGTGCAATTTTTGACTATCCTACCCATTTCTGATCAAAATTCTACGTTATTATCTTTGTATTGGACCTTTTTGAATGATACTTTTAGTCAGTATTTAAGTATTTTTTTCCATTAGTCACCACGACAAGTATTTGGAGGACAACTTTTTTCCTCCAGTGACATTACTGTTATTGGATTTTTTTTAGCTACTTAATCTACCACTGAGCAAAACTGACAATCCCTATTTTTGTATTGCACGTTGTGAATTTGTGCAGGTGAATCACGCACCGGCGCTGTCCTGGGTGCTGAAATTATTATTTTTTGCCCCAGTAGGGGGAGGTGTAGAGCTAAAGATTGGACGGCGTGTGGCGAGCACATCAAACTCACTACAGCATCAGACCAGTGGCACCCATGTATGTTAATCGCTAAATTCATTCGAGTGGGTCTATATAGAGAAACTACATTAAATGGATCCATATTTGTTTGAAAGATATTCTATGAAGCAATCATAATAACATTGACTGGAATATACAGTCCAACATATAGGAACCCTCCAATCCCATTTGGCACGTTTTGACAAAGCCCCTTGTTTCTTTTCTCTGTGCCGTCAAGTAGGGCATGATCCCTGCGAGGGGGGCTCCAGGTCCCAGACTGCAGGCCTGGCCGGCCGCCCATTTCTTTGCGGTCTTCTTTCGCATGCAGGTGCGTGCCTGCCTTGTGTCCGATCCACATCAATTCGCCTCACGTCACCTTCCTATGCAAGCCAGCCACCCACCGGCAAGCAAGTCAGCCAGCCAGCCAGCCAGCCAGCCAAACCCACCCACCCGCTGCACATAAAACATTCATCAGAGAGCATGCAGCACCGCGCAGCAAGACATGTCTGTGTGAATAAGCAATTAAGTGTCACATTCACTCTTAAAATGCTTTCTACATGAAAAACAATGTCTGTGCTTCCGTTCGGGATTATGGCTCTAAAAATAACTTGAGGGCACGAGTGAAACCAGGCAGAAAACGCAGTTAGGAACGAAACTTTTTGCTTCTTCTCTTTGCAATGAAAATGGTTGGAGATTATCGGATGGACATTTTAGTAGCGTGATACGGACACATAAAACATTTATCTCCGAATCCTCCCCATCTTCCTCTCTCTCCTTTTCTCCTCCCACCTCCTCCACGCAGCCCCGCCCTTCCTCACGACCCCTCACCCCACCCACCACCGTTCGCTCCCCCCTCCTCCCCGCCCTACCTCACCACAACCGCGCACACTAGCGCGCACCATCCATGCGCATCCACACACTTTTTCCCCTCTTCCGACTTGGGAACTACAGGATTGGACAAGAGGATATGTGCTTTTAAAAACATGGATTCAATCTTGTTTTTGCGCCTTTGCTGATTCTACTTTTTCCTTGCATTTTTTTAGTGTGTGTGTGGGGGGGTGTGTGCGTGCGCGTGTGTGCATCCTCAGCTCTTCGTTTTGACGCCCTATATTTCGGCGTCGACTGGTGTTTCGAGCGCGCCTATTCCAAACTGGATGTTTATCCCTGACTCTTTCCTGCAACTCGCCCCCATGACTGAGCTCGGGTGCGGGCACACACCGGGCAGCCCACTCGGGAAGAGCCGCGGCTAAAGTTTGCGGGGCTCGCCGTCATCCCCCCCGGATTGCCAATTCCCGCCTCACTGGGTGGATATCAGTCTGGATTTACGCATCTTCCAAAACACCTCGTCTCGAACCATGAAGACCATTATTGCTGATGGTGAGTATATATGGACGGTGTGTAAAGTTTGCACATAAAACAGACATGATGGATTACTGCGTATTGATGGCACTCGGGTTCGATTAGAAATGCGCATTTCTGCTAAATGAGGATTAACTCCTAATGACTCCATGATGCGAATGCCCCCCCCCCTGTTAGTAGTGCATGTAGTGTGTATGTGTGATGGCACAACTTAACCAGGGCGCGCACCTGGAAGCTCTTGCCTCATCCCCTATGATGAAATTTGCAGACAGTCCACTTGGCGGCTCAGTAGCACCGCGCACTGCATGATTCTCAACCCCCCCGCCGCTTGATAATTGGAGATTTTTGTGGCCTCGTCCCACTGTAGAGTGGACCCAATAGAGTGGCAGAAAATTGGCTCTTGCCTGCTTTTGCCCGGGTTGGACTTTTGAGCAATTCTAATGAGCACATGGCTTGCTCTTCGCCTGTCCAGTCCCACCGGAAATGGCCAACAATACTCAGTTCTTGGCAGCCAGGACATGAAAGAGAGGTGCATGCTGGGAGGAGGATGCACCTGACATGTGTGGTTGTGTTTTGCTGTCCAAATAGAGAATGTAATGCTGCAGAACGTCAGCATCACGTCATTTTTGTTCCATCAGGGTTTTTTTTAAAACACGGATGTTTGTTTTTCTGGAGGGGGGGGGGTTATGTTTCGGTGATCTCAACTTACTTCACAACAACCACCAAATAGTTAACAACAAAGAGTCTATTTACCCAAACATAAGTTTGACTTAAGTAGCTTAATGCTAACAGGCAATCTAAAATACCATAGATGGGCTAACTAAGGGTATCAGTGTTGCGGTGTCATTAACATTCAAGCAACAATGTTTAAAACACATACGGTGGAGCAATATACATAGACAGACAATGTTTTCTTTACACTCCGTGAAAAACAACTAATATTACAAAGGCCTGACCTATTAATTGTCCAGCCGACTTCAAAATCAGTGTCAAATGACTGATGTTTTTTGGACCTTTGTGTTCTCAAGCAGCAATTAGACAGAAATAACATTGAATTCTATACTATTACCTTGTACCCTTATGTATATATAATTTGGTGATAAGGCCATTCTATGGCCCTGGCAAGTAATTAAGATGGATGTCACTATTTTACATACAACCAAACGTCGTGGTTTGTTTAAAAATATATATATAAACACACTGCAACACAAATCAAACATAAATGTTTTAAATATGACACATTCAACTGCTAGTCACACACACACACACGACAAGGATTAACGTCTTGATAACATCATTGATTATGTTATTTTTTTTCTACCGCAATATTCATGGTTTATTGTATTTATATAAGAGTTATTAGTCCATTTTATTGTGTTCTACACAAAAAAATGTACTTCATGAACTAATGGAATATATATATATATATATATATATATATATATATATATATATATAGCCCATTGAAATGCATTTAGGGTTGGGGGGGTTATTTTATGCATTATATATTATTTTTAATTAATTGTCCAATTAGTCGGCAACCAGGATTTTTTTTCTGCCAAAACTTTGCCTCAAAAAAATCCATATCAGTCGGGCCGTAAATAGCGCTGCAGGTTACTGAGGATATGTGACCATCTCCATATGCAGGATGTTTCATAGTGAAATTCTCAAGTTTTCTGCTGCGGTGGTCTTGTCAGGCCATTGTAACGCCACAGTCAACGTTTTTCCTTTTTGAATGTAACTTGGTTAGCATGGATTTATTTCATTGCCATTTACAGACAATGCCGTTCTGGAAAGAAGAAAGCATTTTGTGTCTTTGACTTTGATAACAATGAGTTGTGGACACGTGTTCAACTCAGACGTTGGACAGCTAGCAGCCACCGGATAGACAACCCAAACATAAATGGCTAGAGGCATTTAAGGAGGAGGTCATTGACATATAAGGACTTATAAGCACTCTGTATATCCATATCCGGATTCTACAGCCCTCAGGTGGCCAAAGTACACAGTGGAAGGAGCAGCGCGATGTCTACTGAATTGAAACAAAAAAGGGGCAACAACGGTTTTAGTCATATTTTATTCTGTTAATTCTCCACTGGATCCCTTTATGAATTACAACCACATAGAGTCCTATTTTTTTTAATTCACATTTTGAAAAAAAATATTTTTTAAAGTAGGATGGAACAGATTATTGCTACTTCCATTCATCCTAATTGGGTAAAATGATTTAAGTATTTCGAGTCATGACTGTGGTCCCGGAAAATAATAAACTTGCATCTCACCACTAGAAATATATCTGCACTGACCCACCCTGAGTCACACACACACACACTGACGGGGCTTACGCAACATGCTCCCACTCCTCCTCACGCTGCTCATTACGTCGCTAAAACTGCAGGATTACGGGAAGAAAGCCGCAGATTATGGCAGGTCCATCTTTGCATTTCCCATCCAGCTAAATCAAAGCGGCACACCTACTTGTGCATTCTCTTTGATAAGTCGCACCGTGTCATACATATGCATGTGCAGACCCCTTTGCTGGCACCGTCTCCCACAGACCCTCTTTTTCATGGCTTTGCAGGTGAGACGTACAGTAAAACAGGGAAGGACACTGGCACGTGAGAATCACAGAAGTGCAAGGATAAATAATATAATGGAAAAGAAAGATTCTCGTTGCAAGAAAGTTATGAGCTGGAGTCAGAGTGGCTGATTAGTTCAATGTGAGCTTCTAGTGGTGAGTCGTGGTCTGCAGCAGCACTTTGCGAGCAATTAAGTACATCGGCTCTCCTTGCCCACATGTGTGGGATTTACAGTACCTTAATTGCGGCACTTTTTTTTTTACGTCTGGAGATTGCTTGTAGCTCAAATTTTGACTAAAAACGCAAAGTAAAAAAAAAGCAAGCACGCGATATAAATTGAAAACTTGTTGAGGTGGTAAATTAGTAAATCAAACTACCACTGTATTATAAGAGTAGTGTTCTACCACTATGAGGAAAAAAAAAGCTACTTTATGATTCAAGTCAGAATTTAAATAAAAACTCATATCATTACGGTAAAGTCATTTGTGTGTGGATGCATACATTAGGGCGGCAACTAATGATTATTCTAATAATCAAGTTTATTATTTTCTCGTTTAAATCGATAAATTGATTTTTTTTTTCATTTAATTTCAGTCCCTTTATTAAAAAGCAGTTGACTAGGCAGAAAGTGCAAACTAAAATGAATTATATTTCAGGAATAGGTTTACGCCGTCACGCCAATCCCCGTTCTCAAAAGTAAAAGTAAAATCAGCTGTCATAGATGACTACAGAAATCAGAGAATATATTTATTCACCTGAATCATAAATGAATAAATATTAAGTATTTTTTTTTTATTTTTTATAGAATAAAAGACAAGATCTTGGCCTCTTGTTAGGACTTAAATTCCCCCTCAGACACACACACGAGAATTTGATCAATGCATGAGTGGCAAAGCTCTTGCTCGAGGCTGCTTTTACTTGCTGGCAAACCAACAAAAAAATAAATTAAAAAATTTAAAAAACAAAGGCCAAATGAATGGCCAAAACCATTATGGTAGAACTGAATGCTTTCACTTTCAGGATTTATAAAGCCGCGAGAAAGTCAGGCTTATTGTTTTTCTTTAATGAGTTAACTGTTTCTTTTTTTTGTTGTTGTGGCAGTGCCAAAAAACACTGCCCTATTTTTAGGAAATAGGCCACAGGATGCAGCATCTGAGGTGGAGAGATAATTGTCGGGGACTTATCACGCCGCAAAGAAAACGAGGACAGGCGCAGATAGAATAACAATGGCTGATTTGCATAGCGGCATTAGGTGGGATCAAACACGGCGCCTTAAACTGACAACGAAAGGCGACATCTTCTGCAACCCTGAGCGGAAATGTGAAATTGATCCATCTTTGTGTTTGGGTGGGCGTGCACATACGGAGCAGAAAAGGAGGTTTGCTTATGCATCGTGCGTTTTGTTTATTCAAATGCACATCTGAAGCGAGGCGGGCAGATGGAATGCTTGAAGGTTATCAGATTTGCATGTCATGTCTTTCATACATGCCACAAATTAGAGAAAGCCAAATATTTTGGACGGCCAATTCATGTGGCCGTCATTATTAAGGAATTAAGTCTTTTGGGTTCTCAATTGGCTCCCAATTCCCCATTTGGGGCTCGGAACAAAAAGACTGAACAGACAAAGGCATCGGCTGCAGCATTTAGCGGGAGAGCTATAGAATTGATCTATGGGAGCCAAACGACTTTAATATGTCTGTTGCTAGGAGTGGAGTTAATCAATGCCACTGACTTATTGATCACACTGCCAAGTGCTGAGATTTCGGGTTTTAATTTCAATCTTTTTGGCTCGAATTCATATTCGGTCGGCTAGATTTACTCAACCGAGATTTCATGCCAACTAGTTATGCTTTTAGCAATGCATCAGGGTCACGATACAGATAGATGATTTCTATTCCATCAGGGCACTAGGAGATCCGATTCATAGATGTCCATCTGCTGCCGCTGTCTTTTGTATGCGTGTGTGTTGGTGCAGAGAGCACGGGGTCACAATTTTATTTGAGTCGGTGACTATTTGTGTATGTTCACGGTACACGAGTTCTAAACATGGACAAAAAAAATGGTTACGCTTTAGCCGGTTTGATAACATTTTCAAATATTCAAGACTATTTTCTCATTTTGTTTTGTTCAGTGACTTGGTACGGATTCAATCGATTCCATAATGTTGTCATCTAATTGTTGGGAAAAAAAATAGGAGAAAATACAGAAAAAGTATAAAAGGTTCCACGTATCCACAAAACACTTTGGGCCCTGGTGCAAAAAACGCCAACAAATCAGGAAGCTGTTTTACTAATCAGGCTAAACCTGGATTGCATCTGCCAAACACGCTGAATTGCTGCACAGTAGATTTTGTGCTGTGGGAGGAGTATACGCAAGTACAGGAATGAAGTGGTGACAGTGTAGTGCAGGCAAAATGAAAGGAGGCGAGTAGTAACTTCTCCTTGTTCATGTAAACAAGAGCCCAACAGATGTGGATTTTTTTAGGGCAATAATCAGCTATCATGATTAACCAGACAATACATTGAAAATTATATAAAATAACTGCTTTTTAGCTCCCTTGCAACAAAAAGATGAGAATTAGTGGTAGAACTTTGTCCATTAGTATTTAACGTTACAACAAAAAGAAAAAATCTGCAAAAATTGGTCCGATTATTTTTTTGGGGTCGATATTTTTTTTTGGGGGGGGTGTTTGAATGTTGTTGTCTCTGTAGTTTATTGTAATATGTAAAAATCACCAGATTGTTTAAAAAAAAAATATTTCTGACAATTCTGAAAGCGGTTTACGGTTATTAACCTATTGAATCGATTAATTGTTTGGCCCCGAATGTAATCATTTTTAAATAAAAATTATCACATCATGTGGTCATTTAGCAATGCAATGAATCCAAACTCTTCAATGTAGAAAATATTGATTACATTGCAACATGATAATGCTACTCTACCACGTGACCTTGTTGATTCAGTTATTTATAGATTCATTACGCGCGTCAGAACGGCATTGTTCCAATAATAAAAACAAAAACATCCAGGATGAAGATGTCAGTGTTTTGTGCAACAGAGGCTTGGTGCTATTAACGTCTCCGTCTCAGTGATGGACTGCGGCAGGCGGAGGTGGATCTGAGATGTTCACTGCATCCTGATGAGCGCAGTCCATCTGGGAATTCTGCTAATTGGCTGCACCCTTTATGTAGTGGTGTGTTGGTGCACTGCACACGCGTCAGCGGCATTATGGTCGCCCTCGATGGGCCCATTGCTAATGTAAAATTGTGCAATTGTTTTCATATGTCTTCATTCTACTTCCACATTAGATTAATGTTGGTTTTACGAACAAATGGATGGATACTCTAACTGATTTTGACGGAATAAAAATAATAAGTAGATGTCGAAGAATACAGTGCAAGTGTAAAAAGAAGACTGCTATAACGTCTCTTAACAATTATCTGGGGTAGGCAGCAGCTCATCTGTTAGCCTCAAGAGAAAAAGCAATACAGAAAATTAGATGGATGACTAACCCGAATCTTTGTAATTTAGCATACTGACAAATGAAGTAAAAGAACTCATAAGCATTTTTTGTTGCATTGGCCAACTTGGTGAAATCATTTGCTGGCAGATACATTGTTCATGGAAGAAAATGAACGGCACTCCAGTAAGCTACAAATAATAACGAGATTGCAATCTCTGGGTTCTAGCTGCTTTTCAAGGTGGCCAATTATTCTTTTTTTTAAAGTTTTTTTTTTGTTATAATTTGTTTTAATTTTCAGAGCGGGTTTGGCAGTTTTTATTAGTATTATCTTAGTTTTTTTTGTTTTTAGTTTTTCTTATAGTTTTTATTAGTTTAAATTTTTAAGCATTTTGTGTATTTGTATTCAAGATTAAAAAAAAAAAAAAATCGCATATCGTCATAAAATGTCAACTAAAAATATTTCAAAAACAACCATTTACAAATCAGCTACAGGCCAGGATGGCCGAGTGGTCTAAGGCGCCGCGTTCAGGACCCAGTCTCCCCAGGAGGCCTGGGTTCGAATCTCGAATTTCCCCATTGTCGGACTAATAAAGGGAATATTATTATTATTATTATTATCATACTGTATAATAGTCCACAGACTTAGAAATAGTGAAGTAATAAGTATAAGAAATAATAAGAAATAGTGAAGTAATAAGTGTTTTTCCACGTTGGAATTTCCTTCGGAAAATCTCAGCGTGGAGTTGCATGCTCAGTAATTGAAACAATTTACAATATATTCGTAGAACGTAAACACTGACCCATCCTGATTTCCGTGGAAGCCTTATTTTGCCTGTTTGGGAAACTATGGAGTACAATAGTACAGAATCTGGATTTAAAGCACATCAACATGCACTGTGAACCCTCTCCTCAAATGCTACGAACGACATGAAACAGACAAAGCAGAACTGTGACTGACCAGATATGACGAGAATTGCCTTTTGCCGGTGAGGAGCATTGTGGAGACAAGAAGTTAGAAATCACAAATTCAAAATTTCCTTGGCCAGACAAGTGTAAGAATGAGTAAATCTGTATTTGTTTTGTTCCAGAGAAAAGCAGAGCTAATCCTTCCCGACTTGCTGAAATGTTTGTCGGTTCCTCTGTGATTTAATATGATGTATCTTCACCATGGTGGGGCGGATGGCGTCTCACGGAGGATTTCTTAGCGCCTATTTACAAAAATCTACTGTGACATTGTATCGTAATCCCTTTAAAGGTGCTTACGCATGACAGAGCGGGTCAAGCCTCTCAGTGTGCCTGAGCGCAGCCTTTCAATGTACAAGCATGAAATGTGCAGCGGCGACAAAGATGAGGTGCGCATTACTGTCTGAGCCAGCACGCGGCACCACAGCATTCTCGCCGCGGTGGGAAAAAAAAGGCAACCTCTCGCATTGCCGTGGTGCTACACGGCGGCGGTTTGAGCGTGCGCAAACAAATCACCCATTTGTCATGTCGCTTCACTTTGCGTCCACTTTTCTTAAAGTGTGTTCCGTGAAAGTTGAGTGCTTGTCGGAGTCCAGCTGCAAATGTGCGCCGGTGCTGCCTGCTCGCTGATGATACTGATTACGCCGCCACGGAGGAGGCTGACTGATGGCCTGGTAAATTGTTAATCAGACAGAAGCAGAAGCGGCTCTTAAATTAGAAGCGTGAATGGAACCCTTGTCAAAGTAGGTCCGAGCAGATTCGAGCAAGCAGGAGTGTCACACTGATAGATAAATGAATGGCTTGATAGAGAGAACGCATCCGAAGCAACATTAGCCGGGTTTGCATAGTTTTTTTTTTTGTTATTCTAATACAAATCATTCTGAATGAAGATCTGCTTACCTGTTTACATGTGGCGTCATCTTTTCCGATCATGCGCGCTCCACCCAGATAATCAGTTCAACAGCGTAACAGCCGTGTGGCGCGGAGATCGACGTAATCATCACGTGATTTGTTAAGATAGAGTCCAGTCCTCTATTTAGCACAGTATTCGCGATTATTTTACCACTTTCAACAACGCAGCGCCATTATAAAAACGAGTTATTGGTACTTTAAAAGAAGTTCTCGTGTCGCAGACGAGCTCTGCTAAGAAGCCGCCATTTTTAAATGCGTTTACGATTACGCCACTACTCATTTACGTCAAAACTGAGCATGCGCAGAGCAGACGCCGCCTGGCTATTCCAATTGAACTGTTAACCTGACGCGCGTTCAGATTGGCAAAACGAATACACTACCCCTTGGAATCCGAATAAAATTCCATCGCATTCAGCCTTTTTTATTTATTTCATTCAGTTTGGTCCTTTCTAATCGGAATATATAACACCATGTAAACACGGCTATATTATGGAATTGCTTTGGTTTGTTCCTTCTTGACCATAGTAATGGCATGGTTGAATGGCCACTTGTTGCTAGGCAGAATTCAGTAAGGGACAACCATTTGCTTCCTCTTTCTTCCCTAACGCCCAATCAAACACCGACAGTCATGCTCACTCTTCTGCTTTTCTGGCAAGAGAGATTCTCTCCCGCACACAAAAATGGCAGATGGATGATATGGGTTGATTGATGGGCACGTAGCTAGTTGGATAAATGATGGACAGTTGGATAAATTGATTTACACAAAGGCAGATGGATAATAGACAGTTAGATGGGTAGATGGATAAATGATGGAATGATGAATAGATGAGATAGACAATAGAAAAATGGACAGAGATTCAACTCATTGAAACACATGAAATTTGATCAGGGATGAGCAAGTTGCAGCCCAACCACATACAGTGAAAAAAATACATTGAAAAAATTGTGCCCACCCCAGGGAGGGGAGGGGGGGATTCTCTCCTACAGTTGAACCCTGAATACTCACAGCCTGGCACCAAATAATGATTTTTTTTTCAATATTTTTTCAGCATTTATTTATTTTGGTGTGAGTCCACCGTTTGTTTGTTTTTTTGGGGTGGAAAATGGGCATGAACGTTCATCAATGTTTTTGGGAGAATATTTAGAATATTTATTTAGTTGCATTTGCACTTCTTACGCGGTCCTGTACTATATTGTGAGTCAAGTGAATATATATTTTTTTAATTTGGAATGACATGTAAGGCACACATAGTACCTCAATAATGTTAACATTTTGAGTGAATTGATATTTTGTGTAAAAATGCATGAGTTTTTGTACTTAATGTTGGTTTGCTGTTCAGTGCCGTCTTTAAATGGTATTGTATTTGTTTTTTTTAATAGTGTCACTTTTATAAATGCACAGAGAAACACAGTTTGTCATTAATCTGGTGTGTGTTCCTCCCAGTAACAATGATGACAAATTGTGGCCTCATCATCATTTAAGTTGCCCATCCCTCCATAAGGTGCTCTTCTTCTTGTTCTTGTCTTCATTCAATGCAACATTCTTAAGCACCATTTCTTTTCATTGCATACAGTAGTGGTGTGCTTTTAATGTGAAGGGCAAACATTGCATACTTGATTCCAGAGGCTGCATAATTTAGTAAGATTTTTAAATGTGATTTCATAGTGTAGACAGGGTGGGAAGAGAACAACAGTCGAAATAGAAAACAAATCATTTTGGCTCCAATTTGTTAAATGTACCCAATAATACCACGTTTTTGCAAATGCCTCTAGTGTGGAAGTAAATCTCACTTAAATTGGCAAAACGGAGCGGAGTGACCTCGTGCTACTGTCTGGTGGCGACTAGTACGAATAATCATTATATTAATATCATAAGCTTCAGGCAATTACATTCCTAAAATCCAGTGGCTACGGCTAATTAGCTCGTGCAGGTTGGATGCAAATGTTCTTTTATTAGCAGCTATCTCGAAATCGAGTCATATAAGGCGTTAGTGGGTAAAGAATTGTAAAACCTTTTGAAGTTGAGGCGTAATCGACCCTTTAAATGCTGCCAAGGGTGTTATTGAGCACGCTTGGGATTCAGTCCCATCTACGACAAGGCGACGTTTCCTCGATGTCCATTTTCTTTTCTTCCAGGCCACTCTGTGACATTTCATCACTCCCGTCGGGTGTAGAATGAGAAACTGACTCGTCTCGGAGCAGGACATCATCATTCTTTGCTGCTATTTTCCACTCCTTTTTCTTTTTTCCGCTTCAACTCAGATTGCCGCAAAGAAAAATCCCGGAAAAATAAAATAATTAAAAGTGAAAGTCTGCAAAACGAAAAGTTCCTTACAGTGATGTGAGTGGAATTGGTCACTTGTATCGTTGGCGAGATGAATAGCTTAAAAACAAGCAGAGAATCATTCACGGGAAATAGGTTGTCACTTCCTGGCTCAGGAGAAATTGATTTGTTGATCTTTAAACAGGAGTTCAGCAAATTTCTGCCGGCACATGTAACTTTGTTTCAAACACAAATCGATAGCAGGTCGTTGCAAATGCAGAATCTGTCACTGCGGTAGTGCGGCGATAGGATTGGCCAGCTTGGGCCACATTCGTGAGCTTTGACGTGACTTTAGGTTCGCTCTCGCTCGTCTCAGTGGACCGTTTAGATGAAAATGCAAATCTGACGCGTAAACTCCGCTCTTCTTATGTAGCAGCGGATTGTCTGACGAGTACATTCCTCATGACTTTTCACAGTTGTCACGTCTCGCTTCTTCCTTTCACGTCCGAGATCGCTCGCTCTCGAAATCTGTCGTTTCTACAGCCCCCGTCACTCATCTTCTTGTCAGAACTCGGAGGTGTAAATGCTCATTCCCTTGAGTCGATACCAGGTCATGGCACATTTAATGTGACCTCCGCACCTTGCCAACTATGACGTCCGTTTAATATTCAATGTAATCGGCTAGACAGAAGGAAAGAGAGGATAATAGGAGGATGAGGATGAAGGGGGGTTTAGTATGGATCTGGTGCAATGTTAAAAAAAAAAAAAGTTGGGCAAACTTAAAATTTAAATGGAGAAAAAAAAATCAATAGAATTATAAATTGGGCAATTCAACAAGATATTGGTTTTGCTGTTGTGAAAAATTGACTTTTCGCGCATTTCACAACAAAGAAATGAGTTTACAGAACTAATTGCCCCCCTTAATTTAATATAAAAGTCAAAACAACTCAGCAAATTATTTTGGAGCAAAGAACTTGATTGATTTGTTGTGCCAACTAACTCTTGCCGTAAATTTATATTTTAAAGTTGTTCCATGGAAATGGAGTTTCGTCCCTTACGGACCGAACCGCTGCTTCCCAATTCCTCGATATTTGTCTCCATCTGTCCAAAATCTGTTTTGTTTTCAAGCCAGGGAATAGATATGGCATATTTATCGCTTTGTTTCGCTCCTAAATTGCTTGTTATCCGTTGCGTTGGCAATCGGACAGTTGAATTGTTTCCATCATTTAATTGTCAGGCACAAATCCAAACGGTGTCATTTTTTTTTTTTTTTGTCGGGATGAAATTCTCTCAGGTTGTTTGTGATGTGCTATTTCTCATTTATTTGTTCGCTTACTGTATTGATTCAGTGCAATTCTCGTTTATTCCTGGCGAGATCCACCCTGCTGTCAAAAATGTTGACGATTGCATTGATGGTGTTCGATACTGCGCTTTGGCATTGTTGCATTCGACGCAGGAGTGGAAGTGCGGGATCAGAATTCCCACGGGCTGCCTTCGGTGTTCAGTATCAGAGCACTTGAAGAAAAAAATTGAGCTAATGAGGAAGCAGGAAGGAAAGAAAAGAAATGTGTCAGTGTTGCCCCCCCAAAATTGTCTGGTTTCCTTTTGCCTCTACGTCTTGCCTGGGAAAAGCTCCCAAATCATTACAGCAATTATTCCAGTGAGGAAGATGAGCGGAGTCGACACTCCATCTCAGAGCGGTAAACAAATTATGATGAAGGTTCCTTTGCGATGCCTGCTTGAGAAAACCAGTTCTTGATGGTCTCGCTGTGGCGTCCCAGGACCAGCGCCAGAAATGGAGTTGTTGACAGACATTAGAGCTTTGACAGCTCAGCCCTTTTCCCCTCCATCAGAGGTGCTGAGGTTTAGTGACATGATTTTTTAATGAGTCAAACAACCGGTGGCGTGTTTCCATTTATTGCATCTTTCAACTCATTTGTCTTCTGCAAATTTCTGGTGGTTTTCCATAAATCCTTCAGAGGCTCACCTGCGAATAAATGGCAGCTTACCTTTTGTCCCCCCCCCACCCCATCGCTGCCTGGCAAGACATTAGCATATGAAATTTCCGTGCTGACCGTGACGAGCGTCCCACCGTGCCTTTAACTTTTTCACTACCAGTCAATGGCAGTGAGTGATGTCGCGTGATTTGCATCTACATTATACTGAGAAATATGACACCGGAGGCGCATGATCCACTTTCATCTCTGCTCATCTCGTACAAACTTCAGCTATAAAGGAGCGAGACGCGTGCACGCACTGCTCGGACCCCCTGCTGCTTGCTGACTCACGTGGTTTGGGAGGCGGACTGGGGAGAATCTTCACAGCACCCTTAATTAACTTTGGAGAAAGGTGGCTGGGGATTGGAGATTTTCAAGACGCGTACTGAAAAACGCGTACTTCGACACTTGAATACTGAATCATAGACACAAATGAATAAAATCTAAACAATGACGTCAATTGTAACTCGTTGTTCCGTCACACTCGGTTCTGAGTGGTCGCTTTTCCATAAAATTTTTCCGAAGCCGTACGGTTACATGCAACCACTATTCCAAACCACCTCGAAGGTGGTTTAAAAGCAATGCGGCAAGGAACTCCGATGCAGATAAATTTCCTGTTTTAAGCGAGCAAGACAGCGCCACCTGCACCGTACGTCATAAAGATATGCTTTATACAGTACACATATATTGTGCTTTACAACAATACTTAACTATAGTTACACTTTTATATGTTCCAACGATTGAAATAATAAAGTTTGTGGTAAATACTTTTTTGAGCCTACCGCTAATGGCTGTAACTCAGAGTGGAGGCCAAATGAATGAGAGCTCAAAATGAACGGCCCCCAAAAATATTTACCACAAGCCTCGCATTCAGTGGTACATATGAAGTTGTATTGTTGTAAAACACAATGTGTACTGTATGTACTGTCATTTTTTTATTTTACTGGCGGGCAGCTTTCCGTCTCACTTGAACCCGGAAGTGGATTTTTCATCTATGTGAAAGCTTCCTTGCATTTGATGGGCTTTAATTTGTGACGTTGCCACACCTCATGCAATGGTAATTCGTGTTTTGAATCGCTGCAAAATCAACAGCTACCAACCCAGACACATACTCAATTTTTTTATTTATTTATCTTTCCAACTTCTCAAGTGTTTATATTTCTGATAAGAAAAGCTGAGACTCACCGCCTAATCTATATTTTCATCTCAAAAGCTGTGCTGATCTCAAATCCAAAGCACGCATTGCTACCATATACAGAGATCTGTTAAAGAATGTCACAGACAAGCAGGGTGAGAGCCTCTCGCTTGCCTTCCCATTGAAAAATAGGTACTTGATGAATGCCTTAATTGCAGTATTGTACAGCGGTCATTTTTCATGCTGTCCTCAGTCTTTTGTTGAATTAAAACCGTCTCCTGACCAAAATCCACATGCAGATAAATTAATAAAAGAGCGCATCAGTCATTATCTTTTTTTGGTTTGAATTCTCTACAAGGTCAATTAACTATAAAAATAATGCTGCATTTATATGCATATTGGAATGCATTACTAAAATCCACCAAATATTCAGTGATAGGGATGGAACACAGTATTTATTTCTGACTATCTAGACTGTGGCTCTGCATGTTTGTTGTCTTGCATAGATCTGTACAGTGGAAAAAACGTGCGGACTGCCTGGCCGAGTGGTCTAAGGCGCCGCGTTCAGGACACAGTCGCCCCAGGAGGCCTGGGTTCGAATCTCAAATTTCCCCATTGTGGGACTAATAAAGGGAATGTTATTATTATTATTAGTTTTTCTTGCTTGTGCATTTTAGTCACACAACAGAATTACCGAATCCATACGCGTCTTAAACTATTTAGCAGTTTTTCATCCACCTGTCTAAAACAAAAAAAACTTCAATGAGTGCCGCGATGTATTTCTGCTAGAGTTGATTGAAATCCCAGTGCAACTAAATGCCAAAAGGTCCTTGTTAGTTGATGTCAGGCACAGAGGGGTTTCACAAAATATTGACATTAGACGTAGAACAAAGAAGCTGTAATTGCACTCTTTAGACCTCTACCAAGGGCAGGCTAAGTAACAACAACAAAAAAATGTTTTTCCCCTACTAGAAAAATATGTCCCTATTATTATTATTTAATGTCTTTATTTTTCCACGTAGTAGGGTAATTGAGGGGCTGACACTGAGTGCAAAAAAGACTTCCTGTCTGCGGCCCTTCATTCACGCTAATCAATGACACCAATCACCTGCCATTAAAGCATTAAACTGTCTGGAAAACTTGCCTGAGTTATGAGCCCCTCCTTCCCATAACCACATTCCACAGCGGAGGTATTCTTCCATTAAAAGCGAGTGGCTATGTTGGTCAAAACGTGGGCATTCGGAAATTCTAGGAGGTCACTTGTGGTCCGCCGTTTCCCGTCAATGGATTCCATCTGCACACAAGCCCGTAATAGAAACCTTTTTGTTACAAAAGCATAGTGCATTAGGAACCATCTGCATTAGTTGCTGGCAGTCTGAGAGCACTGCGAGTCACCGCCGAACATCAAAGGATTACTCAGCACAGAGCGAGAGAGAGAACGGGGAACGTTATTGAGGATGTGCACATGACATCGTTTACTGGAATGATAATGATAGTGGTGGAACAATCTTTGTCAACATGGGGTTTCATGGGAGAAGTGATTCTGCTTGGAGCGTCTCCGCTGGGGTTCGTCCTCCTGACCTAAAGGTCATAGAAACCATTATTTGGTTCATACATGGTTAACCTCCCAGTGATCCCACGATGCGTCCTATATTTTTAACAGTTTGCTTGGTGTGTTTGTTGAAAAATGTGCTGGATCACAGCATTGCCCCAGTTTTTTTCTCTTTTTTTCCAATAATCGCAAACATTGCAAGAAATCCCAGCACTCTTTGGGAATAGTCAAAGACCGAACCATGTCATTTCTTATTCCTTTAACCTTGGGCCATATAGATCAGTGCAGTCTTCCAAATCCATTTTCTCAAGCTTCACCGTGATTCGATTGGCCTGATTAATCTGTATGCGTTTGGGGATACGGCATAGGCGGGTAAGATCCAGGACGGGTTGAGGTGAGTGTGTAACTTTAAGGGGGGGTATTATCAACATTTTCACAACACCACCCCAAATGTTGTTCAATCACTAATTTAATCACGATTAAAACTGATATTTTGCTTTGCTTTTATTGCAATAAAAAAAAAAAAAAATGGGACGAACATTGCACCAGCAGTTCAGACCAAAGTCGACAGTCACATGATCGCCCAACCAGACAAAAAATGTTAATACTTAAAAAAAAAAGCAAACTATTGTGGTTACACTTTCTTTCCAAAGGTCTTTGAGCCATGAGTGATACAAAGAATTCAATGACAAATTAACTAAACTAATGCAACAGAGATTCTGCATGTAAATTTGCCTTCATTGTTGATGGCTCCATTCGGCAATGGAACATAACACAATTAATTGTAACAAAACACGCTTACTCAAATTTCCACTCGTTTTTGCATAAAACCAAAAATAAAATAAAATTACAACACTTCTAGGATAGTTGAGCGTTCATCAACGTTAATATATTCTTTCTCAAGGTATTTCAAACATTTTAAATTGGTTTGCAATGTGTAAAAATTATAGATCACTTGGGGGCAAACTAATATTGATTTGTGAAAAGAAAAACACAAAATTGACCAGATATGGTCACACGGGGTTCCTGCCCGACAGCAAAAATATAAACAAAAATATACGATTATACTTGATCATGAAATGTGCAAGGTGAACATGATTTAGCAGGAAACTCAATGAAAACAAAATGAACAACCAGAACTTAATGTTGCACATCACTGTTGTCCAACGTATTGCGTTTGTTGTCTTTTATTACTGTCACATTTCAACAATATCTTGGGATAACTTGTGTTTAACAAGCACCTTGTATACTTCCAACCCCGTTCTTCCTTTACACATATTTTGACACGTCAGCATTTTCATGCCATGGCCGCTCAGTCATTTCTGCCTCTTTTTCCAAATGGCGCAGGTTCTCTTTGTCTCCTCAAGCTCACTTGCCCCATGACAAGTGTTTTTTTTTTCTTCTTTCTTTGTTGCGAGGAGAGGTGGCTAAAAGAGCTCCTTTTTCTTCCCACTTATCCTTGTCCATAGAGAACTTTCATCGGCGCTCGTCTGCGATATATTTTCCACTGGATCATCATTTCTTCAGTTTCTTTTTCTCTTTTGTTGCATAATTGAGTCTCTCCAAAAGAGATCGTCTGTCAATAGCGCAGCAATGTAATTATGCTCTCCACGTATCAGAGAAGCGAATGGATACGGCCTGATACATGATACCCTCTTTATTACTGAATTGGCTCATCAAGCCCACCGGGTGCCGTCGGCTCATAAACTCTCAATGTTACGCCACCTTCCAAACTAGATAGACGTCAGACATGCATATATTAGGCCTGTGTTATGGTATTGACTCTTCAAGTACTTAGCAGGAAAATCAGCTCAATTTACAGCTAATTAATGTCATTACAGGGGGCACATGCTAATGCGTTTACGCGCAGATAACAGAAACACAAGAGGCAGTGGCAGCAGGGCTCATTTCACCAGCAGGGCAAGATGAGAGTAATTACTTGGGTATTAAAGCAAGGAGGGGTTGAGATGTTTTGTGTTTTCCAGCGCAACGAGAATGAGATTCAGGTGCTGGGCACTGATACTGAGTTTTGTTTCGTTGTCCAACCCAGTGGCTATTGAAAAAAAAATAATAATTGAAAAAAAGGGCATAGCCTTGACTAAATATGTATTTTTGAAGACAGAATGAGAGTCTTACTGTATTTTCCCCACTGTGGATTCACATTTACGAAATATCTTTGGTATTTGTGTGAACATTTTCTTCCAATTAACTGGGCACTTTGACGTAGCAAGCGGTTTCTGCTTGATAACATTGTCTGCAATTCTTAATGAGGCTTATGCAAGTTAATAGCCGTGGACTGCACACATGCACACCCACAATTCCTGGACAGCCATTATCCAAGTCTGCGGGCTCGAAGCAGAGAGTTTTACAATCAAGATTGTAAAAAGTCTGCCATAGGGGCGGTAGAACTCGGACTCACTACATTCGCTATTCGTGTTGACGTCAGCAAATAGCGTTCGAATCGAGTCGGATTTTGCACTTTTCTGGGAACACTCGAAGACCAACTTCGGTCCCGGCATCCAAGTAATGACACAGCTGATTATGACCTGCCGATATGGCCGTCACTGAACATACTGCTTAACAGGTTTACTTCATGATTAGCCGGGTACTCGAGCAGTGTTTGCAATCCCCTGCCATACACAAATTGAATTGACATTCAATCTGCACGACAATACGAAGGGCGTGTCCGAATGTTCGCCCTTATCCCTTAACCCCGCATTCATGATATAGTTCCGCACTATATAATATTCCCATCTTTCTGTTTGGCGATTCGGACAGCAAGCTAATGGTTTGCTCCTCGTCGCGTATCAACTGACCACCATACCTGTAATGACGGACTGGCACAATAAGATATTGTGTCTATTTATTGTGAATAAAAAATAAAATAAAATCTTTATTTTAACTGTATTTTAACACATATTTTCAATGACATTTTATATGGACAAGTGTGGACATTCGGATAGTGCTTCCATGAGTTTGCCTAATACGATTGAAAATTCGGATTCTGTTTGTTTTTTCATTCATGTCCTAGTTTGAGTCGGCACTGATTTGTGCACAGCCCTATTAAAAACGCTGAGACAGGAAGCGTTTATAAATGTTCATCAAAGAGACGGAATTGCTTGATATTTGCAAAAGCAGAGTTGTTCAAGCACCGATGTAAGTTTGCACGACGTCCTCATTGTGCCGAATAGATGAAAAAGGAGAAAGGGAGACATCCTGTTGCCAGATTGACTTCAATCTTCAATGCAATGTTGCTCCCGCTTTTATCTTGCTTTCCTCTTATGAATGCTCGCCAAAAACAAGATGCAGTGTTACTAAAATGAACCTTAACCTAGGTGATTACAGAATATTAAGTATGAAGCTTTAAATCACGTTACTGAAGGTTACTGAACACTTTTCATTGCCACAGGCGAGAGTAATATCTGCAGATGATTGCATTACGCACAAATAGTAATCTTCCCTGTTTCCATTTCAATCACAAAACGATCTGTCCTTAATATTAAACTTGGTAAAGCCTTGACTATACTTGCGTGCATTTGAGGAAATAACACACTTGAGGGAAAGTTATGTGATTGCATCAGGCAGTAAACCCTAACGAGACTCAATCATTTCAGTATTTACAGGGAGGAGCCGGTTCAGGTTATTACCGGGAGTCATTCCCAGGTGTCCTCGCTGTTTCATTGGCGTGCCAAATAATAATCCAAACAAGCACTTCAAATCACTGCTTTCATGGTGTTTTTTCACACGCGCGGCAGACTCCGGTTATGCAGCTGTTCCTTTCTTCGTTTGTTCAAAATTAGCTTCTGGTGAGGTGACACGAGATCCCAAATGTGGCGTGGAAATTTAAAAACTAATTGCACCATATGCAACTTGCTCTGAATTCGATCGCTGGAGGATTGTAATGAACTCCATATGGGCCAGCCATCAAAGGCTGTTTTCATCAGAAGGGAAATAGGAAAAGCCCAGACAAAATACCCCGTCACTCTCTGTCACCCCGGCCCGATCTATATTTCATCAGCATCGCGTTTCTTTGAAAGTTTCTGCGCTCAAACTTAGTCAATCGCAAGAGTGTCCCCTTTTCCACAAGTAAACATACTCCTGCTCTGCGAGCAGCTTTGCGTTTGAGATCGAGTGTCAAAACTTCTCCCAAGACGTTTACCGCTGCTCTTTCCCCATGCGACACTGCTGTCATGAGCAGAGCAGATAAAAGCAGGAACAAAAATACCTCAGGTGAAGATGATGATGATGATGATGTCGGGCTGCTGATGGCAAAGATATTCTCACTCAAGAGCAGCGGCGTCGCGTGGGTTGGCAGAAACTTTGCAGCCCGTCGCGCACTCAGCCATAGCACAGTGTGCCTCGTTGTGCTAGTTCAAGTGAGTGGTTGTCTGACGGCAACGAGTTTAGTGGTTGAAGTTAAACTAAATGAAGAAATCCTTTGATAAATACCTTTCAGTAGAGCTTTGTTAGATTCAGCTCAAACAACCTCACAATTGCTCTAGTGGGGGAGACCCAGGTAGCCCTTGAGGTTCACGCCTGAGGGGAAACAAATATTTGACTCTCCTGAGCATTGACATCCCACGCTACACCCGTGCTTAAGCCAAAGCCAAAGACAGACAGATGAGAACGTTGCATACTAATGTTGCCCTCTGCATCCTTGTGTTCCCTCTTCTAGTTTGCATGGAGGGCTCTATTTCAACTTTTCAAAAAAAAATTCCAATTTGCTGTCTACCCGGAGCGATGTTTCTTCCACTTTACATGTAAACTTTTTTGTTCCGGACGTATCCATGAATCAGAGGCTGAGATATTGCGCCATCAATCTGTCATCCGGATTGCTATCCGACTACCGTCACACCGATGCAGTCTCTGCCACGTGGAAGTAATTTATCGATGGTATAATGTCGGTAATAACGGCGACGCCATATTGACTTGGCTAATTGGCTTAGAAATGCTGTTACTAAGATGATAAATGGGGGTGTGACTGCGTAATATGTGTCATTAGCTGCACCATGAATAGCTGAAGAGGTGTTCAAAGCGTCTGTTCGTGAGGAGGTGATGAAAACGTATAGAATCGTGACTCTTGCACGCAGTTATAAAGGTGCAACGAGTATATGAATATTAGAGTGCCTTCAAAAAGTATTTTCACCCGATGACGTTCACATTCTGTGACCTCACAGACACAAACCTGTTTTGGTGAGGTTTTATACAAAATACAACTTTATTTATATAGCACATTTCAAAGCGCTCTCAATATGGTGCAGTATAAATTAACGGGAAATTAGAACACAAATTTAAACACATAAATCCATACAATGGATACTAGAAGAACAGCAGAACGACAGTCTCATGTTGAGTCAAAAGCTATAGAATAAAGATGTGTCTTCAAACGAGTTTTAAAAATGGACAGAGAGGAAGCTTGCCTAACATTTAATGGGAGGTCATTCCATGGGGAAGGACCAACAACAAAAAACGTGTGAGCTCCTCTAAGGCAGCGGGCAGGTTCACTGGAGCGAGGCCAATGATTTAAAGACAAACAGAAGTATCTTGAAGCGAACTCGAAAGTGCACTGGGAGCCAGTGAGAAGAGGCCAACATTGGGGTTATGCAATCCTTCTTCCGGGTTCCGGTTAATTTCCCCATTGTGGGACTAATAAAGAACATCTTTTCTTTAAAAGACGAGCAGTATCATTTTTGTACCGGTTGGAGGCTCGTGAGGGAGGGCTGGCTGACTCCAAAGTAAAATGCGTTACATTAGTCTTGCCTAGATGTAACAAAGATGTAACGACATTGATCATAAACATAAAGCCAGAGCTACAATGCTACGGTATACATCAACGAATAGTCAGAACTAATAATGGTCCAGTCATAGTCCAGACCTAAATCCCATTGAGCAACTGTGGCAAGACTTGACGACAAAGCACTGATGATGCACGGGGTAGGGGGCTGAAAATACAGTAAACACACACCACAGTTTTAAGATTATGTTCCTCACATTTTCAAAATTGTACTCGTGTGCTACTTTGCGTCGGTTGATCAAATAAAATCTCAATCAAAACACTGACATTTGCGGCTGTGAGGTTGCCAAACCAAAAAAGTTCAAAAGTATGAGTTCTCTTTCAAGGCAGGGTATTTTTGACTTGACACAACAATAGCGCCTTTATTTTTTTTGGTCACATGGCTGTGAGCGTGACTACAAAACGGGCCGTGTGGTGAAAATGTAAGAAGACAGATGACAACCATGCAATTTTTAAACCCGCTGCAAGGTTTCGCAGAACATATTTTGACGGTAAAAACAAGGGCATCGCTGAAATTATTCAGCAGCTCATCTGTTAGTTGGTTGCCTTTTTGTTTTGCATTGACTGTAACTTGCGATTCCCGATGTGTCTCATTTCCGCACAATTCCAGTATTCACTGTTTACAAGGCACTTGCGTCTTCAATGACTTTTGTTATGAAGCGGGAATGCACAAAACTGATTTCCAGAAACTTTTATGGAGTGAGGGAGCATACCAACAATTCGAAGGTTTCAGCATCACATCGATGTTGAACATGCGCTTCTAATTATTAAACACACTTGATGAAGAAAATATGATAATTGCTTTCCACCACACAGACATACGGATGTGCTGTTTATGCTTTTCGTAAAAGCGCGAAAAGCAGCAAGTTCCCACAAAGCTAACAATGTCATGACACTTAATTTATACCTCCATCAATCAGACTGCAGTCTATATTTATTTAATGGCAATCTTTTGTGAC
Organism: Idiotropiscis lumnitzeri; assembly: GCF_059441095.1. Lineage (NCBI taxonomy): Eukaryota > Metazoa > Chordata > Actinopteri > Syngnathiformes > Syngnathidae > Idiotropiscis > Idiotropiscis lumnitzeri. The sequence continues at coordinate 28,198,464 of NC_142391.1, read as the reverse complement.
ATGAGTCCTGGAAATTTTATGAGCAACCTCAGAGGTGAGCGCTTTCAAAAAAATCTCGGAAGGTTATTGACCATCAGCCTATCTGTAAAAGACTATGATCGATTAAAAAGTATCAAATCATATAAAGCAGGGGTCTCCAACCACCGGTCTGCGGGCCTCTTTGGACCGACTCGTGGCGGGCTGCACAGATAAAAGAAAAACAAAACTTGCATTACTTTTATTTATTATTTGAGGCTGAAAAAGATTTAATTTTGAAAAGTGACCGACTTCCCCTCATTCCATCGGACTCTTGACGCATGTCAAGACGCGTCTCGGTCGTATTACGCTAAATCAAACCCACATGCTAGCAAAATGAGTGCAACCGCGTACAAAAACAAGGAGTGTAAATGCTTAATTTAAAGAAATATGTCTGTTGGTCTTTAATGATGTCTGACTAAAAAAAAACGCTATTAATGGCCGCGTGCGCACTGCTGCTTTTCATGAATGCCAACCTGCATTTATAATTGCTGCTAGCAATTTGAAAAACACTCACTCCAGTTCACCATCACACTCTCCATTTTAAACGATAACTTTTTGTTCTAATTGAGGCCCCAAAGCAAAAGCAAAAGTAAGCCCATGACATGGCAGTGACACAATGGCTGTAATGATGTTCCCGCAATTCTGCTCAACTGAGTCTGATGGCTTAAACAATTGAGTGCTTTAAAAAACCTGACATTGTGTGCAGATTTTCACCTGAAACACTTTGACTTTTACTAAAACCTGAAGAAAAAAAATGCAGCTCTAACATCACATTGAAAAGATTGAAACTGACATGCGTTAAGCAGCAAAGTGAAATGTTTAACTGCAGGCTTCATTGTTGGACATCAAATGTCCAAATAGCAGCGAGGGAAAGGTCAAAACAATCACAGTGTGTCAAGTCATTCACACCGAGAACACAAGGCCGCAAAACAAGTGGAGGATTCCCTGCGACATGAAGGTGGCGTGCTGCTAAATGGCAACACAGAAAACATGTTGAGAATTTGAATGACATGGGTGCTTAACGTGAGCTGCAGCACAACATCTGCTGCTCTCAAGTCGCCTTGGGGAGCGTGCTGCCCGAGCTAGTTTGGGTTCATCCTGTTTGCATTTGTGCTTTATTTGCAATGGCAGCAATGAGACTTGACTAAACAAGTCAACAGGATGCCGGAATTATTAGATGGAGGCATGTTTCGGAAAATCATGCATTTTATTCAGGTATAATACATTTGGAATGGGATTATTTCCCAAACACAAACGCTATTATTTATGATTCTGCCGGAAGGATTTTGGGGTTTTCATTTGTTTGCAAACAGGCTATTGAGAAAATAATCATTGGAATGCTTGCCAAGGTGGCCTTTGGGCCAATGGAAACTCAATTAGGTGGTGAGGCTCCGTTTTCCTCGACACCTGGAGACTGTCGGGACATCTCTCGGGTTATTACCTATCCATTCCTTTTCTATTTGTCTTCTCCTCATTTTGGGAGCTGGAGCTTATTCCATCTGATTGGTGAGAGGCAGCAAACACCCCGGACGAGTCGGCGCTCCTCACATTAGCGGTTGGCAGGCCGGCAATTCCAACTCAGGACCTGACTGAGTCACAGATGTGCTAACCACAGCTACAACATCAACCGCTGAGTTAAATAGATTTAAAGCAAAGTAAAGAAATAAAAATAAATAATAGCTTAGGAAAATCATTAAACGTGCTTAGAGTGCAAGAAGAAGATTTTTGAAAACGATTTTAAAAATACTTTTAATTTGAATTAAAAGCCCCTCTGACATTGTCAATCGCAATAAAAAATTCTAATCTTTGTAAAGACAGAGTTGAATTTTATGATATTGTACTTGTGTGTTTTGGCCTCCGTTTGCTTTTATTAGTATTACTGAAACACGGCCTGGGGAAGCGAACGACGACATGAATGAAAACACTAAAATATTTACAAGTTTAACGGCCTCTTGACCTCCCCTGCATAATACATATTGAGGGTCTTCACTTTGGTGCCAGCGTGCATTCATATTCGGCTCGTCTGGTCCACGTGATTGATGCGGTTTCATCTTACAGGATGTCACTCTCTCCTGACGAGCAGATACTTTATCGACCTCTGTCCCGATGAGTGGATCTTGTCTCACCACTGGCTAGAATCTCTAAGCTCTTTCAGCGAATCGACTCCAAGAGGCGCGTCAAGCTCAGATCTTCAAAGTGTCGATTTCAGTGCAAGGTCCAATCAGATAAGTTTCCCTGGTGGGACATTAAGGCTCGAAGAGATGGCGGGAAGTAAGACGCTGCCACTTTCTTCCAAATCCGATTGGCTCACTAGCAATTTGTTGATGTTTTCCTCTTTTTTTTCCACACTGAGACTTTTGCCCTGTCGCTGCTGACAATAATGTTTCAACTTGCAGCGTTTAAAAGGCGCCTTGGGTCTCTTAGTTCATTTAGAATTATGAGGAGATTTGTCGCTGTTGATTGCTTATCCTGGTTGTGCGCTGTGATATTCAGTTGAAGGGGAAATACATTAAAAACTGTAATCCCCAACGTCTTCGCCCCCTGCCGATAAGGAGATGACTTTGCGTTTTCACTCCTAAGCTTGCAGGCCGGATCAGAAATGTGCCCGTATACCCCCGCGTACTAAACTGCTCTGCTTCCCCAGCAAAAGGCCAGGTACTTATCTTGTCAATGCAGTTTTTTTCCCATCTAACTGATTTGAAGTTGAAACCGGGGACCGGGACCTCGTGTCCAATTCTGGGTTAGCTGAGCATCACTGGAGACAAATACTGTCGACAAATCCTCTGAATGCAAGATTTTATTTGGGACTTTTGTCTTCCCCTGACCCCTTTTCCATGTGTCCTGCACTGTGCAAGGGAGTCTCACTTGAGACAACCAATTTGTTCCATTAAAGGAGACAGATATGCTGAGATAATAGGTGGCAGGATATCAGGGGCATGTCAGCATTGCTTTCCATGCTCTAGTTCACCTTCATCAAAAGACAAGCAAACTCAAGCTGAAAATAACAAGTTGACTGATGACAAGTCATAGCTTCTTGCGATTCTTTCAACGTACCCAAGGCTGACTACTATTTGTATTTTGAATATGCAGTAGGGCTGCATGATTTTTGAAAAAAAAAAAAACTAATTGCAATTATTCAGACCAATATTGCGATTACGATTCGATTTGCAGTTTTTGTATTTTACATGTTAAAATGCATTAAAATGCTACTGTTTGTAAAATATGTATTAAGGATTATTAATGAAAAGAGCCAAGCAGTATGTCAGTCAAGGCTGTAGCGCTGTCTGTCATTATAGTGTACTTCCATGACTCGCTGCCGCTCAGTACGGCAAGCGAGACGGACAAAAACAATCGCGGACAGTGAAAATATCTCACAATACATTACACTGTTATCCGTTTCTGCTTCGATTTGCTTTATTTTATACACTCTTTATCTTTTCCTTTACACTCTCATTTCCTCGCTCGCCACTAAAGCATATCCGCTCATCTCCTCCACTACACTCTTCCTCGCGCATGCGCGCGCGCGCACACACACACACACACATATTCACCCCTGCTTGTATCAGACATGCTCGATCACAATTTACAATGTTGCCATTAGTGCTGAAAAGATGCGCTGAGAGGGAGATTGTCACCGGTACGCACAGATAATGAGGAGATAGTTTTCCGATGCCATTTTTTCAAAACGTGAATGCTACTGTTAGCGATCTTAGCCTAGCACATGAATGACCGCTAGTTGTTGCCTTCCCTTCATCTGTTTATTTAGAATCTGTTGACAGGCTTCATACTCAAATCGGTGGTGCTGTTTTAAACGTTGAAATACGTTGATCGTGTTGCCTCTGGAGCTGATTTTTTGATGCGGTTCTTTTTTGTCGAATCTGCCGTACGTCCAAAAAAAAGACGTACCGCCCGTCTATAGCACGAGCATCTTCCGTTCCTCGTCAATGGCGGCAGAAGTTACATCTATTACATCCACTTCGGTAAACGGCAATGGCATAAAAAAACAACAGCGCACGCGTAGTGAGTTATTGTCGGACTGCGCTGACTGTGGGCACCGGAACGCAGACTAACGCATTTTAGCCAACAACACTGATTGCCCAGCCACATTAAGACCCGAGCATCGACAATTCTGGTTGGCTAATTCATCTGTCACTCAAACGCCAAAGGTTGGGGGAGAGAGGAAAAAAATAAAAAACCTCACTGTTTTGCGATTAGATAATCGCACTATGTCAAACCTCGATGTCGATTAGATTTCAATTTATCGTGCTGCCCTAATATGCGGTGTTGTTTTTTTTTTTTCAACCAGCAATATATGCCAGGTCTGTTTGAAAGCTTGCATGCAGCACTTTTTCTTTTGTTTACATTTAGGCAGAATCATCATAGACTTCTAAGACGACACACGAAGCAACCGGAACTGTGTAGAAATACTGTGACTAAAGTTAACTTCCAACTGTGGTTACTTTGAAGTCTGAAGCCATGCAATTTTAGAGAGTTTACGAAGAAACATTATTTACTGAGCAAAACATTTCTCAGCCGTATCTAATGTCACGTATTGTATATGTGTAGTGTGTAGTTTTTTCGTTTACTCGTTATATCACTGCACTAACCTATGAATAATAATCACAACTATAAAAGTTGAACAAGTTAGAAAGCAGCGACATGCATGATGTCATACAAAATATTCCTGCAAGGTAAAAATAGATGTATAATGAGTCTAGAAGTATTTTTAAACGTTGAAAAAAAATCATGCTTGTACAGGATAAATCTTGGAAAAATAAATCAAGCCATTTTGTCCACTCTCTAACACTTGGAGCTTGTGTGCTGAATGCGCTAAGACCGCATCCTGACGATCCCGATAATGGATACTACTTTTACGTTTAGCATAATTCTTATGTCTAAACATATCAACATATTTGGGAATATATCGGACTGGGCCGTCGAAGGGTTTCTCCATGCCGCGACAACATTAAAGCTACCATGCCAGCACGAAACCCGGGGGCACATGCTGGCTGTAAATTTTGACTCAGAAAAAAATCAATCAAATAAATAAATATATAAATAATCCCCGATCATTCACTGCGTGACAAACTCACAGCATACAACGAGGCGCTCTAAAGCCACCACGCCAGCAGACTATCCGAAGGGAAGTCGTACATTCAAGGTTGAAGTCACATTCGTGCTGGATAATGAATGAACTTAAAATACTGCATGGAGGGGTGACCGGGGTATGCCTTTGGCCCTGTTTTAGCCCCCCGCTCACCTCTTCAAACCCCCCCAAAAATTATTGAAAATGTAAATGGTAAAAATATTTCTGGAAAAAAGTCAGTTGGGATAGACTCCAGTTCCCCATGACCCATAAAAGTGATGGGTGGAGGGACATATCTGTACATTATATTTCCAAAGTCCCAATCTAATGCAGGCTCACAATTAATATACGGGGGGTAATTATATTTGGACTAATGCCTCTGCTATTCAGCCTTAATTCACTGCAATAAGCTGACAGGTTTGCCTTTGTCTGTGTTGCCATGGCAATCATTGAGTTTACACCATTATTGACCAGGATTTTATCTTCACGTACCTGAAGGATTCATATCCTCCTTTTATGAGCTGTATATTACTGTGGGACATAAAACAATCGAGGCGGTTGACCCTTTTACTGAGCTACTAAAAACACTATTGATAACTGTGTTAGACTGATGACAACCAAAGCGCTGCGGCCAATTTACAGTGATGTGACTTTCTCAAAATTGATGCATTGAAACATGATGGACAGAAGTAGCAAGGTGTTACCGATTTTTCTTGAATAAGTTTATGTCATGTCCTCAGTGAAAACATATTGGCTTTTGTGTGTTTTCTTGCTTTAGCTTATCTGGTGCTGGTAGTTTACAGCGTTGGAACATTGCAAATAATTTAATCATAACTGCCACCGGCAAATACAAAATGTCTTTAATGGGTCAAATTGTTTTCCTCTTTCAAATAATGAATCTGTCTATGATGGTAGCGCTCACTTTGATGTTGTCACAGCATCTTTCGATCAATCTACAGAATCGACTGATCTGTCCACTGTAATTGATCTACTGTATCTATACACTCCATCTAGCCAGTTGGTAGTTAAAAGCCCTCATCTGCATTCATCAAGTTTTTCTGAAGAAATCTATCAGACAAAATCTGATCCTCACACAACAAATGTAGCCCTTCATGACTTCAAAATGAGACTAATTAACCAGAAAAAAAATGAGAGGAAAATGAACCATGTAAGCCATGTCACCTCAAAGAAATTCATTACAAACTGGATGTACAAAGACGTTTTGAGTCGATGATGAATAGAAATCATCAAATCTGTACATTTATAATTCCAGGGACACAAATGAGATCAGTCAAGTAAAAGTGGTTTGCATGAAAGGACAGAAAGGAGGGGGAAAAGGGCTGCTCCTTAATTAACATCAGCTCCCATTTTGAAAAACATATTTTGAATCACTTTTCACAATGCTTTTGCAATGACATACAAAACCGGTGTGTAATACTTTAATTTTTACTCGGGCCTGAACAATATGGCTGATCCCGATTCTGATATTTCACTGAATAAAATGCTGATGATCTAATAATCGTACGATCATTTTTAGAATAAATACATAAATTAAAGAAAATAACAGAGAAGTAAGGTTGGGCAAGCCCATTTAAAGATTTAAAAATAAAATAATCTTCAAGTGAACTCTAAAGTGGACAGGGAACCAGTGAAGGGAGGAATTGGAGTTAAATGCTCCCTTCACCGGGCTCCAGTTAAGAAGCGAGCCGCAACATTTTAGAACAAGCGTTACATTGGCCAGCTGCCCCCAAAAAAATTAAAAATTAAAAGCTGGATTTAGCAACAGCATCGATTTGCTGGGCCAATTTAAAATCACTGTTCATTTTAAAACCCAAATTTGAAACTGTTGGCCAGGAGGCCGACTTCCCCCTAAATATTAGGCAAGGACCCTCTTAGTACATTTTTAAAACTAATAATATCTTTGCTGATTTTAAAAGAGCCAATATCAGATGATTAATTGGTCAGGCTCAAATTTTTAACCAGGAGGTCAGAAAAAAAACATAAATTCAGCTTCTAAAGGAGAAGTCAACCCCCAAATTTTCTTTACAAGAATATGAAACATGAACTTCTGATTAATATTGCATTTGCAAAACATGAGTTAAGCAGTAAAATCCACCCATTTTTTTAGGCATCTCAGGGGGCGGCCATTTTGTCACTTCCTTCGACTGAAAATGACATCCCAGTTGGCTCAGCTTTGGAAAACAGGTGAGCCGTGATTAGTCGTTATCTGAGCTCTGAGCAACTGGGATGTCATTTTCAGTCAACAGCAAGTAACAAAATGGCCGCCCCCTGAGATTGCAATATTAATTAGAATGCTGTGTTTAGACAAGATTTGTTTTATTTTTGGGGTTGACGTCCCCTTTAAGTGCACAATTCTGCGAAGACAGATATCCGCACTGTGACGAAGCAAACAATTCTGATGGGTGCTCTGTATAAATAAAACGACTCAATCATTTTCATGTAAGAAAATAAGACGATGTGTTACGGCTCTCACGTTCCAAGGGTGGAACCAGCATGTTGCCCAAAGCCAGCTGGGATTCACTCCAGTTCACTCATGGTATATGTGATTTCAAAAAAAAAAAAAAAAAAAAAAGAGTAGATGGATGATGTTATAATGTGTAAAAAGCCATTTGGGACTGTGGCCGACACTAGAGAGCAGACTGAAGCCTTCCTTGCGCTTGTTTAGCATAATTTATTTTATTTCTTTAGCTGCGTATGCTCGCTTCACAGTCGAATTCTCCCATGAGTTAACACTCTTGGTTCGTGTTTGTTTAACCCACACGTTTAATATTAATCAAACCGCATTCAAGTGGGCAATTTATCATTCTGATGAATGCATTTGTAGACACGCGGTTTAAAAATGGTTCCCATCCTAAAATCTCTTCCTTCACCTCCTCTTCTTCGGCACCCTACGCTGTCTGTGCAGTTGCCGGCTCGCTTAAAATACACTCAGTGCATCTCGCTTCCTCCTCATTGGCTACATTCTCCAATCCGTCATTTTGCTTTGTGTGAGCTTATTGCGCTGTCGGCCTAAATTTGCATCATTCCTCGGTGTGCAACGTCAGCTCGGGCCTGCCGATCAAATCCTAACAAGCCGATGGCGGCTCTCATCCTGCATTTAGCCGCCGTACTTCCATGTCGCTGCCTCCGTGTTTCCCACAATTCATTGCTGGTGCGGGAATGGTGCCCGGGCCCGGAGTCTGCTGGTTTGTCTGTTGTTTGCTGCCGGGGATCAGTGAACAGATGGTGTGTTACGTTTCCCCCCGCAGAGGATGAGTACAGCATCAACGAGATGTGGTTTAGTGCGCACGACTTCCTCAGTGGATCTCTGTGCACAGATGAATTGCCACTGTTTTTCTATTCCTGTATATTTTTAGTTTGCATATTTTTACACAAGATACATTCCACCCCAATGGAAACAATTTAGTTTGTTCAATGGGGTAATTAATTAATTGAGGGTGGGAGTGATAAAGTGTTTAATTGATTTTTATGAATTGTGCTGATTGTGGTCGCTGGTCTTGTCAGGTTTCTACATTTTAGCCCAGGCTTAAAAAAAAAAAAAAAGTCAGTTTTTATAATGGCTCTTATTTTCAGAGAAAGGCTTCTTGCTTCATGTTCTTGTAAATATCAGTTGTGTCCTCGTTGTTTATATTTTATTTATACTTCATGTTACGGCAGAGCATTTATTATTTTATTATGTTTTGGTGTCCTCACTTGACTAAGTCTGTGAGAACTTGTATTTGGTGATGACAGCGTCGTGGATTTCCCATATTGAGGCAAACAGCAGAAGGTTCAATTAATTCAGGCCAAACAAGATTGCGAGTTAAGGGGCTGCTGCAGAAATCATAAACAGAAAATAAACACAGAGAGAGTGAGGTGGCATGTGAGCCTTTGTAAACCGCCACAGTTTTAAATATTTCAGCACAATGTACTTGTGTACCTACGGAAAGTAAATAGAGTGAGGTTTCCAAAACTGACAAGCGTATCAAGTCTGTTTCCCTCTGGCACTTTTGAAATGTGCTTTCAGCTGCCGCAGCGACTGTCTCAAAAAAAAAAAAAAACAGAAAAAAAAAACACTTTTACAAGTTGACATTTCTCAACAGCAATTTTAAAACTTTTTTTTAATTGTTTACTCTACGCAGTGAGATTTTAATTAATTTATTGAGGATATTTTAGATTAAACTGAGGAAAAAACATTTTCACAGGCACATTTTTCAGGAATGGCATGCATTTTTAACATTGCCTTTCATTTTTAAACGTCAATAATAGCTGTTGCTATACAAAGCCCACCCCAACAGATTCAGAGCGGTTACAGTATGACCGCACTTGTTTAAATATTAATAAACAGGATGAATCCATTTGACTAGAAATGCCCACCAGTATTTCCAAAGCAGATACAGGAAGTGCAGCAAAGACTAGACCACAAAAACGCACTCTCTTCTTAATGCCATCTTACATGAATAGTAACATGTGAGTGGATATAAAAAGTCTACACCCCCCTCCTAAAAATGCCCCCCAAAATTGCAAGATTGTTCATTCCAGAACATTTTTCTCAGTCACAACGGTGCAACATTTTTTTTTTCTTTCTCAATTTTTACAGCACAACCTGAAAGTTGAACTGCACATTTTTTTCTTTTTTTTTTTTTGGAAGTCATTGCATTGGACTAAGAAATTAAGATTAAAGCGCAATTGCTCTTGCTAATGACAACAAAAACCACAGGATTAGTCATGGGAGATTGAGTCAGTTCCTTTGCGCCACACTCCTAATTGAGCTGTTATCTTGACCCAGTCCCAAGTGCCATTCAACATAAATGCCATGTCATGACCATGAGCAACTCCCCTAAGCTCTTGGTGGATTCTCTTTAGAACGTAATGAGTCCCCAAAAACTGGTAGCTATCATTGCCGATTGCGAAAATATTGCAGTGTTAGTCTTTGACTGCCCACTGCTGGGGATTGCTTGTCCATGGAAGCATGATTTTGTTTTCCAACAAGTGTAAAACAGAATCCATTGTTCATATCTGCAGTTTTGCTATTTTCAGATGCCCTGTAGAAATAAATGCGCTGGTGGTACCTGTGAAGTTTCTTCTATAATTTTGCCTTCAAGCTATTTTCATCCTCAGGATCTTTTGATTAAAGCCTTCTCGCCTACAATCAAATAAATAATTATAAAAAGTAAAAGAAAGGGTCAACTTCTTCAACCTCTGCCTTGCTTTTGTCTCATGCATAATTAAAGGGATGGGCTCTCAATTAGAATGGTCTACAACATAAGTGCACACATGACTACGTGCTAGTAAATTAGCAAGACACTAGTGAGCAGCTGTGGTGAGAATTAGGCAGCTGCTGTTTTTAAGAACAAAATGTTACAAGCTCAGCGGAATGATTGAAAGCCCTGCTGTCAGGTGATATGGCAACACCAGTGCCTCTCTAAACAGAATGAACGCTCACGTGGATTTGATACAGGAGAGGGTTATACGCCGATTAAAAATCAAATACATCAAGTGGACTTTCCAGTATATACAATGCAAGTGGCTTGACATGGATTATTGGTCACACAGATCTCTTGCCTTTGAATAATGAAACTAGTGCGCATAATTATAATATAGAATTAAAAAGATCAAAAATCATGAAACAAAAGATTGACAAACAAAGTGACGAGACAACGAGGCACACAAGTGGCTGGAGGGGGCTGATTGTATGTCTCAAGGAACGGGGCTGACGAGAGCAGGTGGAAAGGAAACGACATGGGCAAGGAAAACAGAAAAAAACTGGACTTGACATGAAGCTAAACTAAATCGAATCCAAACAATTTGCAGATTGCGGCACAATGTTGTTTTTCGACACTATTAGCTGAGCCACTCTGGGCGTACCCCACGTCTCGCCCAAAGTCAGCTGAGAGAAGCTCCAGGACATGAAATCATACGAAGAAATGAATCGATTCGTATTTTTCAACAGTCCTCTTGAAAGCTGGACAAATTCGATTATTCGATTAACGAGACAAAGTCGGCCCAGCTGTGATAATGACCAGTGTTCAGTGCATGTACCACAAAGTAAACTCTTTTGAATGGGCTCAATGAAATGTCACCCCCTCGTGCAATAAGAATTTGCTTGAACAGATCATTTAATATTTATCGTTAAATTGTCTGAGAAAAAGCAGTTTGTCACAGCTCAGGTGGTGCAAAATATATGTATTATTCCACCCTATCGGGCCCATTAGCGCTGACATTGGCAATGCTATTCATATTGCAAGCCAACGGGTGCTTCCAAGATGGCGCTTCAGGGAGAAAAGAACAGCTGAAGGATGTGGTTTAAAAATACCAGATTGCTTTCCTCCAGGGCAGGAATGACTCATTACCCGGGCAGCAAAGCAGGAAGTGCTGTCAGATGGGTCATCCTGCAATATAGCCACAGTCCAATTGCGCCATTGTGCATTACGCTTGTTTTGAAGCTGAAACAAAAACAGAAAGAATTCAGACAACAACAACAAAAAAAAGGTTGCTACACACCTTTTTTCCCCCATTTGGGTAGTAAATAATAGATTGGGCAAGACCCCTGGAATGTGAAGTTGGTATCTTACCAAGACATTTTGGACAGCTCTATGCTTTCAACTTTATGGGAGCAGCCTGATTCAGCACGACTGCGCCCACTGCACAAAGCAGGGCCCATTAAGGCATGCTTGGATGAGTTGGGTAAGCAAGACTGGCTGGTACAGATTTTACGTCAACACGAAAGAACTAAAAAGCGTTAACCTGGCCCTCTTGCCAAACATCCACTCATAAATGGAACAAAATAATCCCAGGGACACACTTCAAAAAGGCCGGATGTTGTTTTCATTTCCTGTCGATGTATCAGACGGCTTTCCCAATACATTTGTCCATATACTGAAAGATTAAAGTCGCTATTTTTCCCGGAGTGATTACTATATGTTGCCGGGGTGTCCTCAGAGGAGCAATAAAAGTAGATAACCTGGCCAATACTTTGCTCAGATGCCGCGGCAGCAAGGTGACTCGCCACTATTGGATCCTTACTCTTGGCTTATCTGATGCCTTCCATGCCGTAAATCGTGAAATGGGAAGCTAAAACGTCACCTCCTATCTCGTTGGATGCAACCCAAGTTGGTGGTTTTGAGAGATGAGAGGGCCAGCGGAAGGGCTATGGGGGAACTCAGCCTTGGATCATCCCTCACCTGGGAATTAAGGCACTCGAACAATGACTTCTGGCATCAACTGAGCTTTGGGCCTGCGTGCGACCTTTGCAGTAACAAAGGTGTCTGATTTGTGGAGGCCTTTGATGTAAAGAGTTGGCCTTATCAGGCCAACAGAGAGAAAGACGCCGAGATAGCGTAGAGGCTTATGGGGGGGATATCTAACTGATTCCTTAGCTAGGTGGAGACGTTCCAAAGCTCTCTGTGCCTTTGTCCCCACTTTCCCCCCTTCACTTTATTCCTCTTATAAGAGATGCTCTGCTGAAAAAAAAAATATTTTCCCGCAGCACAGGGTGCGGCAGCATTGAGGCGACTGGTAAATAATGCACATGTGTTTTTTTTTTTCCCCTACTTTCATTCTCGCAGAGGAGGGAACACTCATTGTTAGGCAATATGCGAAGTGGGCTTATTAAACCAACAAGGCCACAGCTGTTTTATTCCCATCTTGCAAGGTGAGAGAACGAATGAATGTCTAAAAACATCCACCGCAGCAGCAGCATTATTTTTCCTTTCTTAACCGTTAGAGCCCACAAAAGTGAAATTAACAAACCGAAGTGGTCCATAGAGCTCTCGAATTGATGGCGAGATGTTCTCATAGGGTGACGGAACTCCTGTCAATGGACTACTGTTGAGTTCATGAATTGATCTTTCATCCATCCCGTATTGATCCATCAAGGTGTGAGCCATTAATCAATGCACCATCCATTCGCCCATCTGTCCAACAAGGTGATGAGGAATATAAATCTAATCAATTGACCCATACGTTCATATATATTCTGACCATTTACTTTCACATTAATATGAAAAAATAAAAAGATTGTGGGGTTTATTTTTGTTCAGTGCGCAAAAAGAGGAGCTTTTCTCCTGGCTGCATCACCGACACAAAGTAACTGATCACAACGCCCTGAGCATCTGACAGTTCCTGCCCGAGAATAACATGGTCGTGCTGGAGCAACCGTCCAACTTACCTGGCCTGGGTCTGCATGATTTTCTTTTCTTACTCTTTCCCAAGATCAAGGGAGTTGTTTTAACGGTGTCGACAATATATAAATAAGATAATCAGAGATGCTCGCAAAAATGCTTCCAAGAGTGAATGAAGGCATGGCAGAAAAGGCTGAGAAAACGTGTTAGACACCTGAGAAAAAAAAATAGATGAATTTAAAATATATTTTATGAATCACAAGTCGCGGAGCTTTTCTGACACATCTTGGATAATCAAGCCGTCCATTCAATCACACATCTGGTGTGTTCCATCCAAACGTTTGGCGGCTCTTTGTCTTTGATACTTGTTATGCCATCAAAGACAAATCAAAATCTTAACAAGTTTAATAGCAAAAAAGATAAATACCCGAATGATGGACACGCAGCCACGGAGTCTCGTCAATCACGCAGATTCGAAAGATAGTTTAACACTTCCAAAATGGTTCCAGAAGGTTCTCTCAACATCGTCAAAGACAATACCCATCCAAACGAGCCCTCTAATCTCGTTGCACACTTGAGTACAATGACAATAAAGGGATTTCTTCTTCTTCTTCTTCTTCTGTCTTATCAACGCACAGACAAGGGAGACACACCCTAAACAATGTCTGCATGTGTAGCAAGTTTTGTCTTAACTGGTTTTTAGCTGCTCTAAAGTAGGTGCGACAAGGTGCAGGAGAGCTTTTCAAGGTTTGCCAACCCAAGTTTCTTTGTGGCTGACATTAAAGCACGAAGGTCTGTGATGGTGAAAATGATGCATGCGGATGTGGCGAGATGCTACAATATACTCACCAAAATGCAAATCCATCCGCTTTGAGGAGCACAAACACTGGCCATATATAGCTTGGATTACACAACACATTTGCAGGTGATGGACTTTTTAGAAAGGCTACAGCATTGTAAAATGCAGCAGAGGCCAAACACGGCTAATAATGCCTCTCCTATTGGAGCGTGGCGCAGACTCTTGTTATCAACATGAATACATTGATTTCAAGGAGATGAAAGGGAGAGAGAGATTTGACTTTCTTTTTTTCAGGTCAACATGCCTCCAGGGTTTAACACGCCTCCAGAATAGATTAAAGTATTGGCTACAATTAGCCAATTTTTGCTCAGTGTTCTGCATGTTTTTTTTTTTGTTTGTTTTCAAGAAAGTAGCTAAACAATAGTATCAATCATTGAGTGGATTTTTTGTTTTGTGGACATTGTGTGTTTGTTGCGGTTCTGTGTGATTGAGGACCCAAAAGCAGGGAAGCAAAACAAAAAAAAAAAGGAACGTAAACTAGACACCTGGCACAAAAAATACTGGTAGCACTTTTTAATGAGTACACACTAATAAGCATTTTTGTAAATACCGTATTATAAAGTGTTACCCATTATTATTTTGCCTGGTACCACCTGATACTTTCTGTTTCTGATCGCCAATGACAGTCTACAGTATGGAGTTGCACACTGAATGATTTTGCAGTTTTTAATGTGATGTGAATCTCAGCATTACCTCTGTTCTGTTGATACCATTTATCTAAATGACAAATTAAAATTTTTGAATTACGTCATATTAATAAGGTATTTACAAACTATATGCAAATGATTATTCATGTCAGAAACATGCTTTGTAAATCATCACTACTGTATTTACAAATGCTTAGCTAATGCTTATTAGTGTGTATTTATTGTCAAGTGTTACCCATATACCAAATCAACTCAGTCGAAATAGTAAGATTCAAAGTTAAAACATTTAACAGACAAGGACAGAAAGAAAGCAGGAAACGTAAATACAAGTGTAACCCACCTGAAAAGGGGTTAACTAGTAATCTTTATTCAATTCCAATCATTCGTTCACATTTTACTTTGTACTCACTAGAATTTATTTGAAATCAGGAAGTTTTATTTTTGTAAAAAAAAAAAAAAACGGAAATAGTCCTCTGCATTACTCATTGTACCTTAACACCGCTAGCACGATCGAGCATGAACTTTCTCCGGTGTGAATGGAACACGAGGAAAAATGCAAACTGACAAGATAACGAGAAACACCTGGACAAGACACGCGTGTCTGAGGGAGCTGATTGGTAATCGCAAGAGACTAAGTTGATGAACACAGGTCCGCAATAACGCAATGAGACAGATATGGACAAAAAGGGACACAAGGAAAATATGACAAAACTCAAATCCACTCAAAATCAACACAAACGGAGATTGTGGCAAAATTCCAATTTTTGAGAACAATCCAGGCTGTCAATGAGATTCTAAACAGGCTTCGAGCGCATCTCGCACTCATGTCTGCCGTCACATCTTTTTGCAACTTAATGCACTCACAAAATATTCAAATGGCCCAATCTCAAAGAAAAAAATAACCTCGGCATTCAATGGAGTGTTGCTGCTGTTGACGCACGCATGGGCACATTTCAGTCTCTCTACTCATGACATTTTTTTTAACAATTTAACATTCAGCATTGGCGAGAAAACTGCTTCTGCTTTCTGTGCGTGATTGCTTTCATGCGTGTCCCATGATATAGCTCATCCATGTTTGCGATGTTGGGTCTGTCTGAAGTGACTGCGTGAGACTCATTATTCCGCGTAGTCAGTGGGTGAGTCCAGCAGAGTGGAATATTGCCCAACTGAAGTAGATATTGAGGTTGAATATATTATGACAGTAAAAAGTGACATTTGTGGTTTGTCTTGTTAAGTGTCATCTCCGTCTCCTTTCTGCACTGGTTACATTTACTTAGAAAGGCAAAAACCCAAACGACAATTGGACTTTGGCAAAAAGATGCAAAAACTCTGAGTGGGCCATGTTTTACTGCAGTTAACTTCCAATACTATTGCTTTTTTATTTATTTATTTTTTTTTTTTTACCTTTTAAAGAGGGGGTTTGCATGCAGTGTTCAAACTGCTCGCAAGATATGACTGTAGCATCACTTTATCAATATGATAAAAATATTTGAAAAGTGAAAACTCACTCATTTAGTGTGTTACGTTTAACACTGGTTTATGCCGGGAACACAACTCAACCTTTGAGGTTTGTCTTGGTGACAAATCATAAATGGGTAGACAACCCCAAAAAATTCTTATCATGTTCTCTGCAGCCCCATTATCGAAACATGGCATTCTGGGTAATATTGTGTTTGTGGAATATGAGTTACGCAGTGAAATTCACTCGTTTTTGTCCATCTCTTGGAGCGGCCATTTTGTCACTTGCTGTTGACCAAAAATGGCATCACAGTTGCTCAGGGATCAGATAACAATCAATCATGGCTCAGCTTCAAAAAAAAAAGGTGAGCCATGATTGGTCGTTATTTTTAGCCCTGGCACCGGTGATGTCATTTTCAATCGACAGAAAATGACAAAATGGCCGCCATCTGAGATGGCTAAAAACTGGGCGATTTTGCCGCTTAACTCGTATTCCACACACGCAATAATAATCAGAATGCCATGTTTCCACTAGTGGGCTTGTATAAAACATTTTCTTATAAGGAACTTTTTGGGGCCGACATCCCCTTCAAGGTTTGTCATCAAGAAAAATCTTAAAACGTTGACATTGTGTTCCCTTTATAAGTCAATACTAAACTTAACACACTTAACGAGTGAGTTTTCACATAGAACATAATTATTGTGAAGACATTTTTGTGGTTGACTTCGCCTTTGAGCATAAATTAAGTCTCACCTCTCAGTTCACGTTTCTGGGGTAATGTAAACATAGATTTATTTACAAGGCAGCATTTCCAGTGCCTTGATTGTCAATGTTTGCTATATTATGTCACTTTCATTTTTTTATTTTTATGAACATATCCATTGACGCAGCATCATACTCAGGAGGTGACCTGATCTGATCGGGACTGTAAAGAAGTGAAAAAGAGAGAAATAAATGTCCATAAGATACCTCATAAAAGTCTCGGGCTGTAAAATAAGGTTTTGGCAACTGCAACTGAGAAACAAAAGGTCACCAAATGAAGTGTTTAAATTTCATAAAGGTTATCTTTTGGAGCAAAACAAACAACGGCGAGATCGTTTATCAGAATAAAAGGAAGAGAATGCCAACTAAAATGCTTAATAGTCTTCTTCTGTGAAAATAAGACTAACGGTTTGTCAAACAACTCACATCGCCTCAGTCTGTTGCAAACTTGAAACAAAGAGGGGATTTCTCATACTTTGCCCCAAGGTGAACTGGGTAACAGTCCAATCGGATTCAAACATGAACAGTTCAAGGAGGATGTTTGACTTGGGAGATATTCACTGGCATGGATTTGGATTTTTGTGGTGTTGTGAAGGCAAGGCCCAAGTGTCGGCAAATGTTGTAGGATGTACTCCAAAGATTTGTTCGAGAAAAGACAAAAGCAAAAGTTGTATCGTATGATCTGGAAAAAAAAAAGGTTAAAAGATCAAAGTGATTATGTAAAGTAACAAAGAGATACAGGCGAAACAAGACACTCATCGCTGAGGATCAAGCAGAAAACATGATGATGAAGGATGCGTGACAAAAAGCAAGGAAAAAAAAAACAATCGGACCGGACTGCAAAAAAAGAAGAAACTAAATGCACGCAAATTGATGAGACAACAAGGAGCACCTGGACGAGACTCGAGCGCTTGGTAGCAGCTGATTGCCCATCTTGACGATTAGACAAGACATGAAGCAAAACAAAATCTAATCACATTTTATTTTATTTTTTACATTTTTATGAAAGGAAAAAATGAAGTTGACTGTATATGTAAGAAAAACATTTGAGTGATAACATAGACAACTTGAAAAAAATAAATTTTTTCAAGTTTTGACCAAAGTCATTGTCATTTACGTCTGTGGCTTTTCATTACTTTTGCCCTAGTGAAAACGTTAAAAACACCAAATAACACAAACACAGCCGTTTAAAAACGTGTCCTGGGAAAGGAGCTGACGCCAAGACACTTTGGTCTTGTCACACACCGACTCGTCAAGGTTTTAATTCAGTCTTCAATCGGAGGGTCATGGTTCAAGGCTACGAAAGTGTGGAACGGCCAATGTGGAATAAATATTTTTCCCTGGCAACGGTTATATGTGTTTGCAAATACATTCGGACGGACTTGTAGGCAAATAGTAAAAACTTAATGTCAAAGGGTATTGACATCGCGTGCACTTATCCTGCGGAATTATGAGAAAAATGCCGAATGGAAATCATGTACTGCAGACATTAGTGAGAGTAATAAAACCATAAAAAAAATTATAAAATATGTTTCCTTCCGGCTTTCAAACATATTGGTATAATGTTTTTTTTTTTACGTATCCCAATTCATGACTCTTTGATCTGTGCCGGCGTATTTCCTGAAAGTTATTTCCGTCCCAGGTTGCATTCCGCGCCACACCACCAAATAGACTGCTCACACTTATTTTCCCTTGCCATCTTTTCGGTCCAGAGAGCTTGTTCCTCTTGGACACAACGCGAGCCACTGCCAAACTTTTGGCATTTGTACGAGTGACCCTGCCAAAAACATGTTGTGACATCCACCTTCTTCACCACCCGCTGGAGTCCGGCGATCCCAGTCGAGATTGCGTCTTTCGCCTCCGGCCAAAACACACTGCAATGGAATTCCAAAACGTTTCAACACGGATTCAAGTGTGCCTTCCGGTCAGACCGCCTCTACTTGTGTTATCATCATCACCGTATGAACGCGTCTTGTTTTTTTTTATTTGCGGATGTGTTGGCGTTATCTGAAGCTGTAAGGTGACGTTGACTGGCGCTTTCCATGCTTTTAAAATGTCATTCATCAGGGGTCATGTCGGCTCATTTGAGAACTGTGATTGCTCACACCGGAAATGGATGCTGCGTAAGACGCGCACGTGTTAAGTGACTCAAAGACCAACATCATGCTTGTCTCTATTCCATTTCATTTGGAATGTGAAGTCAGCGTGAAGCACATGCGCGAATGTTTTTGCAAAATTGTATAACCTTGCAGCTTTTTCTGTGTTTATACAGCATTAAAAAAAAACATTCTGCAGAGAAATACCTTGATGTTGCCTAAAAGTGCAATAATACTTGTGTGTGGCTGAAAGTCACAATTATCGTATTTTCTAAACTTGAACTAGCCCTCATGTCCGACTCCTGATTGGTTAAGAATCGTGGCACGGTTATCATGCCTGCATAGCAAGCGTAAATCAGCGTCTTGTACGTCTTGAGGTTATTGTACACACGATACACAGTTTTGTACACACAAAACATGTTTTTGTACGCGGTGTTTGACATTACGCTGACATAATTGTGGCATGAATCTAACACCATAATAATGATGAATCTTTTACTTCCATACTTTTTGGGCTTTGAAATCCAAACAACGTTGCCCGAAGTTGATTAGTAGTTCTGCAAAGGACTGCGACCATGCAATGACATGTACACATTTAAAAAGTGTGTTTCCAAAGCAAAAGTGTTGAGTAGACTGCAATATTATGCTGTTATGGCTAACCAATGAATGTGGAAGTGGCATCTTCACGTTGGGTTGGAGCTCGAGCCTGATAACAAAATTGGCTAACTTGGGAGGTCAGCGAATCACTCACAGCCTTGATGATAATTTGATGGTATTTGGTGAAAAAGGGAGAACTCTTCACTTCCACTTTCCCATTCAATTTTTCACCAGTCAAGGGGGGATTCGATCCGACAGCCCCCTGATTGCGAGCTCATTCTCTCGCTGTCTGGACATGGTCATCCCACTGGCTCTACTTAACTGCATCCATTTTAGCGATGTGACAAGATCTGCCTGCCAGTGTTATCCTGAAGCATTTGCTGTGCTTTCTTCTTTATTGATTTTCATCTTTTCTGTGGAACATTCGCATATGCGTGTGTGTGTGCGCGGCCTCTCTGTTGACATGCACACACACTCACACCCTCGCCTGGTCCTGCCAACCAGCGCTTCCCTCAGTTATTCATGAGCCATCTGCTTGGGCCAGCGCTGTGTCGCATGTGTGTCAAACAGGACCTCATCTGTCCCCTCCCCTCATCTCCAATCCGGCCATCTAATCGTGTCCTCATCTGCATTCCGGGAGTGCCGCTAATGCCCCCGCAACACTACGCCGTGCCCCTCTTCTCCATCATGTCCTAAATAACCACTTTGATCTGACGCGTGTATCTTCATTTCAGATCAGAGCGTCTGCTTCATCGATATCGTAAGGACTTGCGCATTTTTTTGAATGTGTGTACTTGTAGGGTAAGATGAAGATGCATCATTTCCCGTCGAGAGAGAAATGTACCCACGGTGCAAACCGTACAACACATCAAAGTGCATTTTTCACAATGACTGGTTTGAAGCCAAAAGCAACTGGAACTACATTGTGGAAAATGCTTCACATGACTTTACCTCCAATTCTAATAATTGATGATGATCTCTGTGGCATGGGACATAACGTCATAAAAGGCACAACATGTCCTTCATGATCGCAACCCCCTCCATGGGAATATGACCTTACGAACAACCATAACACTTTCCGGAATGGTCAATTTCTTTCCATTATGTGACATTTTTCACAGCTTTCTGGGCAAAGAAGAGTTCAAAGGAAACTTCCTTCAAATATATTTCCAGTTCTTCCACGGCTGCCATGCTTAATTCTCGATCAAATGTCAAAAACGTAGAAATTCAGAGATGGATTTTTATGTCAAGTGTTACATTTCATCTTTGACAAAATCACTCTTGATTCTGCAGAGCTGAAACTCGAGGCTTAATGACTCCTTAAATATGACTGAAGACTTGACCTGTCAGCAACATTTAAGCATAGGGCTGTGCAATTAATCGAAATTCAAGCACAATTACGATTATTACACTCAACGATTGTAAAATTGACAATCATTAAAAAAATAATTATTATATACAGAATATTTAGTACTCATTTTCCAATGTCTAATAGTATAGCGTGCATACTTGAGTTCATAAGTTGAGCATTCTATTGAATTTGTTTTATTAAAATAGATCTAAGGCCATTTATAAGTGGAGAGCAAGTAAACTCCATGCACTGTTTCTTTCTACAAAAAAAACTACTTTAAACATTTGTACCTGTTAATTATTTTAAGATAAAATAAATTTGATTTGTTTGAATATTGTTTTCATTCATACATTTTTTTTGTTTTGTACCCCCAAAAAATATCAGTTTGAATAATCGTGATTTCCATTATTACTAAAATAATTGTGATTAATATTTTTTTCATAATCCAGTAGCCCGATTTATTCATCACAAAAGTTTTTTTCACATGTTAATTGAACATTATCCCCAAAACAAATCCAAGGGTACCGTTTTTTTACGACCAGAAGGCGCACTTAGAAGTCTTTCATTTACTCCAAAATGGATGGGACACCTAATAATGCGACACCCCTCATTTGTGAGTTCCAAAATCTGTAAATGTTGTGTGACATTTCCTGGGAACATTTCCTGCCGACATGTTGCTTCTCACAGACGAAAGATGGATGTGACTGAGGACAGCATGCGCACGGTACACAGCTTTACAAAGACTGGGAGGCAGCGCCGGGCGATTTACGCCACAATTTGTGAATGGATTGTGGATACCTGGGCTAATGTGTCTGATTGATCTTTAAAATTTTACTTCCTTTATAAACGTATGAAAATCAGCGATGTGACTAACGCATCAAATTGGCTAGGGCCGGCCCTGGTCTATATAGTCCCCAAGAATATATCATTATTGTCGAGAAATTATATTGATTTCTTTTAGGGTCAACAGACATAATGATTTGGCAGGAAAGATATCACCCATTTCTGCAATCCTGTGACTGTTTCAATTCCATCCAGCAACCGTAGCATATAGCCAGTTACTAATTTGTGGAGGCATATTGACAGCATGCGGGGTTTGTTTGCAATGAACACCAGAAGGCGGCGAGCCCCTGTTGATACGCCGGCAAGAGAAAACAAATGGGCACAGATAAAGCGGTTAATGTGAAGCAGGAACGGATGACAACAAAGGTGGTGCAGTCCTTGTAACGTTCTTGTCTAATCAAGGTGTAAATACACCACTTGAAATGGCAAAAATGACCCTTACAGCTGGAGGTCAAAGCGTCGTTTCGCCAGTCACTGATAGTCTAATCAAAAATTAGGGCTTACATTGCTTTTATCTGAAATGGTTTCTCAAAGTTATGCAAATGTTGGAAGCAAATTATGCATGCTTGAATGGATTCACACGGAGACGTAACCTTAGAGGAAGGAATCACAACTATATTCAATACAGGCGCTGCCTCTGAGCAACACAATAATGTATGATTCCGGAAAAAGGCCAGGAGGTCCCGGTGGAGAGGAATGCGTTTCATCTCTGACAGATATGTCGCTTCCACTCGGGGGGGTTGGGCTGATGAGACTGTCATGTTAGCCACCCTTACCAAATCCCTGGCGTGTCTAAGTAAAGCCACCATGATGGACAGGCTCTTGAGAGTGTCCTGGGATGACCTTTGCCTTCTTTGGGGATTGGAGGAATGTGCGTGCGTTTTGTTTTGCACTGGGGCAAATTATTGTTTGCGCAAATTTCTAAACGTACCACGAATACATAAGTGGCTCACTGCACGTACATGCTTAGTCCTGTGATCGTCTATTTTCAACTGTCCACATGCACAGGGTTACTTTTAGATGTGTTTTGTCCTCACTTCAGGGTAAGACAAAAATATGTGTCCACATCAGTGCCGTGAAAAGAAATCTCTTGACTTTAATATGCATATATGATAATGTGACAAATTGCGCAATAACCTCCATCCTCAAGCCGTTTCAGACAAAAAGTATTCACAGAAACACTTGAAAAAATAAGGGAAATTCAGGGATGGGGCCACAACAAATGGACACTGTCGGCCACCACACCAAAAGAAAAACATCCAACTATTTTGTCTGTTCAACCAAATTTAATCCAATCACGATTCTGACGCCAGACATGTTGGCTTTGTGATCGATAGTCACCCTATAATGGCGGTGGCCCTGTCTGCAGCGGCTGCTAGGACTAAACCAGTGGAATTTGTGGCATCAGCTGAAGTGATCTACAACCGCTAGCTAGTGTTGTCACTAATGTTGTTCCTAATCAGTTGAGTTTCACCTTTGCCCCCCCAGAAGTGTCAACTCCATCAATGTATCTCCAGCATGTTGCTATCGAAGTCAACTGTTTGATTGTTTTCAACAGATTGAACCACACAGTAAATCTTCATCATCGCAATTGTTGACGTGTATTCTGATGGCTGCTTAACTGTAAGCACTTTATTTTTAGCGCTTTAACTGCCATTAAAGTGTTTTGGGATCATAGTTTGTGGTATATTTGTGTTAGGCTATTAATATAGACAATTTGGAATTACTTTTCGAGGAGCTTCACTTAGTCACATAAATTCACGATTTGTGTTCGGGCGCTCCCCATATCTCCCCCGATAGCGCTAGTCCACTTTATATTAAAGCAGGTTTCTCAGGCTGTCATATTTGAAACCAGAATGCTGAAATCTTATCCTTATCTTCGTGACGTTACCCACTCTCTTATGCTGCAGGGCTGATGTCAGTGTGAGTTGAAGTGTTTCCATGCGGAGAGTCGCAACAACCCTGCAGGAAATATTGTGCGCAATTTATACAGTACTCCATTTAAATATATCATCCGGCTGCAGACACCTTTTCTATTAGGTAGATTCATGTTACCTCTTTAGATAGTCTACAATATTTACACTCCTCCGTAGTAATTTATACACACCCTGTATGCTTTTAGACCATGCATGTTGTCATGATCTGTCTGTCGTTTTTGGTTCAGGATTTCGTTTCATGTTTTTTCCTTGTGTTAGGTGTGTCCCATCATGCCCATTATGTTCGTCTGCCACAGTCCCAGTGTTAACCAATCAGCTCCTTCCAACTCGTGTCTTGTCCAGGTGCTCCTCGTTGTCTCATTTATTTGTGATTCCCTTGTTTGCGTTTTAGTTTTTTTCAAATTAAATACCCCTTTAAGTTACTCCTGCCTCACTTCCCGGCATTTTGGGTCCTCCTCTTCCTCAAACTACCTCTAATACCTGACACGTTATTTCGTGTATTTCCAAAAGAAGAATTTTGGGACTTGGTAGTGTAGCGGTTGACAATTCTGCCTGTCATGCAGCCGGCAGGGGATCGATTTCCACTCATTGTGTTGCTCATAATCACCCTGCGGTTGACAGGCGACCAGCCCAGAGCCTGATCTGGCTTCCACCCAAGTCATCTGGCATAAGCTTCATCCCCTTGTGGTGACCCCGAACAGGATAAGCGGCATACTGCCTGATGATGAATAGCCCATCGTGACCGCACAGTTTAAGCATCTTTGTTTTGATGGAGAAATTGTTCTATCAATCAAATGGAGTATCGCTGAAGTCTAGTCATAGCCAGCAAATCTGTCCTCAACTGCCAGGGTCCAATTGTAAATAGCGTTAAGGGTGCGGAGCGATATACTCTAAGCAGAAGGGCCTACAATGTCAGTCAAGAGGAAACAAAAAGTGGCTCGTCTGCTTCCCACTGAGTGATGATTGCTGTTGTACAAAGCTGTAGCTCTCCGAAGACATGCCACTAGCGGGGTCTTGAAACAGGGAGCCAGTGCTTAGAAGCATGTTTTGACACAGCAGATAGGATGAGATTAAGTGTTGAAAACAAAACTGGCAGAAGACGATAAGAAAAACATTTTATTTACACAACCTTGGTGTATTTTTAGACTGAGCAGCAGCAGCAGTAAAAACAAAGATATCAGTTCGGAAAAAAAAAAATTCTAATCGGTACCCTTCGTGCCTTCATATACATTGACAACAAAGGTAAATAAGCGAGGAGTTAGTTGAGGACAAAACCTTTTAATATGTGTATACACACCAGGCTGTTTTAAACACAGCCCAGTTCCGATTTGATTTATTTATTGTTAAATCCCATCTTTGTATATAGTGGCTCAAATTAAAAAAACAAAAGTGATGAAACAGATGTAACCAGAATGCGTCCATGAAGTGACACGCATATTGCTCAAAATACAGTCATGTCACATAGTGTGTCGATGGAAGTAAATGCCGCCCGCCTTGTGCACAAAATTAAGAGGGGTTCAGCCCCCATCAAAGTCCTTGAAACAGCAACCAAAGATGTGAGAGAGGGAAACGCTGCAAGAGTAAAAGGAAAGAAGCCTTGGGGATGAATGGAGAGCAAAAAAAAAAGGGTGGTAGTTCAACTTGCGCCACATGGCAATGTTTTTTTTTTATCACCAAAACTGTTTCATTGATTAAAGAATGTGAATTCATTTTGAGATTTGAAAACATTTGCACCCATAAAATCCCACTTATACATTTTTTGAGACTTTTGAAAGACATTTTTGCCCAAGTCCTTAAATTTACATTCATGGATTCAATAACTTTTTTTTAATGATCCGCAGGAACTCTGAACTCACCAATGAATTCAAAAGTAAAACCTTATGATATCGTCCTACATGCTGGCACACATGTCTTTTATCTGTCACTTGATCAATATCACTCTTATAGCTGACCATTTAAAATTTATGTTAGTTTCATTCCATCTCCAATTGTGACACAGAAGTGACCAGGTTATGTTAAGTAATGAATAGACGTCGGCACTGTACATACTTGCTATGCTAAGGGTTGAATATTTTTGGACCCACATGCATTTTCATCTGAAGAAACAGGAATAACATAAATTATCGACATATGCATACTGGATAAGTGACTGTGCTGGCATAATTGTGATAGAGTTGACGACATAGAGGGCCCGATGCTGTCATTCAAACAGATGCTAACAAAGACAGGACATAATACGCCGAGAGCAGAGGAAAGCTGACTTTGACATGTGACGCGTGGGTGGAAATAGCCTGGTAATGAATAGACAGCATTGAGGGGTTGCAGAAAAAAGGAGACGGGAGAGGAGCTACACGGAGCGTGCTGTGCGGTGAAATATTGCTATTGTTAGGCACTGCTGGGAGAAAAAGTGCTGCGATGCAGAAAGAATGTAAAGTCTTGACAGCTTTCCGGTGGCAGGGCGATTGGAGGGAAATTGCAGCAGAGGCCCTCCACCGGGCCACAGTGGGGCTCGCTTTAACACGTTCACAAATGAGCTGCACCCGCTATACATTGCAGGGAAATGACGAGAGATGGACGGAAGGCTGAGTAAGGCTCATGCATTTTGTTTTTCTTCAGGTCTCAGCACCTGTCATTGCAGCAAGCCTGGGATTCAAACGCATGCATGGGAGCGTATAATCGAACATCTCAGCTCCTTGGACAGGAGCTAGAGGGGATTTGAGAGATTTGGATGTTGTTTCTGCAGTTCCTTGCTGATACTAAGACATGCTTCTGCCACACATGCAACGTGTGAGCACTGTGAGATACACATCCGTTTTACGCCAGTCGTTCGAAAGGCAGTCACACACCAAGTGATTATTCACGTAATAATCCAGTCGGTTTCACTTTCAAACCATAAGCTTCTATGCCATAAGCTCATCTGAATAACGCTGGCACGAAAGCATAATTAATGCTTGAAAATGCAAAATATGCCTCATTTTGAACAGAGATGCCTTGAGGGCAAACAAAGCTATAAGGGCATAAACTGCATCTCCTGGCCGTGAAGGGTTGAAGCGAGGGGCGTGATGGCCATCGGGAAATTCAGGAAAATATGATGATGGCCAGTCTATTTCCGGGCCGGTTGAACCATGTAACGGCCGACGATTCGCTTTCGGAGTGTCACGTACACTGTATATACCCTCCTCCTCCGGCGTTCGCACTGTTTTAACATATTGATTGACAAAGTCATTCAAACATATTCTTAAAACTTGGGCTAAATGCAAAAAAAAAAAAAAGATGACTACCATATACAGTATGTTCAAAAAACTTGGTCAAACAACTACTTGAACAACTGAGCAGTACGTTCGGATGATTTTGCAGCATGTTCGAATGACAAAGCCCAGTTAAAAACGTTTAGTCCACATTTGCAGTTCAGCACTTCCGTTGAAAATGAGCTGAAGATGGCGAGCGTTCTTTTCACCTCGACTCCAAGCATTCAATACCTTCCTATCT